>NC_044329.1:77296642-77599672 GCF_007399415.2 Gopherus evgoodei
CTTATTTTCAAGTGTGCAAGAAGGGGGAGGCTTTAATTCAAAAGCACCTGACAAATCAAACATGCTAAAATGTCATCTAACAGATCCTTGAACAACAAAGACATTTGTATCAAAATAGTTTGCTATGAATGTAGACAAAAAGAGTGGAAATGAAAAATACTATAGCAATTTCTTCCTAACCATTTTAAAAATCAACACATGACACACCAATTCATTGTCTCAAAAACTTGGGGTCTTTTGATATCATGTTGATGGGCACCAGTGTAATAACCTGGAGAGGTAAATAGATTGTACGATGACACCATTGTGGCACTATTTTATTCTTGTAAAATACTCTAATACTAATAAAAAGAACAGAACCTTAGAGACTAACAAATTTATTTGAGCATAAGATTTCGTGGGCTACAGCCCGCTTCATCGGATGCATGTAGTGGAAAATACAGTAGGAAGATAGATATAGATATAGATATAGATATAGATATAGATAGATAGATATTACACACACACACACACACACACACACAGAACATGAAACAATGAGTGTTACCATACACATTATAAGGAGAGTGATCAGTTAAGGTGAGCTATCAGCAGCAGGAGAGAAAAAGAACTGTTTGTAGTGGTAATGAAAATGGCAGATTTCCAGCAATTGACAAGGAGATGTAAGGAACTTGCGGGGGGGGATAAACATGGGGAAATAGTTTTACTTTGTGTAATGGCCCATCCACTCCCAGTCTTTATTCAAGCCTAATTTGATGGTGTCCAATCTGCAAATTAATTCCAATTCAGCAGTCTCTCGTTGGAGTCTTTTTTTGAAGTTTTTTGTTGTAATACTGTGACTTTTAGGTCCGTAATCGAGTGGCCAGGGAGATTGCAGTGTTCTCCAACTGGTTTTTGAACGTTATAATTCTTGACATCTGATTTATGTCCATTTATTCTTTTATGTAGAGACTGTACAGTTTGGCCAATGTACATGGCAGAGGGATATTGCTGGCACATGATGGCATATATCACATTGGTAAGTGTGCAGGTGAACGAGCCCCTGATGGCGTGGCTGATGTGATTAAGTCCTATATTGGTATCCCCTGAATAGATATGTGGACAGAGTTGGCAACAGGCTTTGTACTAATGAAACTAAGTTGAGTATAAAACATATTGCATAATAAATACAATTCAACAATATACTTTAAAATTTTGTCTGTGAAAAGTGATAGTGTCCACCATAGTGTTCGACCTGGATTTAAAATAAAAGTGGTTTGAAAGCAGCAGTCAAGAAGCCAGAATGGTTTAGAGCACAACTGGCTACACCAATCCTGAGCTGATTATTCACACACAGGAGGAAAAGAATGGTATTTAATCGCAACAATCATATCTGCTCTAAAATTTGGTATCAGTAGCTTAGGAAATACTTTGTAAAAGCTGTTTACATACCTGTTCATTAACACTGATGCCCATTTATCTATTTGAAATTACATTATTCAAAAGAATATGGAAGAACCCATTTTAAAATGTCAGGGATGATTATACAATCTTGCCATGTAATCTCCATATGCACACTAATGATTTGAGTGGATTTCCTATGAAAAAACATAATATTTCAATAAAATGAAAAATCTGTTTATTTAATGAAAAACATATGCTATATTAATTTTTGAGGGCTACCATCTCCCACTTAATATAAATTCACTCTGAGGAAATCCACTAGTCTCTGAGTGGAATGTGTATATTTTAGATCTCCAGCTCTTTTTTCCCCCGTTCTCTTTCTACTTAATTATTTATTAAATCTGAACAACAAATACATATATGTTCAACAAAGCACAATCGGTTATCCCAGACTAAAGTAAATCTATTTTGCCTGAATTCATCTCTCTTTAAATCTGAAGGAGAAAAAAAAAACAGAGATAGTGTTCTGGTTGTTTTTTAGATGGATGACAGATTTTGTTCTAATTAATCTAGAGCACTGTGTATAGAAATGACTGCAAAAGCAAACATGTCTATTAACAAAAAGCAGTGATTACTGCTTGGCATTCAGCCAGTAACTCTACATAAGCAATGAATTGATGCCTGCAACTGTCTCAGTGCCATATGGGTTCTGCTGTAGCAATGAATTGGATCCAACGCAAGGTTAAGATGTGTCAAATTTAACTGGGGTTTAATTGATACTGGTAAAAAGGCTCTAAATAAAGAAACAGTGTGTGTGCTATTAGAAACAGGCTGCATGTCAGCCTGCATCCCCCAGCTTGTTGGCAACAAAACTACACTGAGATATCCACAGGAGTTTCCAAACTCTACTTTTGTAGGGGGGAGAGAGAGAGAGAGAGAGAGAGAGCGAGAGAGAGAGAGAAATGCACAAAACTTCAGGTTAACCACTTTATCAGCACCTAATTGTTACTGAAGAGATACTAATCAGGTGTACATTACGACAATCATAATTTGTTTTTGACATACTAATAAATCTCTTTTTACAGTGAAGGCAGTCATTTTGCCAAACTAAAAATTCATGTTAATGCTTCTATCCTTGCATGCAAAAAAGCTGCATTAAGAGAATGGCATATTTGCCTGGTTCAGCACTGAAGAGCCAGGAACTGGCAATGTTGTGTATAAGCAATACAATGCATTAGTTAATTACAGGATGACTTTCTTTTCTCAAATAGTAGTAACAGAATATGATACAACCTTTACACAAGCTTGGAGTTTTTTATTCTTATTTTACTCCCACTCCTTTCTTTGTCCCAATAGATCTTATATACAAAGAGCTGCATTTTTTTACCTTTATGCTCAAAATTGCTCAATGGTACCAGACTGGTGTCCAGCAGTTTGAAAACCTAAGAGCTACAGAGATGGCTGTTGTGTTCCCCTTACTCTTGGGCTACGCTGGGGGCCAAACAGCAGGTCATCTAAATCTGGTCTATTGAGTATAATACAGTCACAATTGAAAAAGAGCATCCTGCATGTATCCTACAGCAATCTTAAATGAGTTTAAGCCCCCTTTATCCTTCCCGAGGCCAATATCCTGACCCCACTGAAGTCAATAGCAAAACTCCCATGGATTTCATTGGAGCCAGGATTGTGGCTCAGACTTGTGCTTGGGCCCAGCACGTTATCACTTTCCAGCATGCAGGTGGGCCAATGGCTCCTCCTGGATACAGTCATACGTACTCTCAGAGCCCTGCTAAGATAAGCATGTAAATATAAGCAAAGGTCAAGCAGATCTGATAATATTTTATAAATATTCAAGATGCACAAATGTTTGAACCTTCCCAGTTCGAAATATCTCATTTTTATCTGAAAAGTTTTTCTACAACTCCAAAATGGAAATCTGGCTACAAAGCTCACTAATTATCTGGGGAGAGGAGAACATATGAATGCCCTAAACTTCCACAGAAAATCATACAAACTTCTAGAAAGCTTCCAGCTGTTGTTAAAATGCCGCCTCTCACTTCCACTTCAGACTGTGCTTCAGTAATCTGTCTGAAACTGCAATAATTTCCATTAAAATCTCTTAGCAGTTCAAATTCTGACTTTCAGATCTGGGCTAGTAAATGTGCAGCTGTCTTGAACAACAAATAGTAATATTTATATAATGCTTTCCCTCTTCCTGATCACTGGTGAGGGAAACTGAGATACAGAGCAGTTAAGATGACTTGTCCAAGGAATGTAAAAGACTTCCAGTTCAGTGCCCAACTACTGGACCACCTTGCTGCCCTCATGTTCCCTAATGAAGAGCATATCTGAAGAAGAACAAAACATGCCCCATCTTGTAAATTACTCAGTGTCTTCAAAACTCATCAAAGTCAACAGGAGTTAAGGGTGTTCGGCACTTCCAAAAATCATTCATATTTTACAGGATCAGCCATCAGGATCTTGATGGGATATATACAAGGCTATATTCCATCAAGATATTGCACTTTATAAATAGTGAATTTCAAAACATTAGAAGTAGGATCAAATTAAATACTCAAATTTTGGGTGGTTAGCTAAATGTAAGAGATAGGTATTATTATTAATATTAATAAACAATATTTTAAAGTTATCTGAACTTCTTTGAATCTCACAAAAGGGTTCACTTTCAGTTTAGGATGAAAATATCGATCAATTCTTATTTTATCCAAACCATTTCACTCAACCCTGTTTACGGTAGCAACAACAAAACACAGAGAGATCTTCAAAAATGACAAGTGATTTTGGGTGTCTGACTGCAGACACCTTAAAGGGGATTTTTTCCAGAGTGTAACTGTTGAGCCATTTCTGAATATTCATCCCCTTTTAAGGTCTCAAGTTGGGCACCCAAAAAGGACACCCAGAATCACTAGCCACTCTGATCTTTAATTAGTTTAATTACTTAAATGAAATTTCCATAAATGATGTGAAATTGACATATAAAAGCATGAGACAATTTTTTTAAGACTGGATAAATTTCTCAAATCAAGACTACAGGAAGCTACTGTATCATCTTTAGGAAGTATTCTTCTAGCAATGTATACACACACAACTAAAACAAAATGTACCTATTTGTGGCTCGGTTTGAATTAACAATCTACTCTACATCTGAGCAGTCCACGGCTAAAGTGGAAGGTTACATGCTGGTCTCAAATACATATAATTAGAAAGACAAAATATCCAGTGAAGGAGACTGATGCTTATTAATCAAGGCTTTTTGTTAAACTACCTCAGCACTGTGCTCTTATTAGGTATCTCCCTTATTCAAGTGGCAGGAACACCATGTAATTTGAATTCCTTCAGTAATTTCTATCCTTTTGCCTCCCAAATCAGTACACTGAACATCAGTGTTTACAACCTACAATTCGGTTTTGCATTCCTACCTCAAGCTATATCAACCAATTTTTCTAAAATAACCATTTACTCCTTTCCCCATCATCTATGCCTTTCTATCTTCCATTATTCCTCAGCTACTCTGCCAACTTTTTTAAATAATGTCTTATTTGTGCAACTTACTTTTTTTTTTTTTTTTTTTTACACTTTTCTCATCTTTTTGATGGAATATTGGTACATTTTGCCAGAAGTAAAAATGTTTTTAAGTAAATTGTAACAATTTCTGTTTCCCTGCTCTGCTTAGAGGGTTCTAATCCATTAGGTAGGTTGTTCGTTTGTTTGTTTTTGGCACTGTTTTTAAACCTGTAGGGAATAATGATTATGTAGAACAGAGCTGTTACTGAGATGTAACATGTTAAACAGAAGAACTATTTACACTTAAGAGACAGGGTACCATTATTTATACTTTAGAAGGCCTCCTAGGTTGGAAAGAGAAGAAAAATGACTTATCTATACAGCCAATTCTTGATATTTGTCAGAAAGCTGTAATGGAGTTGTGGTTCTAAAATTCTCTATATGCAGGAACTTCAATCAATACATTTCTTCAAATAAATCTGTACCAAGAAAAAACTTCTGCATTGCTTATTAACGTTCAGTAGTATTATGTGCTATAAATTTTTAACCAAAATGTGCAACCCAATCTTACATAGACTATAACATAAACAATGAAAAAATTATTTACTACTGTACTTTTAATGCCTCACTGAATAGCTCTCCTGGAACTATGAGCTAGATTTTCTTCCTCTCTGTCCTTTGAAAGGATGTCTGTGTCTGAGAGACAAGATTGCCATGCTACTGCCAATTCTCTAATACATAGTCTTGTACACTGGAAATCAGTATGGAACACTGCACTCACATCTCCTGTAACTTTTTACAGCCTTTAAATTGCCAGTCTTCTGACTACATTTCTTCAAACAATATTGCCATCTGACTGATATCAATCAAACTGTGCTGCCCTTTGATGTCAGAACTCACAGAGTCATCCCACTTGACTGAATTCTGATTACCTCTGTATTCAGGAAAATAAATGTGAATTTATTCTTACTTTTTAGATCACAGCCATGAGCTAAGAGTATTTAATAAAAGCAATTCTGACTTCTCATTTGGAAAGAATAATGCCAAAAATATTACCCTTGGGCATACCTGCCTCCAGAGAAGCTTCCTCCTTTGTGTACACTATTTAGTTACTCTTTGTGAGGCTAGACAAGTTTCTAGCAGCTGATGATAAAAATGCAGAAGTTTAACCTCTGATTACAGTTTTGATTTGCTATAGGCCAAACTGGTTCACAAATCTCCCACATGCTCCTAGTACTACAGAGGAGGAGCTGTACTCAGTAAACATTCCCTGTGCTATTTTCTACTATGCTGTGATAGCTGATGGAATCTGCCCCCTCTTTTTTTCTTTTAATTGAGTGTTTGTTGAAGCATGACTCAAAGATAGGAGCCCTGGCTCAGAAATAAAAATTGGAGCTCAAATTCCCCATTGCTTAATTCAGACAAGGAAGAATTCTATTGGTCTTGCAGGGCCTAGGGAGCAATGCACAAAAGTTCCACCCTGAGGCATTAGAAATGCTGCTCAAGGTGAGTGCTGCAGCCACCTAGACAACATGGAGGTGGAAGAGGGCAAGAAGCAGGCAGGGACATGTCAGGAGGCATTCGCCCACAAAACTGTGTTGAAAATTAGACTCATAATGGGGAATTATCTAATCCTTTGGAGAAACCAACTTTTTTAAAAAATTTCCTGCATTTCCCTCTGTCCTTTTGTGTCTCATCTCTCCATTTTTTTCTCCTCTCTGTTTTCACACATATACTCCATTCCCAACAAACATAAAATAAACAGACTTACATTTATAGTGCATCCAACTCCTGGATCTTGCCACAGTGTTACTTTTTGTCCTGCTCCAGTGTTGCCAGTTCTGCTGCTCCTTTGCCCCCAAAACCCTTCTGTGTCTCTTCAACTGGACTCCACTTCTGCAGGAATCTACTACTTTAAAAAGCAATATGTCTTTTCCTGTGTGGCTTATACATACTCTACAAGAAACATACACATACCCCTCCTCCTCTACATGGCATTGGGCCAGAACTGCCCCTCCACATTAGCTGAGGATCCATGAGCCCTCAAACCAGTTGTCTTGCAAGGAACTACATGGATCCCCTATTCATACACATCACACATAAAGCTTCCATAATCCTAGCTATGAGAGCTGCTCCCTTTAGGCCGCTTTATTTAAAGAGCCCCCTCTTTACCCAATCAGAGATAATTGCTTAGGTAGAAGTAGTGACTAATAACGATGGCAGTGCCATGCGTAACTGGTGGATACATATGAAGGACCACACCCACCACCAAACTGGGGTTGAGAATAAATTTCTTGGAAAGTAAAAATTGTCTGCAGTTGAAATGTTCTGGTGTTTAATTACACAGTGCTGTAAACAGCAAATTGCCATTTTGATTATTCTCACCTTCCTCTGTTCTTCATCTTGGACGGGTTACTTGTCCCCCCTTAGTTCCAATTTGGCACTCTTTTTCCAAGTACTTGATTGGACAGTCACAGCTTTGTTGGTGTTTGAAATTCTTTGGGCCGTTGTGTAAGTAACAGATATTGTAATCTGACTGGATACTGCTGACAAGTCTGCCCAGTAACCAGAAAGAGTGGGAAAGGACAAGTAATCAGTGTGAAAATCTATATCCTAGTGGCAGTCTGTGTCTACATCTCATCCAGGGTTGCCAACCCTCCAGGATTGGCCTGGAGTCTTCTGGTATTAAAGATTAATCTTTAATTAAAGATTATGTCATGTGATTAAATATGTCCAACCAAAATTGGCAACCCTAGTCTCATCAGAGAGAAGCTAGGCTAGATGGTTAGTACTACAGGACTTGGGGAAAGCAGGGGTAGCTCTGTTAGTACTGAAGAAGGTCAGAGAAGGAGAAGACCCATGTGACTTACCATCATTCCTGATTCTGTCCTTGGCAGAGCTGTTCCTGACTGTGAGTTCCTGAGCAGTGGCTCTAGGTTCCTGTCGACGGTTCCTGGTTGGAGAGTTCAGGGTTCTTGGTCAGTCCAGTGTGTTCACCTTGGTTCCTGCATAGATACAGTATTGTGTTTATGGTCTTTATATACTCGTTGCCCATTCTTGTTTTGAGCTTTGGGTTCAGGCTTCATGCCTTTGTTGTGTCAAACCTATTGAGTGGTTTGTTAATAAAATTCCTTTTGTTTAAGTATATCACTGTGATACTTTTCACTGTATCGGAAGGTTAATGGAGTAGGAAGCTGACAGTTGATAGATGCTCTTGGGGTAAACCTAAGCTGGGAGGGGTCCTATTAATTTGGATTCCCAACTACCCAGGCAGTTCAGAAGTAAATGGTGTAACTCTGAGTGAATTGTGTAACAGCACAACCAGTCTGAACTTTGAAGTGGCTAGATTAATCAGAAAAGCCCTAAGTGTTGTAAAACCTGCATCAAAGCAAGAAGCCTACACATCACCAGCAAAAGTATTGTAACCCATATTGCCACACTCTTTTCCTCCAAAGGAAATGGTACTCTATTTCCAGAGACCCTATTGTTTTGCAGTAGCTCTTTTTCACTTAATATTTTACTTTAGTAACTGCTCTGAAGTCACTTAGGATGGGATTCTCAAAACACTCAACACTGACCTAACACTACATCATTGAAATCAATGGAAGTTTTACCATTATTTCAGTGGACACAAAGTTAAACCAACACTAAATGCTTCTGAAAATCGCACTGTTACAATACAATCCAGAACTTTATTTGTTAGCAAACCATCAGTGAAGAAAAGCAAAACCAAACCACTTTGTGTGTACTGCCAGCTCGTACAAAGTCTTTTAAAAGAGCAGTTGTTTAACTGTTCATCATAACTTGGTCATTTACCTAATAATATGAAGATTATTCATTCTTCATATTATTAGGCTCTCTCTAAACTGGTCCATTTCTCATAATCTGTTTCCGCTTGAACTGTGGCCACCTTCTGCTTGTGTCTCTTATTAAAACTCAAGTTTTTTGCCAGTACTTAGCTTGTGTACCAGTTGCACGCTCACTCAGTCACTGCTACTAATCTGTAAAGTTCCTTGGCAGATGAACCGTTTCTTTGGATGGGTCATTTGTCCAAGAATGGCATATGTCACAAGACAGCTCAAATTCCCTAAATGCTGCATTCATTCCCAGCCAGTAAATAATGTCTGTGCCCTTGTAGACAACATTCAATCCCTGAGGGGAAGAAGAATAAATTTTTATCAAATCCATCTTTTAACATTCTTGGCGTAACTACGCCCACTCGTTTACAGGTTGTACCTCTTCAAACTATCTGTTCATTCCTGATGTAGAAAAACAGGATGACTTTAAAAAAATGACTTGTTTTAATTCTCGCCATCCAAAATTTTCACAGGGAATAGTTAAGGGATCCAGTCAGTTTCTTATCTAACTGAACTTCTCTCAGCCTTTCACCAGAAACAGACATCTATAAACAGTCACAGCATCAGCTCCTATCTTTGTGTCAATGAAACATTCCCTGCCCTGATTCTCAACCAGCAGTTTGTCCTCACTTGAGCAGTACATGTTTCTTAAAATCATACTTTGCGAATCACTTCAGAGCATTCCAAGGGGGTTTTATTTCCCTATAGACACAACATACTTCTATTTGTAAGCTATATAAAGATAGGATAATATGAAACCTAGCTAAGCCACTACCACTGTCAGATGTTACACTGCCTGGCCATGCTTCAGATCATAGAATATTAAATGTGTAGAACTGTAGGGACCTCAACAGATCATCTAGTCCAGTCCTCTGCACTCAAGGCAGGACTACGTAATAACTAGCCCATTGATAACAGGTGTTTGTGTAACCCGTTCTTAAACACCTCCAATGACAGAGATTCCACAACCTCCCTAGGCAATTTGTGCTCACCTAACCTGACAGGAAGTTTTTCCTAATGTCCAACCTAAACCTCCCTTGCTGCAATTTAAGCCCATTGCTTCTTGTCCTATCCTTGGAGGTTAAGGAGAACAATTTTTTACCCTCCTCCTTCTAACAACATTTTATGTACTTGAAAACTGTTATCATGTCCTCCTTCAGTCTTCTGTTCTCCAGACTAAAAAAACCCAATTTTTTCAATCTTCCCTCATAAGTCATGTTTTCTAGACCTTTAATCATTTTTGTTGCTCTTCTCTGGACTTTCTCCAATTTGTCCACATCTTTCCTAAAATGTAGCACCCAGAACTGGACACAATACTCCAGCTGAAGCCTTATCAGCACGGAGTAGAGTGGAAGAATTACTTCTTGTGTCTTGGTCACAACATTCCTACTGATACATCCCAGAATGATGTTTAGTTTTTTTGCAAGTGTTCTACTGTTGACTCATATTTAGCTTGTGATCCACTGTAACCCCCAGATCCCTTTCTGCAGTACTCCTTCCTAGGCAGTCATTTCCCATTTTTTGTATATGTGAAATTATTGCTCCTTCCTAAGTGGAGTACTTTGCATTTGTCCTTATTGAATTTCATCCTATTTACTTCTCCAGTTTGTCTAGATCATTTTGAGTTTTAATCCTATACTCCAAAGCACTTAGAACACCTCCCAGCTTGGTATTGTCCACAAACCTTATACATGTACTCTCTGTACTATTATCTGAATCATTGATGAAGATGTTGAACAGAACCAGAATCAAGACCAATCCTGTGGGACCCCACTCGATATACTCCTCTAGCTTGACTGTGAACCACTGATAACTATTCTCTGGGAACTATTTTTCAACCAGTTATGACCCACCTTATAGTAGCTCCGTCTAGGTTGCATTTCCCATTTGTTTATGAGACGGTCATGCAAAATGGAATCACAAGCTTACTAAAGTCAAGATATACCATGTCTACTGCTTCCTCCCATCCCTTTGTTACCCTGTCAAAGAAAGCTATTAGACTGATTTGACATGATTTGTTCTTGACAAATCCATGTTAACTATAACTTATCACTAAGGCTAAGATTTAGTCATGGGTATTTTTAGTAAAAGTCATGGACAGGTCACAGGCAATAAAGAAAAAACCATGGCCCGTGACCTGTCCATGACCTGTACTATATACCCCGACTAAATCTTGGGTGCTCTGGAGGGGTCCAGGGGCACAGCTGCTGCTCTGGATGGGGGGCTCTGGGGTGCCCAATAGTGCTGGGGGTTCTGTGGCACCTGGTGCTGGGGGGAGGCCTCTGGGGCACCCACTGGTGCATGGGAGCTCTGGGGCACCCGCTGGTGCTGGGGGGAGGCTCCTGGACACCCACTGGTGCTGGGGATGGGAGGGCAGCCCGGGTCCACTGTTGCCACTGCTGGCAAGAGGCAGCCTGAGACTGCCAGAGCTGCTGATGGTGGGGAGGGTGTCCAGGAACCGCCATCACTGCTGGGTGCGGGTGGTGCAGCTGGCCCCGGGACCACCCAAGCTGCTCAGGCAGCCCCGGGTTCAGTCGCACCTGCCAGTTGCAGAAGTCACAGAGGTCCCCGAAAGTCACGGAATCCGTGACTTCTGTGACCTCTGTGAGAGATTCTCAGCCTTACTTATTACCTTATTGTCTACTAGATGTTTGCAAATTGATTTCTTGATTATTTGCTCCATTATCTTTCCGGGTACAAAAGTTACACTGATTGGCCTGTAAGTCCCTGGGTTGCCTTATTCCCTTTTTTATAGATGGGCACTTTATTTGCTCTCTTCCAGGCCTCTGGAATCTCTCCTGTCTTCCATGAGTTTTCGATGATAATCAATAATGGCTCAGAGATCTGCCCAGTCAGCTCCTTGAGTATTCTAGGATGCATTTCATCATGCCCTTTTGACTTGCAGACATCTAACTTGTCTAAGTAATTTTTAACTTGTTCTTTGCTTATTTTAGGCTCAGATTCTACCTCATTTTCGCTGTGCTCACTATGTAAGATATCCAATTGCTAGTAACCTTTTGGGTAAAAACTGAAACAAAAAAGTCATAGTGTTTCTGCCATTTCTACATTTTCTGTTATTGTCTCTGTCCCCTCATTGAGTAATGGGCCTACCCTGTACCAGGTTATCCTCTTGTTTCTAATGTATCAGTAACACATAACATAACCACATTGTTTGTATCTTCACACTTGTATCAGCTTTACTTCCAGACTTCCTTTTACAAACCACATTGAAAGCAAACCTGTCCTTTGAGTTACATTCTACATTACGAGAGAAGTGTCAGTGTTAATCTCTCTACTTCTGCAGAAGCTCATTCCTATGCCTACGTGGAGTCTCACCCCACACAGAAACTTTGCATGCTTTTAAAATACATCATGAATGTCATATCTGTATCCTTTACTCCATCTACCAGCCCACTTCTATTCTCTGATTAAGCAAATTTAAGCAGAGATACCAAAGGAAATTTTTCAAGGATTGAGATAAAAATCAAGGGATAAGTGCAGAACTGGGGCTTGCTCAAGGTGTTATATCATGTAAGTTCAGCTGTGCTGGAGCAGCCCAACCATCTGTCACTGATCAAAATCCTGCACTACTATTTAATTCTGGTACACAAGCCATGTGTGTGTTTTCTAAAACCAGTGAAAAATCTTGTGCTTATTGTATTAGGAAATGATATACTGTTTTCCATTTGAAAACACGAAAAGGTTTTAGTTCTAGGAAATCATTATACTTTGCACTTTCCCAAGTGCTCAGCCTGTCTGCCTTTTTTTATCTAGGGCTACATTTCCTCTTTATCATAAACAAAGAAATAAATGGAGCTCAAACCTCTAAATCCTCAGAATAGTAACCACATACATGGAGTGCTTAACAACTGGCAGAGCACAGCTGCTGAACAGAGATGGAAAAGTAACAAGAATGGTTGAGAAAACCCTATAAGGTTAATTATTAAATCTTATGTGCACCCTAAAAATTGCATTGCAAAGAAATGATATTGGCGATGCTTTACTGTAGTAGACATTCCTCTCTCAAAGGATATGTCTACACTACAGCAGCTACAGTGATACTGTAGCACCATAATGTACCCTGATGGAAGGGGTTTTTCCTGTCAATGTAGTTAATCCATCTCTCCAAGAGGTAGTAGCCAGAAGAATTCTTCCATGGCCCTAGCTGTATCTACTGGGGTGGGGGTTACGTCAATCTAACTACATCACACAGGGCACCAAAAAAACCAAATGTTTCACAGGTCAATCTAATGTTTAGGTGTAGACCTGCCATCACTACTGAAACAATACTCCAGGCAGGTCTCACTCTGCACTAGACCTGGTATCTTTCGGAAGAACAACATCTGAGTCCTGAACATTTGTGTCTATTAAAGATCTTGTTTGAAATGTTTTATTTTTTATTTTTGCAAGAATAGGAATATTACACTTCAGTATCCTGACCACCAATTTGGGCATTTATATCCTGACTTTCTTACTTCCTCTTGTGGTTTCAGTTAGATATGGTATTTTTCTTTACTTCCCACCTGAACTGTTGTGTAGTTTTTCTATAAAGCTAAACTGCAACACCTCCAGAAGTGACTGCATTTCATGGACGCTGTTGGTGAAATCATTCCTATATATAGAGGCCAGGATCCTGCAAAATGTAATGCAGAAGCAGACATTTGCACCTGCGCTGAAATCAACAGGACTCCACATGGGTACAAGAGTCTGTCGAAGCAGAGCCCTGGCAGGATCAAAGCTATGGTTTGTAAAATGATAAGGATTCCTTTGGGATGGAAGGTGTGGTACAAATGTAAAAATGAAAGATACCACAACAGATAGGAATCTATTTTCCAAATGTAAGAACTTCCATACTACATGGCCCAGCCTATATTAGGTATATTTTTCAAAAATTGACCACAGGCGTTAACACTGGGCCTCCAGCTGCCAGTGCAGGGTAAGATGACATGGTGTTTAAAATTGTGATAGCTAGGGCTCACTGTGTGTGATGGGCTCCCTGTGTTATTAACACTGTTGGAACTGAACCACTGTTAGAAATGGTGGGAAATTTGTTTAACATTTTCCTAGTGTAGAAAGCACCTATGTTTTCAGCAGCAAAGCCTGCCTGTATGTGAGCCAAACTCTCCTAAGAGTTAGTGATTAACTTTTTAGGGCATGCTCAGTCAGTGTTTTCTGGATTTATATTTCTTCTTTACCCATATGACCATACATTTTAAGGGTATTATTACTTCTATTGTGTGAGCATTGATGATGCACCAATGTTGTTGGAGGGTGTACAGCACTCAAATCCTCTGTGGAATAAACACAGAGGGGGACATATACACACTGACCAGAGGGTTACGCTTCGATAACCAATAAAACTTTTCTTACACTTCAAACATGTCATGGACTTCAGTCCTCCCTTAAGAGTGATGCTTGGAGATTTTAAAATAAATATTGATTAAAAATAAAGTTATGCACATCTGAAGATGGTGTATGCTCTACTCCAGGGGGAGGCAACCTATGGCACGGGTGCCAAAGGCGGTACATGAGCTGATTTTCAGTGGCACTCACACTACGTGGGTCCTGGCCACCAGTCTGGAGGCTCTGCATTTTAATTAAATTTTAAATGAAGCTTCTTAAACATTCTGAAACCTTATTTACTTCAGATACAACAATACTTTAGTTATATATTATAGACTTATAGAAAGAGACCTTCTAAAAAGGTTAAAATGTATTATTGGCATGCAAAACCTTAAATTAGAGTGAATAAATGAAGACTCAGCACACCACGCCTGAAAGATTGCCAACCCCTACTCTACTCTATTAACTTTTTAACAATGCACTGAGAAGCAATGCTTGGATGTAGATGTACACAAGCAATGTTCAGATATAGGCATACACAAGAAAAGCTATATCTGGAGCATCACACATTTGAAATAAACACAGCTGCACTTAATTTCAAGGATTATACATTCAAATAAATGCATAAACACTCCTATATTAGTGAGAGAACATTCAAATAAAAAGCACACTCAGAGCATTTGTTTGAATGTGCAACTGTTTGATAATTCCACCAAATGTACTCAATGGGCCAAATTTTGTACTCAGAGACATGTCAGTTCATCTCCCATTGAAGCCTGTGGTGCTAATCTGTTTCTTTTAGAGACAGTCTCAAGTCAAAACATAGAATCATTCAATCATAGGATTGGAAGACACCTCAAGAGGTTATCTAGTCCCCTGCACTCATGGCAGGACTAAGTATTATCTAGAACAGGGATCGGCAACCTTTGGCACGCGGCCCGCCAGGGTAAGCACCTTCCTGACCCCAAATATGACAATCAGTTAAACCCTGAGCATGTGGGCAAGACTCACCAGCCAGCACCTAGGAAAAAATTCTCTGTAGTAACTCAGATCCCACCCTATCTAACATACCATCACATACCACTAGGCATATTTACCTGCTAATAATCAAAGATCAATTAATTGCCAAAATTAGGCTATCCCATCATACCATCCCCTCCATAAATTTATCAAGCTTAGTCTTGAAGCCAGATATGTCTTTTGCCCCCATTACTCCCCTTGGAAGGCTGTTCCAGAACTTCACTCCTCTAATGGTTAGAAACCTTTGTCTAATTTCAAGTTTAAACTTCCTAGTGTCCAGTTTATATCCATTTGTTCTTGTGTCCACATTGGTACTAAGCTTAAATAATTCCTTTCCCTCCCTGATATTTATCCCTCTGATATATTTATAAAGAGCAATCATCTCTCCCCTCAGCCTTCTTTTGGTTAGGCTAAACAAGACAAGCTCTTTGAGTCTCCTTTCATAAGACAGGTTTTCCATTCCTCGGATCATCCTAGTAGCCCTTCTCTGTATCTGTTCCAGTTTGAATTCATCCTTCTTAAACATGGGAGACCAGAACTGCACACAATATTCCAGATGATGTCTCACCAGTTCCTTGTATAATGGTACTAATACCTCCTTATCTTTACTAGAAATACCTCGCTTGATGCATCCCAAGACCACAATAGCTTTTTTAATGGCCATATCATATTGGCGGCTCATAGTCATCCTGTGATCAACCAATACTCTGAGGTCCTTCTCCTCCTCTGTTACTTCCAACTGATGTGTCCCCAATTTATAACAAAATTCTTATTATTAACCCCTAAATGCATGACCATGCACTTTTCACTATTATATTTCATCCTATTACTATTACTCCATAAGAACATAAGAACAGCCGTACTGGGTCAGACCAAAGGTCTATCTAGCCCAGTATGCTGTCTACCAACAGTGGCCAATGCCACGTGCCCCAGAGGGAGTGAACCTAATATGTAATGATCAAATGATCTCTTTCCTGCCATCTGTCTCGACCCTCTGACAAACAGAGGCTAGGGACACCATTCCTTACCCATCCTGGCTAATGGCCATTAATTGACTTAACCTCCATGAATTTATCCAGTTCTCTTTTAAACACTGTTATAGTCCTAGCCTTCACAACCTCCTCAGGCAAGGAGTTCCACAAGTTGACTGTGTGCTGTGTGAAGAACTTCCTTTTATTTGTTTTAAACCTGCTGCCCATTAATTTCATTTGGTGACCCCTAGTTCTTGTATTATGGAAATAAGTAAATAACTTTTCCTTATCTACTTTCTCTACATCACTCATGATTTTATATACCTCTATCATATCCCCCCTTAGTCTCCTCTTTTCCAAGTGAAGAGGCCTAGCCTCTTTAATCTCTCCTCATATGGGACCCATTCCAAACCCCAATCCTTTTAGTTACCCTTCTCTGAACCTTTTCTAATGCCAGTATATCTTTTTTGAGATAGGGAGACCATATCTGTACGCAGTATTCAAGATGTGGGTGTACCATGGCTTTATATAAGGGCAATAATATATTCTCAGTCTTATTCTCTATTCCATTTTTAATGATTCCTAACATTCTGTTTCCTTGTTTGACCACCTCTGCACACTGCGTGGACATCTTCAGAGAACTATCCACGATGACTCCAAGATCTTTTTCCTGATTCGTTGTAGCTAAATTAGCCCCCATCATATTGTATGTATAGTTGGGGTTATTTTTTCCAAGGAGCATTACTTTACATTTATCCCCCTTAAATTTTATTTGCCATTTTGTTGCCCAATCACTTAGTTTTGTGAGATCTTTTTGAAGTTCTTCACAGTCTTCTTTGGTCTTAACTATCTTGACCAGTTTAGTATCATCTGCAAACTTTGCCACCTCACTGTTTACCCCTTTCTCCAGATCATCTATAAATAAGTTGAATAGGATTGCTCCTAGGACTGACCCTTGAGGAACACCACTAGTTACCCCTCTCCATTCTGAGAATTTACCATTTATTCCTATCCTTTGTTCCCTGTCTTTTAACCAGTTTTCAATCCATGAAAGAACCTTCCTAACATAATTTACATAAGAGCGTTTGGTGAGGGACCTTGTCAAAGGCTTTCTAGAAATCTAAGTACGCTATGTCCACCAGATCCCCCTTGTCCACGTTTGTTGACCTCTTCGAAGAACTCTGATAGATTAGTAAGACACGATTTCTCTTTACAGAAACCATGTTGACTTTTGCCCAACAAGTTATGTTCTTCTAGGTGTCTGACAATTTTATTCTTTACTATTGTTTTGACTAATTTGCCCGGTACCGACGTTAGACTTACTGGTCTGTAATTGCCGGGAACACCTCTAGAGTCCTTTTTAAATATTGGCATTACATTAGCTATCTTCCAGTCACTGAGTACAGAGGCTGATTTAAAGGACAGATTACAAACCCTAGTTAATAGTTCCACAACTTCACATTTGAGTTCTTTCAGAACTCTTGGCTGAATGCCATCCGGTCCCGGTGACTTGTTAATGTTAAGTTAATTAATTCCAAAACCTCCTTTAATCACACTTCAATCTGTGACAGTTCCTCAGATTTGTCACCTCCATCTAGGTTGCATTTCCCTAGTTTGTTTATGAGAAGATCATATGAGACAGTATCAAAAGCTTTACTGAAGTCAAGATATACCACATCTACCACTTCTTCCCATCCATAAGGCTTGTTACCCTGTCAAAGAAAGCTATCAGATTGGTTTGACACAAATCCATGCTGACTGTTACTTATCACTTCATTATCTTCTAGATCAGTGTTTTCCAAACTTGGGACACTGCTTGTGTAGGGAAAGCCCCTGGCGGGCCAGGCCGGTTTGTTTACCTGCTGCATCCGCAGGTCCGGCCGATCGTGGCTCCCACTGGCTGCGGTTCGCTGCTCCAGGCCAATGGGATTCAACACAGCACAAGAGTAACACGTGGTGACACTAGTCTTGATTATTACTTTTCCCAAGCCCCTGCCAGGTATTCCCTCCCCCCACTTTCATTTCTTTTTCACTCCCTTCCCTTGAATTTCCATAGCACCACATTATTTACTCTGGTTTTCCCTTAGATTTTCATGCTGACCCTCTTCTATACAACTGCACAGTCACAAGAAAAAAAAATCTGCTGCCAACATTTGGATCCTTGAGGCTGCTAAATTCCTGAAAGTCAGCAGAACAGCAAACATTTACAGACCACTAGATGCTAGTAAATGTGTGTGTGCTAGAACATATTTACAGTCCCATACAAATAATATGTGGTTATTCCTACAGTGCTGCTTTATACAACCATATAGCTACTGGTACCTGTATTAATAGTTCAAATCTATTGTTATAGCAACTGCCAGGAAAAATAAACATACAGTCTTAATTTCACCTCTTGCCAGTTCAGAATCAAATATGTTATAAAAACTGCTTCAAAAATCATCCCTTGTTGAAGGGCTTTTGCTAGATACTTATTTAGGAGGTGAAGTCTCTTGGGTGTGTTAATCAGTCCAGGAACCATTAAATTCCAGGTTTATTGCCTATTTTCTGAAGCCAGTGGTGCTGGAACAATTTGTATAGTGGGGTTCCGAGAGATACTGACCAAACTGTAAATCCTGTATATGACGGATACCACTTCAAGCCAGGGGTGGTGCCGCACCCCCTGCACTCCCAATTCCAGCACCTATATATGACCTGTATCTTAGAACTACAGCCAGACTGCTTCTGGCTCTTCCAAAGAATTACCAGTCCCTTAACTTGCTTCTGCCAACTCTTTCATTTTCGTCTCCTCCAAGGACTTGCCAGTTCCTTTTCTTCCTTCTACCCTGGGCTTTAATGATTTCCTGGAACTGGCAATTTCTCTCTGCCAGGCCAATCTTTTTCTTAGTCCTCTCTCTCCAGAAGATCCTCATTCTCCATACCTGAGTTGTTGATAAAATCATTTGTAGCTTTCTCACATGCCACCAAACAGTCAACAACTGCTCACAACTTTTAGTTACTACCCAGCTACAGCTGGAGTCAAACCTGTGACTTAGCTCAGGACATTAGTAATGGAATACAGAGGCTATATAGGCTTTGACCCTTAAGCACTCCATCCACATTTTTTTCAGGCTCCAGGCAAGGCAACTACCTAATATGAGCTACATAGGACTAAACATTTCAAGTATGTAAGTCTCTGCCCCTCAATCTCTTGTTTGAATTTAGATTTTAAAGTGTTAATTTACTCTGGCTGTCTGGCTAAATCCTCGTACGAGCACCCACTAATGGACATAAGCATGTCTTTAAATATTTTCTTGAATTGGGACCCAGGTGAAGGCCGTGCTGTAGGTCTGGGTGGCCTACCTTGTGGTTATCCCTTTTTTCTGAATGCAGGATACCAAAAGTAGTCATTACAACATATTTTAAGAGTGCCGTGGGTGAAGGGACTTCCTAAACCTGCAAAAACTGTGTATTCCATAGACCTAAAACCTTCCCCAGATTTAATTCCTTCTGCAATTTCTACACCAGGAAGATAACATTTTGGAGGAAGCCATTTTTACAACATACCATTAACAAAATATAGTGCCTACCAGTGGGATCGTGGCCCATTAATGGGACTCTTTACATGCTAAAAAAATACAAATAATAAGTAATAAAAACAAGATAATGACGTTCACTCATGCAAGCATAAGTAATAAAATAAGTAATAAAAACAAGACAATGCACATTCACTCATGCAAGCATTCCCATTGATTTAAGTAGCCTGCTCATGTGAGTAACAGTTTGCAAGGTTCAGGTTATATATTTAATACAAAATATTGTCTTCCTTCTAACAATATTCAAATTTGTGCATATACTGCTGTGCTGCAAAGGAATAATAATGTGCTCGCTCTCTCTTTGTTCCCCCCAACCCTAATGTGCTGCAGAATAAAGACGGTACCTGCTAAGTAGGGCAGGATGTCTGAATAGTTTCTTCCTACAGTATTTCACTACCATTCCATTCCATTCCATCCCATCCCTATGACTGGTTGCTTCCTTCAGCGCTACCATGTTATTTCCATTATGACATAAACTGATGAGGCAAATGGAAAAGACCTATAATCATAGAGCAGCCCAGTGATAGCCCAGCTAACAACATGAAATAAAAAGTCCTGTATTTCCTTGCTCTTGTAGGAGAAAATGATTACGCACAAGCCCAGAACCTGTCATTCAACACTTCATCTTTTTTAAAAAATAAGGTACCACATGATGACTGAAGAAAAACAATTTTGACTAAGCAAAAGCAATTGTTCCATTTTCTGTATTACACAACCTGTAATTTTTAAGCCTGGCTTTGTACACATACTTATAAAGTAATCAGATCAGACAAAAGCAGAGGAACACGAAGGTATCTGAAAATAAATCAACTTCTCAGCAAGCAATAACAGCCATCATGTTCAAACAGCATGTATTGTTTAAGTTTTGCATATGGTCTATCCCCAGCAGGATCAAACTTCAACCCATTACATTTTCTATTCACCAAGAAGTGCACTTGTGATGGCAATGAGGAGAGAGCATTATTTTCTGTAGTTTATTTGCCATAAAATTCTGCCAAAAAAGATTTATTTCCTTGGTAGTTACTCTTTTTTTCTCCGCAAAAAAAATGATAGAAAAATATTGCAGTAAAGTAAAAGAAAGTCTTCCATACCAATTTCTCGCTCTTCCAAGACAAATAATATGTAATAATTCATTTACTTTTCCTCAGCCAGCACTACTATTTTTGCTATAAGTAAAAAGAAGCATTTACCAGTGAAATTGCTTTCTACTTAATGAAAAGAAAGATCTAAAACTGGCTGCCTCTTGAAATAAAAACACACTGAAAAATGACAAAGAAATAAAATCTTTTACTCTCCTAATTTACTGTTATTTCTATAAAAAGAAACATTTACCATTTGTTAATATGTTATTGTCTGTTCAATCTTGGGTATGAGAAAAGTCCTTGTAGGAATAAGGGAAAGTTTAAACATCTAAACAAACAGAAAAATGATTATGGTGGCCATGGCACTGTAGGTAGTTCAAGTACAATTCTGCTTTTTTAGTCTCTCTGATCATACAACTAGAAAAATTCTCTGTTATCCTTTATTAAAACCTATAAATGGCCAATGAAAACAAGAGTCTAGCTAAATCTGAAGAATGCAACACTAGCAGTTATTAAATATCCTTTTCAGTGGGAAGAACCCATTTTGAAAAGGAACATCAGTGTCTATGGAAGCTGAGGGCAGTCAGCACCTACAGGACTACATCCTAAAAAAGTATTTTATGTGGGGATCTGTAGCATCAACAGTAGTAGTGAAAAACATGTGCTAGAGTGTTTTACCCCTTAATTGTGTGTTGATAATGTTTTTAAATTTTTAATTGCCATATTATAAAGAATGGGTAACTCACTTCACTTACAATTCGTGTCAAAAGATTTTTCTAAGCTTTTAAAGTGCTGGAGAAGTTTTCATTCTGTGGTGGAATATCTTAAAGAGCCACATCCTAAGAAAAACTGAGCACCTTCCCAGTAACTATCAAAGACATAAGATCTGGATTCAGTGTATCAGAGACCTAATAAGTCTTTCCTGTTTCTTATATCTATGATTTTTAAAAGTAAGGCGGAATTTGTGGGTTTTTTTTTTTAAACAAGGAGCATTGTCAAGCACAGTGGACAACCTTAGCATGTATAATATGAAATAGGACTTTTCTTTGAATTATTTCCCTAAATCTTAAATATCTAATATTCCATCCCAGTTACATAAAGTTTTACCTTTTGGCATTCTCTGCAATGCACTGTGTGTACAAAAATTTTATGTTCTTTGTTGGTGTTTTACAGAGAATCTCTTTTTTAAAAAAAGGAAAAGGAGAAGTCAATTTATTAGATAAAAAAAGTGTATTAGACTCTGAAATGGCTGCTTCCCACTATCCTGGGGGCCCACATTTCTTAGCAGCATTATCATTTTTATGAGTGTTTCATCAGAGTGCAGCCCTGCACAAATGAATGGATATTGCATATCCTGAGGCTCACAAGCAGTTGAGAAAAAGATCTACCATTACAGAAATATAAAATGATAGATTTTAATAAAAACTCTATATCATATGTCTGTAGACTTTATATATACACTTGCATTACATACGGGTGTTAGAGATGCATATATATTATACAGCTCAAATCTGATAAAGAATTCATGTACTGATTTATGCAGATCCTATGTGACCAGCTCAGGAGTGAGAATCGCTCAGGCATATACACACACAAAAATAATAAGTGTGCAGTAGCAGACCACATTTATACATAAAAGTGAAATTCACCCCTGGACACAAAGCTAGCACAAAGCCTATGCAACACCCATTTTGATGGCTTTCTGCACAGAGGAGAATTTCTCTCTTAAAATGCATTGCACATCAATTTGGAGGTAAATGTCCTCTCTTATTATCTTTCCACCTATTCAATTAAAGTAAGGGGGAGAAGGCAACTAATGTTAAATGCTTTTATAATGCTTTCCACACAGAATGCAACACTTCACCAGAACTCATAGAATCGTAGGGTTTAAGGCCAGAACGGAGCACCAGATCATCTAGACTGATCTCTATATATCACAGGCTACCAACACCGCCCAGGACCTACACACCAAAACCAACAACTGAAACTAGACCGAAGTATTACAGCCCACAGGAAACTAGACTACCATGTGTCCAAGATAGAGAACAGGAAGGACCAAGGTGCGCCAGTGCACTAGGAATGGGAGAAACTCTGCATCATATTTTGGCTAAGGACGTTGTACTTGACCCTTAGACAGCCTTTTGGTCCTTAGTATTTCTTAATATATCAGCTGGAGAGTTGATAAATTTTCATACCTGGAAGTCTGGCTGCAAGAAGCCTGAACATTTTCCTTTATTGGAAGAAATATACTCAAGGCAACAAGACAGCAGAACTCATCTTGCAATGTGATATTCATTTTATAACTTGATAATGGTGGCTTTACTCACTACACTGTTCTTGGATACAGAATCATGTTTTGCTTGTTTCAATGAAAAACTATTTTTGATCTCATAAGACTCCCCCTCACTGTCTTTTCTCTCACCAGCTCTCTGATCCTGACAAAAGATGTGGCTTTTTATGACTTACGTTTCACTGCAAAAATCCCCCATAAAACCCTCATGCATAATTTCTATTGGTTCCAAAAATAATTTTATATTTGGGAAACTATTTATGGATCATGGAATATTGGGGTTGGAAGGGACCTCAGGAGGTCATCTAGTCCAAAGCCCTGCTCAAAGCAGGACCAATCCCCAGACAGAGTTTTGCCCTAGATTGCTAAATGGCCCCCTCAAAGATTGAACTCACAACCCTGGGTTTAGCAGGCCAGTGCTCAAAACACTGAGCTATCCCTCCCCCCAACTACATTTTCTTTTGACTACATTTTCTTTGTACTCTTGCTGCAATGGGGTAGATTAATTATAGTTTCATTTTCCATATTCTGTGTACTATATTTCTAGGTTATTTCAAGTAAAGTATAAAGAACAGAGAGAGTCAAGTCCAAAAGTATTAACTGAATAAGAGCTCTTCGCAGTGAGAAAGGTCATGACTTGGGGAAAAGCTGGTGCAACTTGCCTAAAACCCAGGACAAGGGTATCCTGCTTTAAACGCCTCATGCAGTATATTTCTGTGCATACCATCCAATACTCCTCATAGAGCAAATTATGCCTATAGATATGTTTATTTCCTATCTATAACCCAAACCTCCATTCATACCTAGGCACACACCTCGCCTGATACCAGACTGACCTTGTGTTTCAATTATTGCAACTGTATGGTATATATGTTAGTGCCAACTTTTTGAGTGGCTTTCACTTTAAAAAGCCAGATTTGACCCTATACATACACCATAAAATGCTCTTTACAAAACAGCTGATAAAAGAAAGAAACTGTTTTAAGAACAATACTTTGACTGCAAAATAAGGCACTGAACAATGTCTGATTTAGTAAAAGAAGAAAAAATATAGTGAAAAGAACTAGTTGCAACTATAATAGCTTTTGTCCATCCCACAGATACTGTATAATGAAAGAAATACTCAGTGCAGACACAAAGAAGAACACACAAAAGAGAGCCCTGCACACCAAGACTTTATCAAAATCATGTTTAAAAAATGTGAAGTAAAGTAAATACATTCAGATTAATATGAGCAAGATGCTACATTTAAGAATGGTTTATTTTATTAGGAGCAAATATCTTTATGATCTGAAAACCCAGCATGCAGGAAAAATGTGGTTTGCAGTTTTTATATTCTATAAAGCAGCCTATTCTGCAATTCGTAACAGCCCTTCTTATTCTTCCCATAAGGAGTCCTTTCAATAACACCACCCGTGGGATGTGCAATTCCAAACCTATCTCTCCATCTGCACTATGTGTTTCTAATGTACCCATCAGTGTAGTATCCAGCCCTCATATACACATAAAGAACAGCAGCATTTCAGTTTCAGGTGGTCATATTCTGCACCTTTCCCTTATTTATACAACTTGTTTAGGCGATAATTATACTTAAAGCTTGTTTCTAGGAGAAACATGGGCTGGTTAGTTCTTCCCATCCTCATGTAGCTGAAGAAATAGGTCTAACATCGAGCCATAAAGATAGCAATGTTTTGGCTTACCCGGTCTCTGCTGATAGGGAATTCCACAGCTGAAAGTCTACCTGAGATCATCCTGCAAGTATCTCACCCGAAACCAAGTGACCACCTGTATTTCAAGAGAACAAAGGACACTGGTATGAAAAAAGGGAGAAAATAAATATCTAAGAGCAAGTATCCCACAGAGCTTTATTCATACTATAAAATTGTACATGTGTCACTGCATCAGTGTTTACATTATTAACGCCTGGAACTTTACTTTTTATCTGATAAAATGCTTTTACCAACTCTCAGCTACGGTTGGTGGAACTTAAGCACCCTATAAGGGATGTCCTGTAAGTCAGAGGATGGGTGGGTGCTCTAGAGACCATCACACACAGTTCCAATTGAGAACAATTGTCTTGGCTTGCAGAAGGAAGAGGTTACCCCAGAGTTCTATAGGTTACAGTCAGGATCCTGAGGCAGTGCTGGAACAGGATAGTCATCATAGTAGTGCACAGCAATGATGGCATGTGTCTTGGAACTGGCTACACTCAGTGTAGCACAGCATGGAACATCATCATCATGTTAGCTTAGAACTGGATATAAAGTCCACACACAAAAGCATGGAACAATGATGTAAAACGTATTTGGATTTGGTTACGGTCAGCATAGAACAGTATGGAGCAATAACATAATGTGTGCTTGGAACTCGATAGAGTAGTACAGAACAGAGTAACAACAAAATATGTGGATGGAACTCAATACAATCAGCATGGAACAGCATGGAGCAATAACATAATATGTGCTAGGAATTGGATATAGTCAGCAAGGAACAGCATGGAGCAACAAGGTAACGAGTTCTTGGAATTGGATATAGTCAGCATAGAATAGCATGGAGCAATGCTGTAGTATGTGCTTGGCACTGGTACAGTCAGCATAATACAGCACAGAGCAATGACACAGTCTGTGCTTGGACTTGGATACAGTCAATGTAGTGAAGCATGGAGCCATGCCAAAGTGTGTGCTTGGAAATGGATAGAGTCCGTGTAATACAGCATGGAGCAGTGACTTAATGTGTGTTTGTTGTAATATCCTTCTTCCCTCAAAAACAGATTGCTGACATTTGAACCAACTGGAGCAACTGTGTAGCCTCTACAATCAATTTGAGTAGAAAACATTGCAGCAAACTAGCCTGGAGGTGACAAAGCCATGGATTACTGTAGTTGAGTTTGCATCTGAAACGAAATGCCATAGTCTCCTGGTAAGCAAACACTGAGAAAGGCATTCTCTGGACAATGCTATTTGGGTACCTGTAAACATGTGCAGCCAGGGCTCGACCCTCTCCAGGCAGGAGGGGAGCCACACCAGCCCACTCCACTCCAGTTGGTCCGGGAAACTAGTCTGGCGGTCCTTGTAGTGCTTGTCCGTCCAGCGGGAAAGGGACTCAGGCCCCCCTGGCAGGGCTGCCGTACCAGCCGCGAGGCACCGGGCCCTAAGCCAAGGCGGACAGCAAACACAGAGTCAGTAAGCTCAGGCCTGGGTCAGGACTGAGTAGTACCAGCAATAGATTAAGGTCCAGCCCTAGGTCAGGGCAGGTAACAAAACGCTGAGTCCGTAAGCTCAGGCCTTTGGTCAGGGCTGAGCAACCGTAGCAGTTTTAAAGGCCCAGCCCTAGGGCAGGGCAGGGCAGCAAACGCTGAGTCAGTAAGCTCAGACCTTTGGTCAGGGCTGAGCAACAGTAACAGTTTTTGGCCTCCTCAGGCCAAGGAGAGGGGAGTCTGCCATCTGGAGTGGGGTGTCAGGGGGAACGCAGGCCCTCCCACTGCACTGCGTCCCAGCCCAGGGCCCTAACAGCGGCTGTCACTCCTCTGGTCAGTCAGTGGGGGATCCTGACCGCAACACACTGACATAGGCTCCGGCAACTCCGCAGCCTGACTGAGGTCGGCTGCCCCCGGGCTGCTTCCTTATCCCCCTCGGGACCTACCTGGGTCCTAATGTCCGCCTCTGAAGGGTCCACGAGCACAGGCTCATCGCGACCGGGGCTGGGTGGTAGGTCCAGGGATTCCTCGGGATAGTCAGGCCAGGGTAGCGCCGGCGACCCCTCCAGGTAGCAGCAGGCGCAGGGAAGCCCCGTCGGCTCCTCCGGGTAGCAGGGGTGGGGTAGCACTGGCGGCTCCTCTGGGCAGCAAGCGTGGGGAAGCTCTGGCAGCTCCTCCGGGTAGCGAGCGCGGGGAAGCTCTGGCAGCTCCTCCGGGTAGCGAGCGCGGGGAGGCTCCGGCAGCTCCTCCGGGTAGCGAGCGCGGGGAGGCTCCGGCAGCTCCTCCGGGTAGCGAGCGTGGGGGAGCCAGTCTGGGTGGCTCCCCTGGGTCGCCAGAGTCTCCCAGTCTTGAGCTCCCTGAGGTACGTCTGATCTCTCCGGCTGTTGGGGCCTGACTGAGCTCGGAGGGCCGGCTTTTATAGTTCCGGGTCGCTGCCTGACCCTTTGAGGGGTGGACTCAAAGCTCTGTAGCTCCGCCCACTCTGGCCTCTGGCAGAGCTCGACCCTCTCCGGGGAGGAGGGGAGCCATTCCGGCCCCCTACAGTACCTAAGAGCAGCTGATAGAAGGGCCCCAAGAGTGGATAGCAGCTTGGTAGTAACAAAGATGGAGGCCTGCAATAAAGGGTGACGTCATAACTCCAGCCAGCTTTGTAAAGTGTTGCCCCTTCCTACCAGCAGGTTTCTGCCTTGCTCAGGTGATTCACCGGGTGGTTTAACATTCTGATATCCATGATTCCAAAACCACATTAATTCACTCCCATTTGACTCCCCTTTCTTTGGCCCACCCCACTCAATAATTTTTACTCTTGACTTGTCAACAGTAAATTGCAGAGATGGCTTCTGTCTGTAGCACTTTGCAATATATATTTAACTGCCGGGTAAATGTAACACAAGCTACATCTAATAGAAAGCTTCCCTGCGTTATGAATCAAAGAGCAGCTTGCACAGAACCTTGTGTCAGGGTGTTACATGCCCAGATTTATATGAGAATGTTGTCATCTGCCGTGAATATTATTTGTACAGCTTGGCTATAACATTTGCATAAATCACAATTAAAATATGAAAAATATCATTATACATCTTAAACCTAATTTGAATATTTTTAAAAACACATGCTAGGTGGGGGCAATAGTTTGCCAGAAACACATGATGCTCTAGGAGTACCATACATCCCCTCTGTCTGAGCAGCAGTGTTTATCCCCTGCAGCTCATTGCCTGAAACGGAATAATTGTTGGAAAATCTCTCAACTCACAGCATCAGGGAACTACAGTATAAGGCGATGTTTGTTTTGAAATAAGATTACAACATATACAGTGATTCATAAATATTTGCATTTTATAATTGTTTCTACAAATGAATTGGTAAGTCAAATCATACAGGAACTCCCTCCCCCACAATACACACACACACACCCCCTACAAAGAGGATGCGCAGCAGAATTTTAACTAGTTTCATTCTCGGTATCTGTGAGCTCTGGTCACTTCTCTAATACACTGTACTTCTAAGATTAGATTCTCTTTCAGGGCTATCTGTTCCGGATTTTATTACCCATTTTTCCCACAGATCTTCTCCTTTGGAGATGTATGTGTTAGTTGAAAGGCATCTTTCTCCAGACTAGAGACTGTGTGTAGTATCGGCAGGAGTAGGTGAACGGTACATTTAAATAAGTAAAAGATGTTTTATTAAGATCGTGGCAATTCCTTCATTGCATCACATAAGAGAGGTTACATTTGATGTTATTTTGCCAGAAAGAGGTGAACATGCTACCACCGTTGTTATGCCAAAAAAGACAAAAACTCACAGAATTCCTGGGGGAAAAGGGGACTTACCTTATTAGTATGTATCAACAATGATGCTTAACAAAATCACTGGCTGTTTCTACTCTGAACTAGGAATTAAAAGAATACTATACCCATAGCTTTAGCATAGCATGCAACTTTTCAAGGACCCACATGTGCCTGTTCTACAGTCCATAGATCTGAAATGAATGCCAAACACAGGAGCCCTCCATATGCTGCCTGACATAGACACAGCTACAGGGAAATGCTGAGAAAATAGACTGGAGACACTGGGAGTCCTCTCCATCCCTCTGAGCAGCCAATTGGGTGTATTGGGCAGGAGAGAAATAGGTGAGACACACTTTTCCACTGCCTCCCAGCATTCAGGATCGAAAGGGAAGAAGCTTCCAAAATGTTAAATGGAGGTCAAGTCACAAAACTATTGTGACACAACAGCCTGGCAGTCATGTTTTCAACGTGACATGGCATCAGGAAGGGATAACATTATGTGGACATTACAGCACAAACAGAGAGTACAGTGCCAGACACCACGATGTTGTGACTTTTTGCAACATCATCAGTGGTTAAACCATTCTCCAGGTCTTTGAGGTTGAGTGCCGCTGCTCCCAAGAAATGAGAAAAGGGCATGCTCTGGATCGCATAATTAGGATAATCAGTTTCAGAGCTCCCCTCTTCCTCACGTAACCTTCTCACTCTCCTCCCCTTCACCCTGACTCTCTCTCACACACATGGTCTCTTCTGGAATTTGGTCATTAATATTTTCCTTTTCTCTGTTGAACTGGAATCTCTAAGGAGAATTCAGATAAGAGAGACCAGTGAGGAACATGCTCTTGTACTCCAAGCCTCACCTGTTGATGAGTGGGAACTGCTTTCTGATAAGCTCCATAGCGTTCATTCTGTTTGTTGAATAAAACATTTGGAGTGAAACTGAAGTCAAGCATGCTTGAGTTTGAAGGAAAAGAAACACATACTTAAGACTACACTTTAGAAACTGTCCACTTTTATTTGTAGAAAAGCAGGACTTCTATTATTCCTGAAACCTTGACCAATGACACACACTGAAATCAGGAACACTTAACTTATGTAACTAAACCAATATTTCAAATAAAGTTGGTTCAAACAATACATGCACAGCAACTGACTTGTCCAGGTCAGTTCTCTCCTAGTAGATGCATACTCTGCTTGATTTTGAACGTATTCTCTTTTCTTTTCTCACTGGGCATACCTGGCAAGGTCCCTGAGATGCTTTACAAATTTTAATACGGAGATCTATTTCAGATCATTTGAATGAGGTTGTTGCTTAGCAACATTTTTTTTTTGTTCAAATTACATTTTAAAAATCCAGGATGTTCTGGATGTGAATAGAGGCAGAAGTGAGCTCTTAAAGTTTTGCTAATGCTATCAAAGTTTCCCTAACAAAAGAGGTTGAGAAGTAAGATTTTCAAGTTTTCTCCAAATAATACCTCACAAGAGAAGCTCATTTTTTATTGGAGCCCAAGTTCTGTGCAGTTTTGGTTCCTATATGCTTTTGACTCTTCATAGAAAAATAAATGATAGCTTGTTTGTTAATAATAATATGATGCTATCATTTCTTTCATACAGCCCATCCTACACTTCAATGATCTCCATTGCTACTCAACTTTCTCACATCTCTCCTTCCCCTTCCCACATATTTCTGTTCATGTGGGAAGATTTAATGGCTCCTTTCCCTTTGATTTCTTACATCATCAAAAAGAAAATACAAGCAGGAGTTGATCCAAAAATCATTAACCCAATAAAAGATTTCAATGGGCTTTGGATCAGTCCCTAAGAAAGGAGTTGGGCAATTTGCACATCTCCTTACAGACACTACTAATAAAATTATGAAGCAGCTTCTGCAAAGAGGCTCATTAATTTAAAAGGGTGGTTGATCCCTAAAGGGAAGCCTGCTTCAACTGGAAGGTTGTGATGTCACAATGGGATTTCATTAATGCCCTGGATAAGAAAGAAACTAAAATAAAATGTAAATAACTACCTAATTATGCATGCACTACAAAATAGAATGCCTCCAAAGTAATTAGAAATGTCCATACATGGCAGTCAGCACTTCAAGCTAAGCACAGAGGGTTAATGCTTGGAAGCTACAACAACTGAGTGATCACTGAGAGTTTCTAGGTTGTGATGTGCCAAAAGAGATGGTTGTTTTTAAGTGCACTGCCCATCAATAAATCTGAATGAATACATTTAGAGAGGATTGGAGCATCCCTCAGCCAAGTCATTCCAGTGCTGCCTGCTCTGGCTGAGCTCCATTAGAAGGAAAGCTGAATTTGTATTTTAAACCCAGCAGGAAGGGTTATTGTTTGCAACAGCATGTAACTTGAGGAAGCGACCGAATGGTCCTATGCATCAATGGCGGAAAACAGGGTAGGTGCTATGAAAGAGGGTGAATTTAATGACAGTTCAAGAGCTGAGATGTTTCCTCTTTCTCTTCACCAATTAAAATTCTCTAGTATTTTAATGTCATCACTCTGCCTGTAAAACTAAGAGACTCAATGTAAACACTTCATTATTTCCTAGATCTCCTTGTTCGACCTTTATTATCTTTGGCACAAAGAGATGTCTTTTTGAAATTATTTTCACTCCGAGAGGAGTTTCAGCTTTGCTTACAGAGATAGGGGGCTTTCTCTGTGGAGGATACAACTACACAGATTGGGACATTCTGTTCTCGGTTACATTCATAAAACTCCAGTGGAGCCAACAAAGCTTTATGGGCATCTGAGAGCAGAGTTTGTCATACGCTGTGTGATCTCTCAATTTTCTTTACAGCATTTTTGAAATCTGTCACTTCCTTCACAGCTCTACTGCCAAGACATTACCTCTGTGCTCCTACAATTTTGCATCTTGACTACTTCAGTTGTCTTCTTTTTGGCAAATCCATCTCCTATCTCCCCAACTCAAGTTAATCTTCCTCCTGCCTGTAGCTCTATCCAAAGCTCCTCAGCTCATGATTTGCTGTACATGTTTCCCTTCTGCATCAAGTCAGTGCCTCATTTCTCACCTTTCGTCTGTCTCATCTATTTAGACTGAGATATTTGGGGCAGAGACTGCATCTTACTATGTGTCTGCACAGCACCTAGATCAGGGGTAGACAACCTATGGTACATGTGCCAAAGGTGGCACGCGACCCGATTTTCAGTGGCACTCACACTGCCCAAGTCCTGGCCACCGGCCAAGGGGGCTCTGCATTTTAATTTAATTTTAAATGAAGCTTCTTAAACATTTTAAAAACCTTATTTACTTTACATACAACAATAGTTTAGTTATATATTATAGACTTATAGAAAGAGACCTTCTAAAAATGTTAAAATGTATTACTGACACGCAAAACTTTAAATTGGAGTGAATAAATGAAGACTCGGCACACCACTTCTGAAAGGTTGCCGACCTTGACCTAGATTAACTCAGCCATGATCTTAGTTGGGGCCTCTCCGTGCTCCTGTTACAAAAATAATAAATTATAAATGTTTCTTCTCATATTCCAAGTCCTTCATAACCCACCTTGTTTGCATCTATGCCCCGATCTCCTGCTATATCCCTCCCACTTCCTTTGCTCCACATAAGTTTCCCTTCTTATGGTTCCTTTGTCCACTTTCCATTTCTCTAGCCAATATATCTCAGAAAGACCTTTCCAGTTAATGAATGCCAACCTCCTCCTTTCTTTTCTTTTAAAATTCACTAAAGCACACCTTTTCCATAAAACATTCCAGTTAAGTTTATCACCGCCGTATGCAGTCCAATGTTTGTACAATTCCTTAAACACCATAGCCTTCTCACTGTTCAATTCATATTGTATCTGCGCTCAGAGTTTGTTTCATATTTTACCCAACTCACACCTTAGACTGAAAATGTGTCAATGTATTTTTTTGTTTAGTTCACTTCTCCCATCAAATAGCACTAGTGTTTATATATATTTACTCTCGGGGGCATTCTGCCCCAAAAAATTATAAATTCTGCACAAAATATTTTAAAATTTTGCAAATTTTATTTGTCAAAATAACACTATATAATCATGCCAGTTTCAATTATTTTGGTAATTTATTTCAAAATACCTGTCAGCAAGTATGTCTGTAACAACACAGACTCTCACAAAAATTCCCCCAGGAGTAGAAAGTTAAAGAAACCCCCTTGCAACCGCGTTCCTGTTTCTCTGCTCTATTCCCCACCCGCACAATCCAGCCAGAGGCCAGACACCCACAAACCTTCCCCACCCCAAGCCCACCTGCAGGGCCCCCCCCAGACAATACACCCAAACTCCCTTGTCCCCAGAGCCCAGCTACACCCCCACTCCCCGGCCTAGATACCCGCATCCTCTTCTCCCCAGAGCCCAGGGATTCAGAGGGGAAAAAGCTGGATGCTCAGTCCCAAGCTTGCACAGAGTTTCCTGTGCATCGCCCTCTCCTTCCCTCAGGACATGCTGGGAACTACAGCTGTCAGGAACCCTCTAGCTCAGCGGTTTTCAGACTAGGGCCTGGTTTACACTACGCGTTTAAACCGATTTTAGCAGCGTTAAACCAACTTAACCCCACACCTGTCCACACTACGAGGCCCTTTATATCGATATAAAGGGCTCTTTACATCGGTTTCTGTACTCCTCCCTGACGAGAAGAGTAGCGCTAAAATCAGTATTACCATATCGGATTAGGGTTAGTGTGGCCGCAAATCGACGGTATTGGCCTCTGGGCAGTATCCCACAGTGCACCACTGTGACCACTCTGGACAGCAATCTGAACTCAGATGCACTGGCCAGGTATACAGGAAAAGCCCTGCGAACTTTTGAATTTCATTTCCTGTTTGGCCAGCATGGAGCTCTGATCAGCACAGGTGACCACACAGAGCTCATCAGCACAGGTAGCAATGCAGTCTCCTGAGTATCGAAAAAGAGCTCCAGCATGGACCGCATGGGAGATACTGGATCTGATCGCTATATGGGGAGAGGATTCAGTGCTAACAGAACTCCGTTCCAAAAGACGAAATGAAAAAATATTTGAAAAAATTTCCAAGGCTATGATGGAAAAAGGCCACACCAGGGACTCAGTGCAGTGCAGAGTGAAAGTTAAGGAGCTCAGACAAGCCTACCAGAAAACCAAAGCAGCAAACGGAAGGTCCGGGTCAGGGCCGAAAACATGCCGCTTCTATGATGAGCTGCATGCAATTTTAGGGGGCTGCGCCACCACTACCCCACCCCTGTCCGTGGATTCCAAGGTGGGGGTTGTAATCTCAACCATGGCTGAGGATTCTGCGGAGGGAGAAGTTGAGGAGGAGGAGGAGGACGACCTTGCAGCGAGCACACAGCACTCCGTTAGCTCCAACAGCCAGGAGCTTTTTGTGACCCAGACGGAATTACCCTCCCAGCCCTCCCAAGCCACTAGCCCAGACAGTGAAGCCATGGAAGCAACCTCTGGTGAGTGTACCTTTGTAAATATAAAACATGGCTTAAAAGCACGCATTTTTTAATGATTGATTTGCCATGAGGGCTTGGGATGCATTCGCGGGCAGTAAAGTTATGGGAAAAGTTTGTTAACATGTCTGGGGATGGAGCAGAAATCCTCCAGGGACATCTCCATGAAGCGCTCCTGGAGGTACTCCAAAAGCCTTTGCAGAAGGTTTCTGGGCAAGGCAGCCTTGTTCCGTCTACCATGGTAGGACACTTTACCACGCCATGCATATAGCAAGTAATCGGGTATCATTGCATGACAAAGCATAGCTGCGTATGGTCCCGGTGATTGCTGGCATTCAAGAAACATCCGTTCTTTATCTCACTCTGTTATCCTCAGCAGACTGATATCGTTCCTGGTAACCTGGCTGAAATTCAGGAATTTAATTAAGGGGACAAAGATGGCCATTTTCCTACTGGGTTGTTGCTTAAAAGAAATGCTTCCTTGCACGTAGCCAAGCGGTGGGAGGGGAGGAAGGATAGCGCTGAGCTTTTTTGCGTTTGTCTAGCAGGAATCTTCCCAGCTATCTGCCACGCGGTGGGGAAGGAAAGGGGGGTGATTAGCAGTGATCTTCCATGATACCAGCCATGGGGTGGGGGGAGGGATAAAGCAATCATCCTAGAGAATTGGATGGGGGGGCTTGGTTTCTGCTGCTGCATGTTAACAGGAAAGACGCATCAGAGGGCACTGTGTATATGAAGACTGGAGAAGCCGAAAGACAATGGCTTACCATGGCCACATGCAAGCTGAATTCTGATACCCGGACCTGCATCTGTGAGATCTGTAACACCAGAGCTGCAGGCACTCAATATTAAGATGCAAAATGTGACCTTGTAGTGAAATCACATGTGCTATGTAAGGTGAATAGTGTTGTTCACTGTGAAAGAGTATAAGAATTGGTCTGTAAAATGTATCTTTTTAAATACTTCTCTCCCTTTTTTCCCTCCCTCATGAAGCTGCACATTTTTCAAGCCTCCCTACTCCATCCCGAAGGCTGTCTCAGATAAGGCAGAGGAAAAAGAAGATGCGAGACGAAATGTTCTCAGAAATCATGGAAGTAACCCGCAATGAAAGAGCTCATCTGAATGAGTGGAAGGACGTGATAGCAAAGTACAGGAAAGATGCCAGTGAAAGTGAGGACAGGAGGGACCAACGTGAGGATAGGAGGGACGCTCGAGATGAGAGGTGGTGGCAGGAAGATCAGAGGCGTAGGCAGGAAGATCAGCGGTGGCGGGATGCAACTCTAGAGCTGCTGCATGATCAAACTGATATCCTCTGACGTCTGGTGGATCTTCAGGAAGAGCAACGGGGTCACAGAGTGCCGCTGCAGCTCCTGTGTAACCACCCTCACCACTCACCATGTTCCATATCTTGCTCACCCAGACGTGTAAGAACGCGTGGGGGAAGGCTTCGTGCACCCACCCACTCCACCCCCGTGGATATTCCAGCCAAAAGGCTGTCATTACACTGAAATGTGTTTAATGGCCTTTTCCTTCCCTCCTATCCTCCTCCCAAATCACACCCAGGATACCTTGTCAGTTCTCTGCCTCTTTTTATAATTACTTATGTGACAAAGTTCCTCCTCTACCTTAGTGGGTCCTGCGCTTATTGGTGGATTTCTTCACCTCAGTGATCTTCCCCTCTTGTGGAACCCAGTCTGGGTCAGCTCCTCCTGTGTCTGATCAGGAGTTGGGAAGTTTGGGGGGAACCCAGGCCCGCCCTCTACTCCGGGTTCCAGCCCAGGGCCCTGTGGATTGCAGCTGTCTATAGTGCCTCCTGTACCAGCTGCATGACAGCTACAACTCCCTGGGCTACTTCCCCATGGCCTCCTCCAAACACCTTCTTTATCCTCACCACAGGACCTTCCTCCCGGTGTCTGATAACGCTTGTCCTTCTCAATCCTCCAGCAGTACACACTCTCACTCTCAGCTCCTTGCCTTCTTGCTCCCAGCTCCTCACACACACTCCTTCTCCTCTGGCTCCTCCCTGCCTGACTGGAGTGAGCTCTTTTTTAAACCCAGGTACCCTGATTAGCCTGCCTTGATTGGTTGCAGGTGTTCTAATTAAAGTAGCTATCTCTACTGCCTTCTAGAAAGATCTTAACTGGCCCCAGGTGCCTTGATTAACCTGGAGCAACTGCCATTTGGTTACCAGGGTACTAGGGATTTGTTTAGCCTGGGGCTAACATACCTGTTTCTCAGTACTTTACTGTAGCCATCTGTCCTTGCCCCATCACATATCCCTCCTCCCCCGCTCAACACCATAGGGTTGGGCAACTTGGGATGCCAGGCAGTGTGCTCGTGAAAGACCATCAGCATTGCCGTGGTGGCATCCAGCCCTGTGCTGTATGCGGAACTGGAATGGTTGGAGGGATAAGAACCACCTGGTGACCCTTGCATTCTTTTCCTTATTTCTCTGCATCCACTGAAGGGGTGCATGGTCTGTCATAAGAATAAATCGCTGGCCTAAGAGGTAATAACGCAGTGTCTCCATGGCCCATTTGACAGCAAGGCATTCTCTCTCGACTACTGCATACTTCTGTTCTCTTGGGAGCAGCTTTCTGCTTAGTTAGAGGATCGAGTGTTGTTCTTCTCCAATCATTTGTGACAGAAATGCCCCCAACTCCACCTCGGAAGCATCTGTTTGCAAAATAAATTCCTTGGTAAAGTCCGGGGCTATGAGGATGAGGTTATTACAGAGAGCTGTCCGAAGCTCTATGAATGCCCTCTCTGCTGCGTCGGTCCACTTCACCATGTCTGGACCTTGGGCCTTCACCAGTTCCGTTAGAGGACTTGCCCTACTGGCGAAGTGGGGAATAAAACGTCGGTAGTAGCCTACCACACCCAGGAACGCACGGACCTGCTTCTTTCGGGCCGGCCGGTGCCAGTTTTGAATCACCTCTAGCTTATTAGTTTGGGGCTTCATTATACCCCGTCCTACAATATATCCCAGGTACTTAGCCTCTGCTAGTCCTATGGTGCATTTAGCGAGATTAGCAGTGAGGCCAGCCCGCCTGAAGGTGCATAGTACGGCCTCAACTTTCTCCAAGTGGGTTCCCCAGTCTGGAGTATGGATGATGATATCATCTAGGTATGCGGCTGCATAACTAGTATGGGGGCACAGCAGCTTATCCATGAGGCACTGGAATGTAGCTGGGGCCCCATGTAGCCCAAAAGGGAGGACTGCGTACTGGAATAGCCCATCCGGGGTGGAGAACGCTATCTTTTCTTTAGCTTCTTTGGTCAGGGGAATCTGCCAATACCCTTTTGTCAGATCCAGTGTAGTCAAGAATCGGGCACTACCCAGTTGGTCAACCAGTTCGTCGGTGCGTGGTATGGGGTACGCATCGAATTGGGATACTTCATTCAGTCAGTGAAAGTCATTACAGAATCTCATGGTATCGTCAGGTTTAGGCACTAGAACTATTGGACTGCACCATTGACTGTAGGATTCTTCAATATCGCCTAATTCTAACATTTTCTTTACTTCAGCCTTGATTTCCTCTCTTTTGGCTGCTGGGATTCGGAAGGGTCTCAGTGTTACCTTGGCTCCGGGGATCATGCGGATATGGTGATAGGTTTCAGTTGTCCGCCCTGGTTTTGTAGAGAACACATCTCGATTGCGATTAATCATGTCAGCTGCCTCAACCTTTTGATTTGGCGTCAAGTCAGGTGATATCCTCACTTGTTCATGTAAGTTATCCTTCTGGGGAAGGGTCTCCTGGGTGACTAAGCATGCCTCTCGATCATGCCAAGGTTTTAGAAGATTGATGTGGTAAATTTGCTCAGGTTTCCTGAGGCCTGGCTGCCGCACCTTATAGTTTACCTATCCCACGGCTTCAATCACTTCACAGGGTCCCTGCCAGTGGGCCAACAGCTTGCTTTCTGCTGTGGGCACCAGGACCATTACTCGATCCCCTGGTTGGAACGTCAAAGCTTTGCTTAGTGGTTATAATGGGTTCATTGGATCTCCTGTGCTTTCTCCAAGTGTTCCCGTACAATGAGGGTAACTCGAGCTATCCGATCCCTCATCTGTAGTACATGCTCGACTATGTTCCTTCCGGGATTTGGCTCCTCTTCCCAGGCTTCTCTGGCTATATCCAATATGCCCCAGGGATGGCGCCCATATAGTAGTTCGAATGGAGAGAAACCTGTGGAGGCTTGTGGGACTTCCCCGGATGGCAAACATGAGGTAAGGCAATAGGGTATCCCAGTCTTTCCCATCCCGGCTCACCACTTTCCTGATCATGGCCTTGAGGGTCTTATTGAAACTTTCCACAAGGCCGTCTGTTTGTGGGTGGTATACAGAGGTCCGTAGGGCTTGTACATGGAGCAATGAACAGAGATCTTTCATCAACTTGGACACGAAAGGTGTCCCTTGATCAGTCAGTATCTCCTTGGGTAGCCCAACCCGGGAAAAGATCTGTAGTAGCTCCTTAGCTGTTGTCTTGGAGGCTGTGTTGCATGGGGGAACGGCTTCTGGGTACCGAGTTGCATAGTCTAGTACAACCAGAACATGTTGGTGGCCTCGAGCTGTCTTCTCTAGGGGCCCAATCAGATCCATGGCTATGCGTTCAAATGGTACCTCTATTATTGGAAGAGGTATCAAAGGGGCCTGCAAGTGTGGGCGAGGGCTATGTAGCTGACACTCTGGACAAGAGGTGCAGTATCGCCTGACATCTTCATGTACTCCTGGCCAGAAGAACCTCCGCAGCATCCTGGCCTGGGTTTTCTCTACCCCTAGCTGTCCTCCAAACAGGTGACTGTGGGCGAGGCTCAATATGGCTTTTTGATGTTTTTGTGGCACCAGAAGTTGATGTATATCCTGCTCCCGCATTTGCACCACATGGTACAGGAGATCTTTCTTCACTATGAAGTAGGGTCCCGGACCCCGGACCTTCCCCTCCACTGGTGTCCCATCTATCTCAGCCACCTCTTTCCTGACATTATCATATCTAGGGTCCTCTGCCTGGTCCCTCCCAAAAGTCTCTCTCCCAGGACTAACCTGCCTGAGCTCCCAGGGGCCAGCTTGGGTTTCTTCCAACGGCTCATCACCATCATGGCTGGGGCCAGCCTCCGGCTCACCTTTAGTGTTGGTAGTTTCTCTGATGGCTGCTCGTGTCCATCTGCCTACTAGCGCGGTCTTCTGTCCCTGGGTCAGGATCCGGGTTCCCAAGGCCTTCGCAGCCTTCCTTTCTTTTATTGTCTTCTGGGCCTTTTGGGGAGCTGAGAATAGATCCTGAGAAAACTCTGAAAACATTGGAGGTTGACATTCCCCCAATGATGAGTCGCTGCCAACAGGGTCCCCATCTCCCTCCAGCCTCTCTGGGGGGAGTAAATTATCAAACCCTGGATAATCCCTCCCAATGACTACAGGATATGGGAGTTTAGGAACTACGCCCACTGTCACCTCAGTGGGGTTCCCCTGAACCTCTATCTCCACTGGGATGGTGGGGTAATGACTCATGGCCCCATGCACACGTCACTGCTACACGTTTGGCTTGTAGCAGCTGGCTACTTTTTACCAGCTTACCCGATATAAAGGTGATAGCACACCCCGAGTCCACAAGTGCTGTAGTCTCTACTCCATTTATCTTCACCAGCCTGGTGTAGTTATGCGGGGCTAATGCGACGCCCGCAAGGTGGATAAGGGAGCATGGGACTTGCCAATCCCCCAAGCTGCATTGCATAGGCTCCTCGGTGCTGGGACACTGTGCTGCTATGTGTCCCCACTCCCCACATGCATAACATCTATAATTGTTTCTAATTATTCCCCTGTCATGTGGGTGAGGGGGTTTAGTCTCAGGGTTTCCCCCACTCAGGCCAATCCCTTCTGGGGTCTCTGCTGGTTTTTGGCCCCCCTCTTCCTTCACCTAGGACTCCCCAGGGGTTTGGCTGTCCCACCTTCCAGGGCTGGGGTTGGGTGTTTGCTATAAAAGGGGCTTTCCTTGGGTAGTTGGGTCAATTCCCTGGCTGTCATGCGTCTTTCTACCAGCGTGATCATCTCATCATAGGTGGACGGATTGTTCTGGCCTACCCATTTGCAGAGATCTGGTGGCAGTGCCCTCATATACCGGTCAATGACCAGAACCTCTAGTATCTCTTCCGGACTCCGGGACTCTGTTTGCAACCACTTTCATGCAAGATGGATGAGGTCATACAGTTGGGACCGCGGGGTTTTGTCTTCCTGGTACCTCCACTCGTGATACCACTGGGCCCGCACTGCAGTTGTTATCCCAGATCTGGCCAGAATCTCTGCTTTCAGCTGTGGGTAGTCTGCTGCAGCCTCTTCAGGCAGATCATGGTAGGCCTTTTGGGCCTCTCCACACAGGAATGGGGCAACGATGCCAGACCACTGATCTCTAGGCCAGGCCTCCCGTAGGGCTGTCCTCTCAAAGGCCAGAAGGTATGCCTCTACATCATCCTCCCACGTCATTTTCTGCAGCCAATGGCTGGACCGTATGAGCCGCGTCCCATCATGGCCACAGTTCAGCTCTGTAAGGGTCTTTACCTGGTTGCCAGTTCCCGCAACATAGCTCGGTCTTGAGAAACCTGGTCCATCAGCAGGCGATTAGTTTCTTGCTGCAGCCGCACTGCCTCCTGTTGGGCGGCTGCCTGGATACGGGTAGCCTCCTGCTGCGCTGCTGTGGTTGTACCAGTGCCTGCACTACGTCATCCATTGTGCTGAAAAAAAAATAAACCCTTTCCTTTTTTTTTTCCCGCCGCGCTGTGCACACCAAATCCCACGCCTGACACCAGTTGTGACAAAGTTCTTCCTCTACCTTAGTGGGTCCTGTACTTATTGGCGGATTTGTTCACCTCAGTGATCTTCCCCTCTTGTGGAACCCACAGTCTGGGTCAGCTCCTCCTGTGTCTGATCAGGAGTTGGGAGGTTTGGGGGGAACCCAGGCCCGCCCTCTACTCCGGGTTCCAGCCCAGGGCCCTGTGGATTGCAGCTGTCTATAGTGCCTCCTGTACCAGTTGCATGACAGCTACAACTCCCTGGGCTACTTCCCCATGGCCTCCTCCAAACACCTTCTTTATCCTCACCACAGGACCTTCCTCCTGGTGTCTGATAACGCTTGTCCTCCTCAGTCCTCCAGCAGTACACTCTCTCACTCTCAGCTCCTTGCCTTCTTGCTCCCAGCTCCTCACACACACTCCTTCTCCTCTGGCTCCTCCCTGCCTGACTGGAGTGAGCTCTTTTTTAAACCCAGGTGCCCTGATTAGCCTGCTTTGATTGGTTGCAGGTGTTCTAATTAAAGTAGCTATCTCTACTGCCTTCTAGAAAGATCTTAATTGGCCCCAGGTGCCTTGATTAAGCTGGAGCAACTGCCATTTGGTTACCAGGGTACTAGGGATTTGTTTAGCATGGGGCTAACATACCTGTTTCTCAGTACTTTACTGTAGCCATCTGGCCTTGCCCCATCACACTTAATAATGAATACATGATTTTTAAACAATAGTGACTATTTCCTTAAGCAAGCTGCAATCGAAGGGAGAGCGTGGATTGCTTACAGGGAAGGAATCAATAAAGGGGGGGGTGTTCATGAAGGGGAAACAAACACAGCAGTCACACTGTACCCTGGCCCATGATGAAACTCATTTTCAAAGCTTCTCTGATGTGCACCGCTTCCAGGTGTGCTCTTCTAATCGCCCTGGTGTCTGGCTGCGTGTAATCAGCGGCCAGGTGATTTGCCTCAGCCTCCCACCCTGCCATAAAGGTTTCCCCCTTACTCTCACAGAGATTGTGGAGCACACAGCAAACAGCAATAACAAAGGGGACACTGGTTTGGCTGAGGTCTAAGCGAGTCAGTAATGTGCGCCAGCGTGCCTTTAAACGGCCAAATGCACATTCTACCACCATCCTGCACTTGCTCAGCCTGTAGCTGAACAGCTCCTGACCACTGTCCAGGCTGCCTGTGTATGGCTTCATGAGCCATGGCATCAAGGGGTAGGCTGGGTCACCCAGGATAACTATAGGCATTTCAACATCCCCAACTATTAATTTCTGGTCTGGGAAGTAATTCCCTTGCTGCAGCCGTTTAAACAGAGCAATGCTTCTGAAGACGCGAGCGTCATGAACTCTTCCTGGCCATCCCACGTGGATGTTGGTGAAACGTCCCTTGTGATCCACCAGTGCTTGCAGCACCATTGAAAAGTACCCATTGCGGTTTACGTACTGGGTGCCCTGGTGCTCCAGTGCCAAGATAGGGATATGGGTTCCATCTATTGCCCCCCCCACAGTTAGGGAATCCCATTGCAGCAAAGCCATCCACTATGACCTGCACGTTTCCCAGAGTCACAACCTTTCGTAGCAGCAGCTTAATGATTGCTTTGGCTACTTGCATCACAGCAGCCCCCACAGTAGATTTCCCCACTCCAAATTGATTCCCGATTGACCAGTAGCTGTCTGGCGTTGCAAGCTTCCAGAGGGCTATTGCCATTCACTTCTCCACTATGAGGGCTGCTCTCATCTTGGTATTATGGTGTTTCAGGGCAGAGGAAAGCAAGTCACAATGTTCCATGAAAGTGCCCTTACGCATGCGAAAGTTTCGCAGCCACTGAGAATCATCCCACACCTGCAAACCTATGCGGTTCCACCAGTTTGTGCTTGTTTCCCAGGCCCAAAATCAGCGTTCAATGGCTAGAACCTGCCCCATTACCAGCAGGATCTCCAAAGCGCAGGGGCCCGCAGTTTGAGATAATTCTGTGTCCATGTCCTCATCACTCTCGTCGCCGTGCTGCCGTAGCCACCGCCTCCTCCTCGCCTGGCTTTGCAGGTCCCGGTTCAGCATAGACTGCACAAGAATGCGTGAGGTTTACAAAGTCCACTATTGCAATATTGATCTGAGCAGGGTCCATGCTTGCTGTGCTATGGCGTTTGCACAGTTCACCCAGGAAAAAAGGCGCGAAATGGTTGTCTGCTGCTTTCACGAAGGGAGGGGTGAGGCTGTACCCAGAACCACCCGCGACAATGATTTTTGCCCCATCAGGCACCGGGCTCTCAACTCAGAATTCCAAGGGGCGGGAGAGACCGCGGGAACTATGGGATAGCTACGGGATAGCTACCCACAGTGCAATGCTCCAGAAATCGACGCTAGCCTCGGACCATGGACGCACACCATCGAATCAATGTGCTTAGTGTGGCCGCGTGCACTCGACTTTATATAATCTGTTTTACAAAACTGATTTATGTAAAATTGGAATAATCCCGTAGTGTAGACATACCCTAGGGCTGCCACTTGTTCAGGGAAAGGCCCTGGCAGGCCGGGTTGGTTTGTTTACCTGCCGCATCCACAGGTTCGCCTGACTGCAGCTTCCACTGGCCGTGGTTTGCCGCTCCAGGCCAAAGGGGGCTATATGAAGGGCGGCCAGCACATCCCTCAGCCCGCACTGCTTCCTGCAGCCCCAAATGGCTTGGAGCGGTGAACCACGGCCAGTGGGAGCTGCGATTGGCCAAATCTGCAGACGTGGCAGTTAAGCAAACCAGCCCAACCTGCCAGGGACTTTCCCTGAACAAGTGGCGGCCCTAGTTTGAGAACCATTGCTCTAGCTCCCTCTCCCTCCCCCCAGCAGTGTCTTCTAAGTGCAAGCTGGGCTCTGCTGAGTCCAATGGCCTCTGGTGGCAGTTAGCACCACTACAGACCATTTCTGTGGGGGAAAGGAAATTCTGCATGAACGTAAAATTCTGCAAAATTCTGCATTGCGCATTAGTGCAGAATTCCCCCGGGAGTAACATTTGCAGAAGTGCAAATGACATCTGATACTCATGATATATATGTAGAGTTCTTGCATGGAAATGGCATCAGATAAGAATTCATTTGGCATTGAGGTACCATGTTGTTAGGAGATCTAGAGATATATAGATTATAAAAGCAATAACAAAATAATTAATATCACACATACTACAGAATCATGAAGGCCCGAAAAGTCCATATTAGATCAATTATAAGCAGCTTTCAGTGTATTCTACCTATATTTCTCAAACCATGTCTTAGATGTGTGTTTATAAAGAAACTGCTATGGTACTTTTTTTCAACCCCTAACTGTGTTAGTAAGTAAGCTAAAATATTAAAGTAGCGTCAAATATACTTTATGAACTAGAGAGGTATGAACAGTAGATTGGGGAACAAGTTCCAATTTTGGTAACAAAACTGCAAGGTTATTTTGGCTTGACTGCATTCTTGTATCATCTTTAAAAGTCTGGTGATTATTTGCTTTTGTTTTCAGAAATACAGATAAAATAATTTTGTTTCCCAAAATGAGGAAACATGTCTAAGAACAAAAGGGGGCAAAGAAAATAGATATTGATGAAAAACACATGCAAACACTAGCAAACCCAGCAGAAGGGCACAAATTCATGTAACATATGGGAGAGCCAGGAGGAGAGGTTTCTTAACATGAAGCTCTGAATCTCACAAGTAAGGTATGTTCCATACTATGTGGAAGTTGCTATGGTAACAACCTTTATTTTCTGAAGCAGAATACACAGATGTGTACAACCCACAAACATGCTGGTTGTAAATTATTGCTTTCTCAGGGGTTCAATAACTTATGAAGCCTCCTTTCTGGAAACTGTTTGAAGTTTTGTTGTTATTAAATAAGCTCTTTTTGGGATACCGTAATTCCACCTGTGCCAAGAAATCATGGAGATCTGAAAGGTCAACATACAGGCAATAGGGAATGAGTGAGCAGGAAATGAGGAACACCGGTAGTAACAGCACATTGTACACTATTTACTTCAGAGTTCATGTAACTCCCACAGAAATAAGGAGAAACCATTTGAATGAATTATGCAGAAAAGTGGTGCTATGAAAATAAAATTTAAGCCAGTCATGTTATGTATACAATTGACTGATTTGTTCTTCAAGTGTTTGACAGTATTTCCATTATAAACAAATATATTCAGTGAATTATTAATAGCATGTAATTTAAAAAAAAAATCAGTGTAAAACTTAGAGTGAAAATTTGCTCCAGGCTGAAACTAAGTGCAGAGTTCAGAACAAGAAAATGTGTTTATTTTTAGCAATAATGTTCAAATAAAAACAATTGTTTCTTTTTTAAGCTGTAGGAGTGAAAAACAGTTTCATATTTCACATGAATGCTCTGCACACTCCTAGAATTTAAAAAAAAAAAGAATTAAAACTCATTCCTGCATAGAATTATTTTATGATAGAAATCTGAATGTGCATTTGATATATATGATTTTATTCTATCAATTGTTTTCCATGAAACAAACCCAGAATTGTTAAGCCAAAAATTAATTCCATTCTCCTCCTCCTAGTCAAGGGGTGTGAACGATGGATTTTTGAAGAAATCATACCTCCAAAGGATAAAACATGAAGTTAAATTTCTTCTGAAAAGTGTTTGCAGGATGAGCACAGCAACCAAACTTAACAACTCAACATCTTCAGCCTTTTCCCATTTTTAGAAAGTAGCAAAAAGCCTTCCCTGCATTACAGGCTGCAACACTGTATTGTATGTAGGCTAGCAAGACACCTTTGATTCAGAGAATACAGTACCCAAAACTGGCTTCCTGGATAATGCTACCATTTGAAAGTGTTTTATACCTAAATCACATACAAGGTTTACAATTAATTGTATAAATACTCAAAATAACCTTGTACTAAAGAAGGTGAGGAATGCCAGAAGAAGGAATAAACGCATAGCAAGAAATCATGTTTGGACAAAAAGAGAGTGATGATGGTACTTTTCTAATAGACTTAGGTGGTTTGTTGAAAATTTTACATTCTTTGGTGATATTGTTCAATTATAATTATGCTTTATCTATTCAAATCATTATCAGGGAGATTTAAGTTATCACTTGCTGATGGCTTGAGCTAGTACTAGGAATACACTGGAAAGAAGAAGAGTTCTTCACTGCTTGCTGTATTCTGAAAGTATAACTTAAATTACATTTAAGTCATCAGGTAATTATTAACTTTCTTCTCCCTTATATTTATATGGAATATTTATTGAATTGCACAGTAGGCTTTTACAATAAAGTACCTTTTACGCTGATTTCTTTGTTCATCCAAAATAAAACTGACAGTTATCCTTTTATAAGCTATTCTGAGAACATTTTCTCTTGTTTGAAACTGATTGATGCACTACTTTAAATGTTCCTGCAAATATCTTTTCAATTCAAGTTTCTGCATAATGTAATAAGAAGATAAAAGAATTCTATACTTCAACAAGAGACATTACAAAGCAACTAGAGACATTATCAAGGGCATTAACATGCTCCTAATAGCAATAAAACCTTTTAACTGTCTGCTGTAGAACATGCTCCCACCAAACCACCACATATTATGGTAATTGGCTCCAATTTCTGACTCTTTTATTGTAAAGTTACAAAGAGTTAGGCAGAAGTGAAAAGTGAACCAGGAATCCACCCCTTGGTAGCTTACCCTTTTTAAATTATTTTTATTATATTTTCTTTATAGTATACAAAATCAGCACCAGTCCAAGCTGCTGCAGCATTTTGTATCCTGTTATAACATTGCTGCATCCCATCCCATTTTTATTTCTAAATATTTAAACATATATGTTTTCAAATTACTCCAATTTCTACCATTAAAACATAATAATAATAATTCAAAAAATGTTTGTCAAGTTTCAGGGGAATAAAGGAGACTTATTGGATATGCTAGAGTCAGATGTCAGCCACTCTATATGGTCACTGAAAATGACATTGTCAGCTTACAGACTCAAATATGACATAACTTTCGGGCTCCTATTTATCATACAAAATGTCTCAATTGGATTTTTTGTGACCCTCCTCAAAAATATGCTAAAACTGATTCACAGTTCTGTAAAAGTTAAATATTTTTACCTCTTATATAGGAAGCAGAATAGTGGAGAATTGACTTCAGTCTCCCTAGTGATTAACCTGCAGTTTAAGGCTGTGGGTCCAGATGACATGGGCTATCACACAATAAGGTTCTTCAGAAGCTGGCATTAGCAACCTGCCTGCTTGAGAAGGGCAAATCTATCAGTACATAGAATCATGCTCTGAAAAAGCAGCTGTCATTTCCTGTCCCTAAAACACCCCTGATTTAATGTACAAGATGTCAAGAAACAAAGAACAACAAACAAAACCCTAAAGAGAGAGAACTGTTTAAGTTCTGAAGCATTACTACCCCAAATCTTGGAAATCATTGTGCACAAAACCTGTCCGACTATGTGTTAAAGTGATTGCTTTTTAAAGTGATTTCTTCGTGCTTATGTGCAAGACAGAAGAAACACACCATCAAGACAAGACAACTGTACAATACAAACTTCTTTTTCACAAGATAGATTTTATATTTTGTTACTGAAATTCCCAGCTGGCCACATGAAAGATATTGACTTAGAAAGCCCTTAGAAAGCCTGTTAAAAAAATACAAACAGCATGGAATTTCTAACCATACTAAAAAGAAGCACTTTCACATATTTTCTGGAATGTTTAAATGACACACAATCTTTTCACTAGAGAGTATTATTGTAAATTAAAATAATCCTTTATTATTGCCGTTTTCAAAACCTGCTTTAATGAAACACTCAAGTGTTTCTTAAGATTTTTAACAGAATACATAGCTAACAGATAGTTAGCTATAACCGTTAACCTACAAGCACAGCTTAACTGTTAAATAACCTCCATAAAGCCACCCAAAAACTAAAACCATGACAAACAAAATAGCTTTTCTTTCCAAAATCCTTAAAGAGCTGTGCTGTGACCCTTGCAACTATTAGGTATATGTAAAGAAGCTATGGGAACAATATTAGCCAAGATATTTGATTTTATTGTAAACTTCTTCTATATTATATCACAGAAACACCACAACTAACAATAGCTTTCACTTACAATAAAAAAAATGAAATAACATTTTCATTTGCTACCTGAACATTTTCCTTATTAATTCCATTAAAACTGTACAGTGTTGTGCCTTGTTTGCTAAGTTTGTCTTATTCTGATCAGCCATATCTCTTAGCATTTTTGTTTTGTTTTCATTCCTCATTAACTATTAATAGTGGGATATAGTGAAAGTAAAAATTAAATTACTCAATGCCCCATTACTTTATAAATTACCACATCCTACTATTTCTGTCTCTTCAACTAAGAATCAACCTTTTTGAATGGTGGCATTTTTAAGAATTTCACTATGAAAGCAGGAACTTTTAAAACTGTGTCTTTTACATGCAAGAGGCAGAAAGGGCACAGGAACCTTCTCAGAACAAAGGAGATGAAAGAAAGATCAGGCAGCATAATGCTTTCTTTAATATATGTTCAAGATAAAAATCACATTGAAGTTGCTTAAAAGAAAGACATATTATTTCTCCACTGTAAACACGTTAATGTTTAGGTTATTGATAAGACTGAATGACAGCTAAGCCTTTCCAACCAACTGCCTGTTTTAGAATGAAAGTTTATATCATTGCATTAATATATTAGAGGGGAAAAAATCATCCTGGGAGGCACTTGGAAATTAATTAAAACCTTGCATTCATTTGTTTGTGAAAGAAGATAAATGTCACACATGGGAAAATAACCCTGACATCCCCCACATAGTTTGAAAAGCCAAAATTAGACATTGCCAGCAATGTCTTTGTATTGCTTTCCTTGGGGTATGATATACAGATATATAGAATATGAAGATTTCTGATAGAAGTATTTATTACTGACACTTCCAAAACATTCCATGTAGAGAGCATCAGAAAGATGAGTGCTGTCAGATTTTTCTATTATATTTTTTATGTCAGTTTCTTTAGAAGTTCAACAGCAGCCCCTAGTGGAAAAAGACAGCACTGTAAAAACCACACTGTACACTGTTGCTTGCAAGACCAAAAACAACTGCTTTGAAAGCAACAAACTGCAACTGCATTAAAAAAGGCAAATTATGCCAGCATATATATGCGGTCCCACAAAAGCGCTGTTACTGGCATGTCAGTAATAAGTATGTGACCTCCAGAACGTACAAATGCAGGCCTTTGTCATGGTAATCGTTCTAAATTTCAGTGGCTGTCACTTCGAAAAAATATATAACCAACAATAAACATCTGTCTGGAATGTCACATTCATTTTATGCAAGAAGACCAATAATTACCTACTAAATAATACAGAAGGACGTACTTTTGAATAATGCTCACCACAGCTCAAGTCAAAGCAAGAGATTGCACAAGCATAAGTCTATTATGAGCTTTTGTTTAGCACCTATTATGATGGATTCTGCTTTGCATCTTTACAAATGAGAAATACAAAACAACTGTAATATATGCAAAAAAAGAAGCTGTTTAGGTCACTCTGTGGAATGGCACGGTTTTTAGTGAGAATGCATGTGAAGGCGCTGGAAGTTATATGCCTTGAAGAAAATATAGTCCCTTTATTACTGATATTGCTGCTAGAGTATAAGTTGTGTGCCCTCTGGAAAAAGTCTTGCTAACCCAGGAAATGTGATTGCCCCCCGGAATTCAACATTATAGACCAGTACAGTGGGGATATCACATACTGAATTAAACTCATTTTACAAGAGAAAGAGAATTCACTTCAGCATTTAGTTGCCCTGCTGAAAGTCTAGAAAAGATTACTTCTTCTCTCCACAGTCCCACGCAATTTTCGACTTCTGGCACTGATGGTGTATTGAGAGAGAAAGCTAAACAGGAAATGTTCAAAACAGCTTCTCTTTTATCCAGATAAAGTCCTCTCATTAGCAACACTATTCTTTAACATGAGGACTTTAAAGGGCAAGACTGGAGCTTATGAATTTGGAGCAGAGTGACCAGCTGTCCAGTTTTCGACCGGTACACCTGGCTGAAAAGGAATCCTGGTGGCTCTGGTCAGCACCGCTGACCGGGCCGTCAACTGTCTGATTGGCAGCTTTGCACAGCAGTGCTGGCAGGCTCCCTGCTAGCCTCCACACCGCTCGGCTCCCAGGAAGCAGCTGGTATGTCCTCCCTCCAGCTCCTACACGTAGGGGCAGCCAGAGAGCTCCGCACGCTACCCCTGCCCCACACACCACCCCTGCAGCTCCCATTGGCTGGGAACGATGGTCAATGGGAGTTGCAGGGGTGGTGCCTGTGGGTGAGGCAGCATGCAGAGCTGCCCAGCTGTGCCGCCATATAGGAGTGGAGGGGGGACATGCCGCTATTTCTGGGAGCTGCTTGAGGTAAGCACTGCCAGGAGCACCCTCCTGCACCCCAAGTATCTCATCCCCAGCCCCACCCCAGAACCCATACACCCAGCCAGATACTTCACCCCCGCCCCGCACCCCGGTCCTGAGCCAGCCTGGTGAAATTGAGCAAGTGAGTGAGGGTGGGGAGAGTGAGCAATGGAGGGAGGGGAGATGGACTGAGCATGGGTGGGGCCTTGGAGGAGGGGCGAGGCAAGGGTGTTCAGTTCTGTGCGAGTAGAAAGTTGACCATCCTAATTTGGAACAAATATTGAAAATCTAATGGTGGAAACTCAAACAATGCAACTAGTTTTCTACAAACAAGTGCATTTGACATTTGGGACCCAATCCTGCAGTCATTAAATTTAAGTCTTTTCTAAATAGGAACCACAGGACAAGAGCACAAATATCAAGAACAAAGTGATCTCCTGGGTCACAGGCACCTGTTTTTTCCAGTCAGCTATTCTTCCCATGGGATGTCCTTTGCAGAGACAGTTCTGTACTACTCCACACCAGTACAGCTATTGGAATGCAGTTCTGAACTATCCTCCAGCTAGGTGAGCAGTAGATGCAAATGCCCAGTGGCCTGGACTTAACTGTATTTGTAAAAAAGATTGTTTAACTTTCCACGTCTGGACTGAGCCTTCCTTTGAGTGCAAGGTAATATTAGGGTGATGAGACTAAATTCAAGTTACAGAACCAGTTTGACTATTATTCAGAAAAGATCAGGGAGAACAGATACTCAATTTAAAGAGTATAAAGAGCTACTTTTTAAGATGCCATGAGGTAGGCCGTTAGTTGATTAAAAACTGCTGGTTAATTGACATCAACAGGTACATGGGGAACACTGCAGCCCTCAAACTCCTGGATAAGTCAGGTTCCTTGACACAGATTCTCTGCCTTACTGTCTTCTTTTACACCCCTATATTGTCCATGTACTATGGCCTGGATGTTCACAAAGAAGGAAGTAAACCAGGTAATGTCCGGCACTGGGTGGCCCAAACAACTGTCTAGAGACAGGTGAACATCTCACATGAACTTGAGGCAATGTCCAGTTAGCTCAGAAGATCAGACTATATGATCAGAACGATCCCTCCAGCCTTAAAAACTATTGATTATCTTCTTAGAAAAAAGAATAAAATGGCCATAGCAAGATATCATCTCTTCTAACCTGCCCTCCTTCCCTGTATCATAGGCAAGGAAGCATGGGCTAGAAAGTAGCTAGTAACTCCAGCAAGATGGCCGAGTCTGTTTTGCACACAAAGAGAAAAACTCTTGTGGAGCTTAGGGGACAATGGCATCAAAATTACACCATCGTGTTCCTATCTTTGCCAGGGACAGAGGGGGCTCTAGCACCCACGGGTAGGAGCAGAAATCAGCGCCTATGCTGGCCACTCTCAGAAGACAGGATACTGGGCTAGATGGACAATTGGGCTGACCCGGTATGACCATTCTTATGTTCTCTGATTTCTCTAGTTAATGCTTTTTTTCAAATCTTCTGCCCGGAGAGTTAAGGGAAATGTCCTGTTCAGTCTCTTGTCTTCTTTGGTAGATATGCATCACCTGAGTAAATCTGATAGCTAGATTGGCTTCTGTCATCATTACTGACACTTGAGTCAGATTTAGAAAGGTTATTGTCAAGGCTTGTTTTTATCATAAAATTTCCATGGCCTACTTATGCCATTAAAAACAGAAATTTCTATAGAATGAAGCATAAGGGAATTTCCAAAAAAATGAAATATGGGATTAGGAAATTTGCCAGCAATATCTATTGCATTGACAGATGACTTTATTAAAGTTCATCAACCTTAATTGCCTTATTGTTGAATGACTTCTGCATGTAATTATCACCAGTCTAGTGATTGCCCCAGGTATAATATCTAGTGTGATCATGTACTTTGAATCCTATTAAAACCAAAGAGATCTAGCAGAGATTATTCTTCCCCTAAGAGTAAGGAAGTGACAGATAACATCTGGGGATAATATTTTGCTCAACCTAAATAATAATGTTGATTTCTCTATACCATTCCATTACTTCCCATGCTGTTTGGGTACCATAGATACAGGAATCAAGACAATGAGATGCCAGTTCTAGAGCACTGTCATTTATCTCAAGGACAAATGAAAATTCTTACACCCCACTAGAAAGAAAAGGCCCGAGGCATGACTGTTAAAATGGGCTTTAAAGTCATCTTATATTTAACAGACTAAAAGATGGATACATCAATGTCTAAAATAATAATTCTTAGATTATATTTATCATAACTAGGCAGAGCTGGAATTATAATTTGAGAAAGTCTAGGTTCAAATATTTCATGAAAATACCCAAGGGCTGATGAAACAAAATGCTCCCTTTGAATTTCTGTACCAGGGATCTTACTTTCAGAATTTAAATGTTCAGTATCAAATAAACTTTTCGAAGGGTTTTTATACCAATATATCTTGGAACCCCTTTCTTATCCTGCTGCTACTACTTTTTTCCTGGAAAAAAATTACAGTTCCTTTTGCTCCATTGCACCAGATTTAGAGACCCCAGTGTAACAGTGTGCACCCTACTGCTCTGAATAAATAAAACAAACAACTGAATACCCAGTAACCATACAAAATATCAGTTTGTGATTATACTGGGAGATTATTTTTTTCAGTTGTCTTTAAAAGGTATCCAAGAAGCTTTAATATAATTGTTTGTTGTTGTTCCCATATCATAGCAAATCTTAGTTCAAAACAAAAATCAAATAATTAAATTATATGCAGAAAAAAATCAGTTTCAAATGTACCAGAACTCTGCACAAGGGACTTTTGTTAGCCAGAACACTGTTTCTGCTATAAATATAGTACCAGTAGATTTCAGAACGATGTGTTATTTAGTAGCTGAAAATACAATGTGGAAAGCTATATTGAATAATAACTTGCAAGAAGAAAAGAGTTGCATTGTGAAAGACAGACTCATGAATGAAAATCCTTTACTGCACATTACAGCTTTATTAGGTTGCTCTATTTGATATTGTGTGGTACACAGGGATGTTACACCCCTTCTATAAGGAAAGTAGCTCCAAACATAAATGCCTAAATAAAGACAATTATTTTACCTTACCTCTCCTCACATTGCTTTTTTTCTTGAGTTTATTAGCATTAATAACTGCAAACACTGATGTAGCCTTTTAGGGTATTAGACCAAACCTGTAAATTAATGCATTGGTTCATCACAACTCATTAATCAAGCCTGTGCTGGATTTAACAGACAGCAGATTATTAAAGTCACCAAATTACACAGATGAGAAAAGCCAGCTCCCAAAGGGTCGGATGTAATATGAATGGTTTTGCATAAAACCATAAACCTGCTATTAAATTAAAAACAGACAAAAATTATGTCCGCTGCTTATCTAAAGTAAATTTTTTAAAAGGAATGTTACGCTAATTTACTTCTTAACTGGCCTTGGTTACACAGCAAAGGACTAAAGGTTAAATGCAATGGTTCCTCTGATGCATGGTTAAGCAACTTACGCTAACATATCCTGACTGAGGTGAAGAAATTAATGAAATTACTATTGTAATTCATTACTAATGGAAAATTGTCAATCCTTTCAGCCAACAGTTCACACAAATTCTCTGCAGACTTGGAGACCTAGCACTGTGACTCGCACTATTAGACTTGCTACTCTTATTTCAAGTCCTGGTACCATTCATCAAAGCAGAACTTTATGCCATGCTATCCAGTGAAGTTTACCAACTTTTGACCTCAATAGCTGAGGTCACCACTTCTATGCCAGAGTTTAGTCTCCCTATGAAGGAATCAACAATAACATGTAATTTTCACCATCAATACAGGGAATACTAAAACAAACGGAATAAAGGTAGAACCATTCCAGCACCCAAGAAGCAGTAAACCTATAGAATATTGTAATTTGCCAATTAATGGCACTGAAAGCAAACAGCCCACATCAGTATAAAAGACAAACTTACTTTTTAATGAGAAGAATGTTTAAAACAAAGCAGAGGCTAATGAACTTGAAGGAGACTGGCTCTTTGTGCTACATAGTCTTTTCCAGTACTACTTTATGTCTTTACTAAAATACAGGATAGAATATCAAGTTGATTATACTGTCTGAGATAGGATAGCAAAGTCTGTCAGTGTTTAAATCTAACCCAAAGACATATTCATCTCTGATTACTATCATATGCATCATCCTAGCTATAATAGGAATATACTATTATTTACCCAGTCACAATGACAAATAAAATATTTTAAATTACTTGAGTACAGATACAAGGTGGGTGAGGTAATATCTTTTATTGGACCAACTTCTGTGGGTGAAAAAAGCAAGCTTTTGAGTTACACATAGCTCTTCTTCAGGTCTAGAAAAGGTACTCAGACCATGGCTACACTCACACTTTACAGCGCTGCAACTTTCGCGCTCAGGGGTGTGAAAAAACACCCCCGAGCACTGCAAGATACAGCGCTGTAAAGCGTCAGTGTAATCAGGGCGGCTCCCAGCACTGCACTCTACACCCGTAAAGGATGTGGTTTACATGCAGCGCTGCGAGAGCTCTCTCCCAGCGCTGCCGCTCCGACTACACTCACACTTCAAAGTGCTGCCGCGGCAGCGCTCCCGCAGCGCTGCCGGGGCAGCGCTTTGAAATTCCAAATGTAGCCATACGCTCAGAGTGTCACAGTTAAGTACAAGATGGAACAGATTGTTTATCATAAGTTAGTTAACATGTATTCTAAGAGACTATTCATGGCAAAGTGGCTCCTGTTAATGCTTCTTCAGATATTTGACAAAAAATGGGGGTTAGTGGGTTACAGGTTTGGTTTAGTAGGTTGTTGTAATAAACTACAAATCCATTATCTTTATTAAGACCATGATTTTTAGTGTCTACCGAAGTTATGAATTTACGCTCCCAGGCTCATTTTTTGAAGGTGTTATGCCAGTTTCCTTTCAGGAGGAGGACTGAAAGGTCAGATGTGGAGTGATCGTTTTGTGAAAAATTATATGGTGTTTTTGTCTTTTACCATTTTTGCATGTGAGTTCATTTGACAGCATAGCAATTGTCTGTTTTCACCCACATAGATATTATTGGGGCATTTTGAGCACTGGATGAGGTATACCATATGTTGTGATAGGCACGGATCTTGAAAAGTGTAGTGGAGGGTGTTGATCATCATAGCAGTGGAGATATGTCTGCAGGTTTTTTACCTGTTGTTCTGGCATGGTCTTGTGCCACTTCAAGGTTGTGGATCTTGGTCTGTAGGGATCTTCTTCTCATGATGATCTTTGGGAGGGTGGGAGGTTGTTTAAAGGCCAGAAAAAAGGGTTCAGGAAAGATTGAGTACAGATGACATTAAACTCCCAATAGGAATATTCTGTCAGCTTATAGTATGATGTTGTTTTATGGTTGTAGTGGTTATGCTGGGAGGAAAGAGCAAAATGAAAATCCTACTCCTTATCATTTTCCTGCCTGTCTGTTTCTTTTTTCTATCTATGAGGAAGAAAAATACTACGTATGATGGGTACTGTACAATACTCCATACTGAAAAGAGAGAGCAGAATTGTTTAGGGTGGTCCCTTGAAAATAACAAGGAACAATGAAATGAAATTATGTAAATTAAAATTAAAGTTGAATATTAGGACTTTTTCTCTAACAGCAAGATCATAACATTGGCACAAAGTGGACACAGCAGCTGGCGATTGGGCAAATCACACCAGTGCAGAGTGGTCCTTCACTGAAATAGAGGCAGCAAAGCAGCTGGTCACTCCTGTGGCCAGCCCAGGGGTTGTGGCTGAGAGTAAGTGCGCATGGCCAGTATGTCCCTATTCACCACTTATCCCAGCTAATCTAGCAACCCCTCAGGGCTACAGACAGCCAATGCAAGCTAGAGCAGCCTTCAGGCCTTCGTAGTTTAAATATTAGCATTTCTCACAGCTTGCTCTGTCTCTGAAAAGGGTGTCTCAAAAGCTTTTTTAATGTAACCCCAAATAGTACTGGAGGAACAGTCTATTAATATTGTAATGTGCCAAAGCACTGAAGAGACTATTTTCTTTCCCTTTTTTTCTTCCATTTTTCAGTTATTTTTGCTGATTAGAAGATATGTATAGCTCAAAAATTAAGTAATATCTTTTTAGAACAGTAAAGAATGACTGTAAAAATGAAGTGTGTTCCATGTTTGCTTTATCAAAATGTCTACAGTTATGTTGTCTAACACATTAATACAAGTTAAATTTTAAATGTCATTTTAATTAAAATCGCCTTTGTTTATATATCTATATCAATACAATGTTATATCAACTTGTGGAACTCCTTGCCAGAGGACGTTGTGAAGGCCAAGACTACAACAGGGTTCAAAAAAGAACTAGATAAATTCATGGAGGATAGGTCTGTGACATTACTTGATAAAATCTGACCATGTAGATCATTGTTGCTACCACTGTTATATAATTGCAACAAATTTTGTATAAATTATGTCAAGTAAAGTGTCTATGGAAAGGTTATGATTCACTGAATATGATTATGCTGTTTGTATGCATGTATCATTTTTGTAGATGAAGTTAGGAGTATTAACTACGTGCCTGCATTTCTACAGTATTTGCTTCTGGGTGGCACCAACAAGATGTTTAGCCAGCAGACTGTGAAGGGACTATTCAAATAGAATGCCCCATTAAAGAACACTTCACTCACAATGGAAGACATTGACCTACTCTTAATGGAATTTCCTGCTATGACTAAGCAAAGTCATGCATGGATATGAGACTTGTTCATGTGACTCCAAACTTTTACCTTTAATATTCCACTAGTTGTGCTGATGGCTTTGAAACAATGGATTTCTCTCCACATGGCAGAAGCTATAAAAGGTGCTGGAAATGTCTGAGTTTTGTCTTTTTCCTGCTGCAGCCTCTTTAATGCTCAAACCTCCGGACTATGATCTTATATTAATGGGAGCATTCTAACAAAGGGACTGAGGACCTTCTAATGATTTGGAAGCAACCAGAGACTTGACTTAAGCCAGCAGTTTATTCCACCACTGCTACCAGCCTGAACCAATATCTTTGCATTTATTGTATGTATTTGATTCCTTTAACCAATTTTAGCTCTCACCTTTCTTTCTTTTTTTTTAATAAATAAAACTTTAGATACTAAAGGATTGGCAACAGGTTGATTATTGGGTAAGATCTAAATTATATATTGACTTGGGTGTGTGGCTGATCCTTTGGGATCAGAAGAACCTTTCATTTGATTAAATTGGTTGTAAAGAATCACTCATCTTAAAGCCTAGTGTTTTTGGTGGTAATACAAGGACTGGAATGCCTAACGAAACTGCTGTTCTGACTTCTTGTTAGCCAGTGTAATGAAACAAGTTTACTTTTGTTGCTGGTTTAGTATATCTTAAGGGAGAATAAACACCAGTTTTGGAATGTATGCCTTATTTCTCAGCAGTTTGTCCTGACTTTGGTATTCTAAGTTGTGACCCACAGAGGTACGGTTACAAGGTCCATCAATGGCTATTAGCAAGGATGGGCAGAGAAGGCACCCTAACCTCTGTTTGCCAGAAGCTGGGAATGGGCAACAGGGGATGGATCATTTGATGATTACCTGTTCTGTTCGTTCCCTTTGAAGCATCGGGCATTGGGCATTGTTGGAAATTTGGATACTGGGCCAGATGGACCTTTGGTAGGACCCAGTTCTTCTGTTCTTATGTAATGTTCTTTATTAAGAACTGCACCTTCTGCCTATATCACAACTTCAGAATATTGAGGGTCTGAACCTTTATGTGCTCCAAACTCAGAACTCACAATAACTTGTGCTATAAATATATCACATATATATATCTTCTTTGCCAATTGCATAAAAATCAATTTAAAAACTTGTTTTATAATTCAGTGAAATTGTCTATAAAGTTTCATTCTGAATGCTAAGATGTCCTTAAATACTTAAATCATCATTCAAAGATTTAGGAAAGAAGCTCAGTGAGTGCACATACATTATATCATTGTAAAAGCTGGACTTTTCTGTATCATGTGTAGATGAAAACGAAGATTAGTTTAACAACAAAGCTCACTTTCCTAGCACTAAAAAAATTATACTATTTTAATGTTTAATGTGTTCTTAATTACATAAAACTCTGCAAAGAATAACATCCTTTAAATTTACTATGCAAATGCTCTTAATTTATGACAGATTGCTACTTCAAATACAAGTATTAAATCTCCATTAGATTTGTTGAGGAAATGCACTATTATGCATCACTAAGGTCTTAACTTTCTAAGTAGCAATAGTGTTTGTTAGATGCAATAAGGATTACCTTAATTAAAACACTATCTCCAGCATCTCAGAAGATTTCGTCCAAATCTTTATATAGGGCAGGTTCATTATCTGTCTCCTGTTAATAAAAATATGACCTACTTTGGTTACATTTTAGAATTGAATGTTGATTACTGTTTTGTTAATAGAAATAAAATACTAGAGACTTTAAAGAGAAGCCAAAAGCAATTTTGCCAGTCTAATTAAAATACTATTTAATAGCCTCATAAGGCACTTTAAGTTTATACATAATTATATAGTTAGTTAATTTTTTAGAAATGTTAAAAATATACATTAGGCCACCACACACCTAAATCATGGATACTCATCACATTTGAGATATCTAAGAACATAAGAACGGCCATACTGGGTCAGACCAAAGATCCATCTAGCCCAGTGGCCAACGTCAGGTGCTTCAGAGGGAATGAACAGAACAGGCAATCATCAAATGATCCATCCCGTCACTCATTCCCAGCTTCTGGCAGACAGAGGCTAGGGGTAAGATCCCTGCCCATCCTGGTTGGACCAATCCTCCATAAATGTATGTAGTTCTTTTTTCAACCCTGTTATAGTCTTGGCCTTCACAACATCAATATTCAGTGATTTAAAAATGCAGCCCCAAGAGATTCAGACTAAGGTTCCCAGTTCCAATGTGCTCAACTTTAAGCATGTGAATATTATTACCACTGAACTCAGGCTACTTACATGTGCAAAAGTAAGCACATGCATATGAGTCTCTGCAGGATCAGGGGCTAAGAAACTATAGGAAGTAGTTGTTTTAAAGGAGAAGTGATACATGTGAATATTCTGATAAGCATTAGAGCCTAGCAAATACAAGATATCAGAATGGATTAAACCATGTGATTTCAGAAACTGCAACTCAATCACTCTAGATTAAATTCTGCACTGAACATACTGAGTAAAAAGAACATGCTTGAGGGAAGTCCAGTAAGTGTGCAATCCCCCCAATGCTTTGCTAAGACCGTATTGCACCACCCCAGGACATGGATGGAACTGAAGGACTTTGGCCAATGGAATGATATGGTCACAGATCCATTGGCCTCTCAAGATCCACAGATATTCTGCCTCCAACCTTTCCCCAACCCAGAGATCCCTCAAAGGGCTGTGCAGCAAAAGGCACAGACACTGCATGCTATCCGACCCCTATCCATAGAGCAAATTGGACCAGGGGCCTCTGATCCTCTAGAGATGGAAAGGTCAGGATTTGCCTTTTAAGGACCTGCACATATTCTATTAATTACTCTGTCAACACTACATTTTTCTATGCAAATAATAATGGAGACAAAAATGCTAGTATAGTGAGCTACCTTTAGATTTAATTCAGATTGACCAACACCAGGAACAATTATTGCCGTTTTCATTCATTTTGAAAGGTTGCAGGGGACTAAGAATCCTGCTGTTTTCAAGAGAGAAAATGTTTGTGGCACTTCACTAAGTTATTTGCCAATTCTATTGCTGAAAAGCTGCAAGTACTATGGATGAATAATGCCACATATATATTATCAGAATACTCAAAGCAAGTGGAAATTTCCAATTTAATTAAAGACAATGGATATTTTTTTCCTTTTGAACACATGTGACGGAAAAGGCATCTGTCCAGACAGTAAGGAATTCAAACACTTTCAGGGCTGCAGCTAGGATTTACTGTGGCTGGGAGACTATGAAAGGAGATCCAGGAAAAGCAATGGAGGCTACTGACATTTGAAAAGGAGTAGACAAAATTACATGTTATGATGTGTGCAGAACTTATCAGTAGCTGGTAAAGATCCTTACGGGAAAAAAGAAGGGTCTTATGGTTTAAAACATAAGATTTAACAACATATCAGATATTAGCATTCAGGCTCCACAGCTTCCAAGTTTTGTGCTGTTGTATATGTGACATTTTATGCAAACTAATGATAATTTTCATATTTGCATATAAACATGAATTTCAGCCTATGGTTAGTGCACCTTGACCCAAACAGTGATGGTGGTATGACACAGATGAGGCAGTGAGAAGTGCGTGGGTGCTGGGGCAGATATTGGGGATACTGGAGGGTGTGTGGAATTGCTGGAGTAGGTAAGTGGGTGCTGGAGTGTCTTGGGGTGCTTGGGTCAGAGAGTGCTGGAGGTATTGGGTTCCTGAGCTGTATGGGTAGGTGGGTGGGTGCTGGAGGAAGCTGGCCCTGCAGTGAGGACAGTGTGAGATGTAGAGGTCTAAAAAGTTTGGGGGTAGAGTCTCCCTGAGGCCTGACTTGGAGAGTCTGGGACTGGTATTGAGCCTCCACACTTTCTGTCCCCACGACTACTGATGCTCTCTCTCTGCTCAGATCCAGCTAGTGGAGAAGCCAGAAAGGAGGCAGACAGGCTGCCTGAAGCTGAGTTCCATAGTTGCATCTAGTGCCCTCAGGAGGAAATGCAGCTCATGCTTGCAGCTGGATGCGTGACAATCCAGCTGAGCTGCAGGAATGCAACAGGGTTGCCAAAATCATGCCTGTCACACAAAATGCATGCTTCTTAACAGACCTGAGGCACTGATCCTGTAAACTACTCCCAATGGGCATATCATGACACCCACACCAAGACACATTGCAGTCCTTGCTCTCCAAAGTTTCTTCCTTCAAATATATTCCTCTCTATCTGGCAGTCTCTTTTCCTCAATCTTTTCAGTGTCAGTTTCCCTGCTAATTTACTCTTCTTTTCTATTGCATCTCTCCTTGTGTTTATTCCCCTTTCCCTCCTGATCCATGATTAGGACCCCTAGCCACTACTGTAAAACAAATAAATAAGCCCCTTCTCCACACTACTTTTTCATGGGCTCCCCCATTTTACCTAACTCACCTTCTCCTCAGTAAGCAGGTTCCTCTTTTGCTTCCTCTCCTCCTACCCCTCCCTTCAGCACTTCCTTCCTTCTTCTCCCTACTTTCAGGGTCATAATGGGTAACAGAATTTTCCCTCACCCTCTTCTGCCATTGCATGACTGAGGCGAGTTCTACCCATCCCCAATCACCACCTGCAATATCCAACAACTCTTCTCCCTCCTAAATGGCTACAGTAGCTGCTGCTCAGGCGGGATGATCCAAGGGAGGGAAAGATAAAGATCTCTATGATAGCACGGCTCAGAGTCATAATCATAAAGTTCAAGGCCAGAAGGGACCATTAGAACAGGGATACTCAGACTTCAGTGGTTCAGGAGCCAAATTAGTGATCAACATGACCCAAAAGAGCCACAGTAGTGTGAATTAATTGTTTAATTTTTTATAGTATTATTCATATTTAAACAGTATGATGGGGAAAACATTAAGTTTTTATATAATTCTCACAGCAAAATGACTGACCATGTATTATTGTTGATTACAATTGGTTAAAAACATAGTAAAAGCATCCTGATTGGTTAATAATTAAATCACACCATTTTTTAATATTATGCTGCAAAGAGCACAGGAAACACATTAAAGAGCCACTTGCGGCTTGCGAGCCTCAATCTGATTATCACTGCGCTAGATCATCTAGTATGAACTCATATATATCCAGACCCCAAATCCCTGACCAGACACAGAGTTTCCTGCTCTGCCTCCTGATGGCAGCCCTGAGCACTATATCAGTTTTGGCATAAACCTGTGGATCTGTTTTCTGAATACTGGACATCTAATCACTAACCACAAGGAGCTGCACAGGCAATCCAGGAAGTTTTGGATAGTGTTGGGGACAACTTCCTGGCGCAACTACTGGAGGAACCAATCAGGGGCAATTCTCCTCTCGACCTGCTGCTTACAAACAGGAAAGAATTGGTAGAGGAAGTAGAAGTGAGTGGCAGCCTGGGCAGCAGTGACTATGAGCTGATCAAGTTCAGGATCCTCACAAAAGGAAAAAAAGGAGCATAGCAAAATATGGACCCTGGACTTCAGAAAAGCAGACGTTGACTCCCTGAGGGAACTGATGGGCAAGATCCCCTGGGAGGCTAATATGAGGGGGAAAGGAGTCCAGGAAAGCTGGCTGTATTTTAAAGAAGTCTTATGGAGGGCACAGGAACAAACCATCCTGATATGCAGAAAGAATAGCAAATATGGCAGACGACCAGCTTGGCTTAACAGTGAAATCTTCGGTGAGCTTAAATACAAAAAGGAAACTTGTCAAAAAGGAACTACAAGTGGAAACTTGGTCAGATGACTAGGGAGGAGTATAAAAATATTGCTCAAGCATGCAGGGGTGTAATCAGGAAGGCCCAAACACAACTGGAGTTGCAGCTAGCTAGGGATGTGAAGGGTAACGAAGGGTTTCTACAGGTATGTTAGCAATAAGAAAAAGGTCAGGGAAAGTGGGGGACCTTTAATGAATGGGGGAGGCAACCTAGTGACAGATATGGAAAAAGCTGAAGTATTCAATGCTTTTTTTGCCTCAGTCTTTACAGACAAGGTCAGCTCCCACACTGCTGTCTTGGGCAACAGTATGGGGAAGACGTGAGCAGCCCTCAGTGGTGAAAGAACAGGTTATGGAGTATTTAAAAAGCTGGATGTGCACAAGTCCACGGGTCCAGATCTAATGCATCCAAGGGTGCTGAGGGAATTGGCGGCTGTGATTGCAGAGCCATTGGTCATTATCTTTGAAAACTCGTGGTGATCAGGGTGACCCTGCCAGCAGGTAGGGGATCTTGGGGGACAACTACTGCACTGGTGGGGTGCAAAATAAACTTTATTAAGAAAATGCAAAAACAGGGAAAATTCAATAGTGAGGGGTATGGGGTTTGTTAAGGTAGACAATTGGGGAGGGGTTTCTTTTAGTAAATAGTATAGGGAGTTTCAATAGTGGGGTACAATACAGTTGGTAACCAATTAACACTGAAGTATAAATGTAACAGGTAGCTAACAATTTCTATGCAAAGGGTGTGTCACAGCAGCATATATCCAACTAACAGTTATGGGTAAAATGTGTTAAATAACCAACAACTCTAGGTAAAAATGCGTCACAGTGGTGTAAATGTAAAATGTGAGGTGTGTCAGAGAGAAAAAGGGTAACCAATGGGGTTTTATGCTAGACTTCAGTAATACAATTGAGGTTTGGCAGCAGTAGGAGTGGGGTGAACACATGGGGGAAGGGATTAAAAGAGAGAGAGAGAGAGAAAGGCAGTGGTAGAGGAATGAGGTTGGGGGATGGGGGAAGAGGAGCACATGGTGGAGCAGAGACCAAAGGCAGAGGTGCTGCGGAGGGAGATTTAAACTCAGGGAGACACAGAGAGCAGACAGGCTGCAAGTTTAAACAGCAGAGAGACTGCAACGAGTGACTGGGGAGCTCGGGGGGAGACACAGGCAAGCTTGGGGCAGGGGGTTAGGGCAGCGGGAAGACAAACTTAACCACAGTTATACAGAACACAGCAAAATCTTATTTATGATCTAACTTAACCAAGACTACACAAGTTAGCAAGTAACAGAACACAATGCAACAATTCTTTTTTAAACCTAACTTACAGAGCACAATACAAACAATTCTTTCAACCTAACTTAACCACAGCTATGCAAAATGAAATTACAACTTATCTAGACTAAGAACCTGATTCTAATAGGTGCACCTTACACTATGCCGATTCTTTGATCGGGAGGGGGAGCAGTTCCAGAGGGCAGAGTGCTGTGTGCCCAGGGTACAGCCCCCGAGGGGGGGGGTGGCTGCAGCAGTGAGGCGGCTGCAAGCCGGCGGCCCAGGATACAGTCCAGGAAGGCACAGCTTAGCAGCGGCACAGACTTATTTTTAGCAGCAAGGCGCTGCGGAGCAAGAAAACAGATTACAGATACAGACCAAGGAGTTAGCTTGGGTCTGTCTGCTGGGGAAACAAGGCCAGCAGCTAGGACAGGGGGAGTCTGCAAGAGGGAGTTCTTACCAATCCCCAGGACAGCAGCAAGCACAGAGGCAGGAACAGCAGTAGCATCGGAGGATGGAGAGAGGACTCGATTTGCATACAATAATCAGGAGATCTCCAGGCACAAATTCGTTGTTCATGGGAGGGGAATTTAAAAACGGGGGAACGCTCAAAAACAAACCAGAGCGGGGAGAGGGACCCCCAAAGACCCCTAGTTGATCAGACCAGGTGGCAGAGCAAGGACCTTCTCCGACGTCTGATCAGAAAATGTCCAGCTTTAAAGGCAAACTCAGGCAGTTTCCCACCAGTACTTTTGATTGGCTCCTCTTGATACAGGGGAGGAGAGAAGGCAGGGAAACGCTGCAGGTAAGCATAGGCATGCCTGGGCATGTTCTGAGCCACAGGTATGACTCATATGCTTAATTAGTTGGCCACTTCAAGTCTTGCATTTCTGGGCAGCGCCCCTCACACCAAGCCCGGGTCTGAACAAAGGAGCCAAACAAAGAAACAAGAAGCCCCCTCCCTAAGCAGAGCAATGGCTCCAGTTACTATGTACAAGCCATTCCTATGAATAGGGCTGTGACTTTAGTTAGCACAATGGCCGGGAGGGGCGGCCACACAGGACAAACAAAAAGGAGAGGGGAAAAAGGAATGCAGCAGGGGGACAGCTGTAACAGACATAGGGGAGGTCCCGGACAACTGGAAAAAGGCAAATATAGTCCCATCTTTAAAAAAGGGAAGGAAAATCCAGGGAACTACAGACTGGTCAGCCTCACCTCAGTCCCTGGAAAAAATCATGGAGTAGGTTCTCAAGGAAACCATTTTGAAGCACTTGGAGGAGAGGAAGGTGATCAGGAACAGTCAACAGGGATTCACCAAGGGCAAGTCATGCCTGACCAACCTGGTTGCCTTCTATGATGAGATAACTGGCTCTGTGGATATGGGGAAAGTAGTGGACATGATATATCTTCACTTCAGCAAAGCTTTTGATACGGTCTCCCACAGTATTCTTGCCAGCAAGTTAAAAAAGTATGGATTGGATGAATGGACTATAAGGTAGATAGAAAGCTGGCGAGATTGTCGGGCTCAACGGGTAGTGACCAGCGGCTCAATGTCTAGTTGGCAGCTAGTAGCAAGCAGAGTGCCCCAAAACTCAGTCCTGGGGCCAGTTTTGTTCAACATCTTTATTAATGATGTGGATGATGGGATGTATTGCACCCTCAGCAAGTTCATGGATGACACTAAACTGGCTGGAGAGGTAGATATGCTGGAGGGTGGGGACAGGGTCCAGAGTGACCTAGACAAATTGGAGGATGGGGCTAAAATAAATCTGATGAGGTTCAACAAGGACAAGTGCAGAGTCTTGCACTTAAGATGGAAGAATCCTATGCACTGCTATAGGTTGGGGACCAACTGCCTAATCATCAGTTCTGCAGAAAAAGACCAGTGGATTACAGTGGATGAAAAACTGGATATGAGTCAAAAGTGTGCCCTTGTTGCCAAGAAGGTTAATGGCATACTGGGCTGCATTAATAGGAGCATTGCCAGCAGACCAAAGGAAGTGATTATTCCCCTCTATTTGGCACTGATGAGGCCACATCTGGAGTATTGCATCCAGTTTTGGGGCCCCCAATACAGAAAGGATGTGGACAAATTGGAGAGAGTCCAGCAAAGGGCAAAGAAAATGATCAGGAGGGCTGGGACATGACTTATGAGGAGGGGCTGAGAGAAATGGGCTTCTTTAGTCTGCAGAAGAGTGAGGGGGGATTTGATAGCAGCCTTCAACTATCTGAAGGGGGGTTCCAAAGAGGATGGAGCTCAGCTATTCTCAGTGGTGGCAGATGACAGAAAAAGGAACAATGGTCTCAAGTTGCAGTGGGGGAGGTCTAGGCTGGATATCAGAAAACACTATTTCACTGAGAGGGTGGTAAAGCACTGAAATGGGTTACCTATGAAAGTGGTGGAATCTCCATCCTTAGCAGTTTTTAAGGCCTGGCTTGACAAAGTCCTGGCTAGGGTGATTTAGTTGGTGTTGGTCCTGCTTTGAACAGGGGGTTGGACTAGATGACCTCCTGAGGTCTCTTCCAACCCTAGACTTCTATTATTCTAAATTTTATTAGAAGATAAACTTTTTAAAAAAACAAACCTGATGGCATTAGAAAATGCATTGTAAATTTTACATTAAGAGATTATTGTCTCTTTATCATGTACATAAATGGCACCCGCTGAAAGACTGCTGTCACAGATGTCTCCCAGAAGTGCTGGATCTATCTGTAACACAACTTTGGCCTGGAGTCTCCAGGAATTAAAGATTAATCTTTAATTAAATATTACATCATTTGATGAAATCTCTAGGAATACATCCAACCAAAATTGGCAACCCCAAGCTCACTAGATGCTCCTTCTTCTAGTAACCTGCGCTTTCCAGCAATTACTCATTCCTCAAACATTTAAAATAGGTCTTTTCAATTGTGCTTTCACTTCCCTGGGTCTATGCAAGAATCTAAGCATAAGCAGATCACAGCTCCCATTTTTAGCTCTCATTTTCCAAGCTGAAGAAAATACCCAACCAAGCCAGAAGTCAAAAACAGACTTCCTAGGCAAAAATCAACCTCCTAGTAATCTTTAATAATCTAAATCCCAGGTCTTGAGCCTGAGACAAGGGGTTCTAAAACACCCTTAAGCTCAGAGAGCACATAAGTAGTAAGGATTTTTTTTCCTTTCGGTTATCAACTTTTCCTCCCCTAAGAGAAGGCAGATTGGACAGAGAAAATGAAGACACTGTTCCAACAGGTCTTTCTACACCGATTTTCACAAACTCAGAATCTGGAGCTTCATTTACTGCCATTTCACTGTGCTGTCCATTTATAGTTTTTTTCCAATCACTTTCTTGCACTTAGCAACCATATTTCATAAGAAAAGCACAAAAGAACAATATGTTGTGATGCAAAATTCTGTGTACAGCACTATACTTCTTTAAAACCCTCCACTCCTCATAACTATAGAATGCACTGGAGTTCCAACTCAAAAATTTCCCCATGTAAATACACCTCTACCCCGATATAACGTGACCTGATATAACACAAATTCGGATACAACGCGGTAAAGCAGCGCTCTGTGTGCTCCGGCGGATCAAAGCAAGTTCGATATAATGTGGTTTCACCTATAATGCGGTACGATTTTTTTGCTCCCGAGGACAGTGTTATATCGGGGTAGAGGTGTATAGGTAAGTTGGTATCCTGTGTAGTTAATTGGGATCTACTGTAAACATGTTAGCTTGTAAGATTCAGTTTAAGAAAGTTATGGCCTTTTAACATTTTCTAAGTAAATCAGTGCCTTGGTTTCTCCCCTCAGAAATGCAGAAGTAGACAACAGTACACATAAAGAACAGATGTCACTCCCATACTGGGACCTTCTGTGCTAAATTCCATCCTGCATGACTTTTTTGCATTGAAGTTATAAACCATGAATATCAGAGATTTATAATGAAAACTGATAAAATGTTGACTACATTCCTGTGATCAGCAATACTCAGATTCAGAATATGAAATGCTTATTTACATTACATTATGTTTAACAAATACAAAACAAAGAAAAATGTAAAGCTTGCTGACATATTAGCATAACATTAAAGTGCCTGAATGGATAATAGTTTCAGACCCAAAATATTAAGGAATTTTATTCTTAGAGTCTAAAGAATTCCTTAAATTAATATACGAATTATTTTATTGTATAAGCAAAGAATTTTTTTTCTCTGTCTCTGAACAGACAGCTCTTTGCTGGAGGATAATGCTGTGAGTGAGGTTAGACAACACAAACTAGTATTGCTAGAAAAGCCCATGTATCAGTACAGCTCAAAACAATAACTGCAAAATGCTATTAGCATATTTACATTTCAATTTCCATTTATGTCTATAAATCCTATAATTAAGCTAGACAATACATAATTCCTGCATAAGATAACACAAAATTAAGTCTACATATATAATAAAGAACAAACTACACAGTGGCAGCAACACTACTAGTGTTAAGCATGAAGACAGACATCATAATAATATTTAACAGTATTATAAAATATATGACAGTTGATTCTAACATTTGAGATATTTTGTAATAAAGGCAATTTCAATTTTAAATTCTAATAAAAATACAAGATGCACAACCTTTTATCATCCTATTACAAAACTAGAACATTACAAACAATACGAACCAGAACATTATAGTATTAATTTTTTTACAATACAGTCAGAACCAGTAAAGGGACTCTGTCAACTTAAAAATCATCCACTTCAGAATTTTTTAAACATAGTATTCTTTAAAGTAATATTATACTTCAGATACATCTTTCTCTTCTTCTCAGTTAATTTACTTTGTGCATTTTGACAGCACTTTGTGCATAGTCCCCAATGGTTTTGAGAGGGGTCTTTCATTAATAAACAAAGCGAAGAGAAATGTGTTTTCAATCACATTTTCCTGTTTTAAAGCCACAAAAATTGGCAGGGACTCAGAGGAAGATGTAGTACCTGAAATTACTTTCAGCTTGTTTTTAAAATAACAGGAGTTCTCAAGCAGGTGGTCACAAACAGGTAACAGGGAATTGTGACCATACTGTTATTACCATAATGCTAAATGAAAGTGGGGTGGGGGGACCAGGATGTTCTTGGTATGGGAAAGGGGGCTGCAGAACGGAAAAGGTTGAGAAACTCTGGATTATATTGATAGTAGTCCTTTAAAATCTACTATTTTCTCCTAGTCGAGGCTACTGCATTATTTATCTAATTGCAGGTAGGTTATTCTCATGAATGCTAGGATACTTTCCAATACAACAAAAAGTGTGTATAGTAATATAAAGGTTTCTTTGCACACTCATGATGCCACAGAAATAATGAACAATTAACCAAATATAAATACTATAAATAGTGCTGCTACAAAATGAATGACTTAGAAGGTGAATACATTACAGGATTTCTTTCCCCTTCTCTCTTCCACCCCACAACAGAAGAGCAGTTTTTTATCCACAGACCACAGCCATGATGGGAAAGTAGTTGTAAGGAGTTATCCTAATCAAAGGCACTATAAAAGAACTGGGCTCCTGTAGCTTGTGAGCACCCCCACTGTGTTCTATGTTTTAAAAGCCACAAGAACCCTGACAGAGTGACAGTGTATATATGTAGCCAGGACTGGCACGCTATATATGGTTACTGGGACCTCACTTTGCCCCTGTGGTTCCTTTATATTATATTTGTTGTGTAAAGAGTAAAAGATACAACAGTTCCTCAGAATCCCTGACTCTGGGCTATACCTGTTTGAAGCTGAGAGGAAACCCTGCTTGTAGCTGTTTGAGAAATCCCTTGCTGTGCTCTTTTGACTACATTTATATATTTGTAAACATATAGCCTTGACTGATCCAAACCATTTTGATTTTACTGGAAACCGTGATATCAAGATGCCCTTTTGCTTTGATTCATTATGTTCAGGTTGTAGGAAGGCTGGTGTCTTACATATATTTGAACTACAAACCATAGGCTGTTTGACCTCACCTGTCCATGTCTGATCAGATTTACTACACAGGCTAAAAACAACGAATGAGCACACTTGTCTTTTGCTTCTTACAAACCTGTCAGAAACAGCTAGTGAAGTGGGTTTGGGGCTCTCAGTCTAGTCACTAGTGTATACCTATCCATATTACAAAACTATGCAAGTTTAGTACAACTTGTTCTTGGCTCAGACAGGCCTAATACTAGATTGCATAGATAGTGCAGGTGCGATGCATCTGCCTAAAATGTTGAAAAATAAAAAAAAGAAATAACTAACCCAGTAATTCTAGAGTTAGTTCACTGCACTGCTATAAAAGATCCAGCTTGCTGGCCTCTTGCTTCCCAGACTGGTAAGTCTGAGGAAGCAGTGATGACAGGTTTATTTTAAGTTGTTAAAAGAGGCCTGTATGAAATCATCAGTCACTGACTCAGAGAAGCTATTGCTAACCAGTTGTATCTCTGAATATAGTTGGCAAAACATCCTTTGGCTTCAGCTTCAACCCAGACTGAGTTCAGAAGGACAAAACATACACCAGGAGCCAGGATAGCCAGGGTGTCAAAGGGAACAACTCAATTGAATTACACAGCTCTGAATTTCACCGCATGTATGTCTTGAATTGAAACAAGCAGCTGAGCTATGAAAAGATTTATCACTTGAATCCAAAAATCAAAAGTATTTTAAAAGGGTGAAAAGACTGTCCAGCTGGGCAGCCACCTAAAGTAACAGAATGCTTCTGTGACATTCTATACCTCGGGAGAGTGTCCATAACCCCCATATTCCTCATTTTTATATAATCGTGATCTTACATATAAAGCATGCCTTGTAAGGTATCAGGAGAAAAGTTATGATCTGCTGAAAGTCATTTATCAATATATGTATATCATTAATTCATATACAGTTATGAGAATTGTGTTCTATGGTTGTCACTAAAACATGCTGTAAGTTCAGGGATCAGCCAGATATTAGCTCCCCAGAAGCAACAGCGAGGAAAGTAACCAACGCCTGGGCGGGGTGTCAAACAACCCATCAACAGCCATTGTCTGGCAAGGGAGCTACAATTCAATGACTCCCCTGCCTGATGCCACACCAGGGGAATTGCTTAGCCTTGTGTGGAGACTCAGTAATGGCCCCAGACAGGCCTGGACTTGTGCTCCTCAAGCACATGGGACTGAAGATATAAAACAGAACACAGTGGCCACATGCTGGGCCTTTCTCCTTCACCCACCTACGCTGCAAGCAACAAGGACACTCTGAAGACTAACTGAGGGGACTGGCTCAGACTTTAAGGGTGAAATCTATGTACTATGAACTGCAATGTCCAGTGGGGTAAGACAAACTGCTTAATCTAGATGTTGCCCAGTCTAATAGGGTTGAGCGTTTAGACTGTATGCTTATATTTTATTTTGGTAACTAACTTTGAATTTTTGCTATCACAATCACTTAAAATCTATCTTTTGTAGTCAATAAATTCGTTTTACTGTTTATCTTTACCAGCAAGTTTGCCTGAAGTATGTGGCAAATGTGCTCAGGATTTACAAAGGCTGGTGTATGTCCACTTTCCATTGATGAGTAGTGCAAGACGGTATATTCCTGGGATACAGTGCTGGGGGGATTTGGCTCTGGTGCCTTTCTCTGTGTGATTCATTAGTAGCTCTGGGAGCATTCATGCAATCTAGCTGGGTGTGGGGCTCCACATGCTGTTGTGCTGAGTGATCACAGCGCCTGGAGAGGTTTGCTGCTTGTCACTAGCAAGGCATTGTGAGAGGCAGCCCAGAGTAGATAGAGTTAAGGGGGCACAGCAATCCCACAGTCCGAGGCTGCACCCTGGGGATCTCGTCACAGTTTTCTATTGCCCAGTCCCCATAGAGCAAGTCACCAGTGGGCAACTTTATGGGACAAGATCCACCCCTGCTCCACTCAATGTGCAGAACCACATAGTCAGCTAAGGAACTTGAAGAGGAGAGATGTGTCCAGATTAAGTGCAAGGTCGGAGATGCATAACTGAGTTCCATTGTCTACATCAAGACACCATAAAAGGCTTGCAAAATAGGGTTAGTACATCACTGTTCCTGCTCCAAAAGTCAGCTGATCATCTCAATTATGAGGCGAGGGGCTGGGTTTTAATATTTTATAAGATTTCTTTATAATTATTGTGGCTGGCCAGTACACCAAAGCCCTAGGGTGCCAGTAATTTGCCTGGTGTGCTGCAACTCAGGAAAGCATCATAGGTGCCTGAGCAGCTAGGCCTCAGAGGTGCTAACCCTGGTGGTTCCCAGTAATCAATGAGACATGGCTAAGTGAAAGTGTATTTTAGTAGGGCTGGCGGGAAAGGAAAAGTTTGCTGATATCCTAGGTAAAGAGGCTTAAACAGAGTTCAAAGTGAGTAACAGTTCCTGTTTGGGTCCCTGGGCAGTACAATTGAGAGTTAGAGGCCTCTTCAGGCCAAGTGCCTTGCAAGCAAATAGGGGCTTAAAAGTTTCCAGCCCAGGCTCAGCTAGCATCTCTCATTGGAGCCCCTCACCCCCAGCTTCCTGCCCAGCCCCTACTGCTCCTCCATATCCCACACAGACCTGCACCCAACTGTATCACCTGGAAGTTACAACCTGTTTCATATGCAGCTCTATCCACCGTTCCTGGTGCTTCTCTCCAGCTCTCTGCTATTATGCAGCTCCCACTCCCAAACACAGCCAGGCTACTTCCACATTCAGGACCTTTCCCTTTATCTGGCCTGGGGAAGGGGAAATGGAAGGGAGGGGAGTTTGTGGGAGTTGCAGTCCCATGCTTTGCAGATCCATCACATACGCTCTTCTTTCATTTGGTTTAGGATACATAAAGCCACACATAAGAGCTCAAAGAGGAGGAGGGAGGGGACCTCAATTCTGAATTATTAACCGTGATCAGTCAAACAGCTAAATCAGCTTTGTTTCTGTAGATATTGCACCAGGAGTCTGAGCTCTTATTTGCCATACTTGGCCTTTTTAAAAGAAAACAAAAACAAAAAACATGTGAACCGCTTGATTCAGATGGCGATACACAGTATATGCTTTATACATACTGCCATGTGCATTCCCATAATTTTCAGGAGTTTGCACATTGTTCAGCTACTGCCACTGCACAAAGGTAATAGATGATCAACATAATCACGTAGTATCACAATTACTTCAAGCTGTACTGAAGAACACTAGCTGAGAGAGGTCTATACAATTTACATATAAGGCAATACTATAATATAATAATTAGCAGGTTACATGGTATATATACTGTTTCCACTACCAGCCATAATTGGAGCTAGCCAAACTACAACCTCCATACCAGACCCAGCCAAACCGAAGGTGGCTCACAGGCCAAAGGGTTTAAGAGTAGCTTACCCAATGTTTGCACTCTCTGAAGCTTTATAGCAATAGCAGCACAGGAAAAAGACAACAGACCAACACAGATAGGGAAAAGCAGAGAAAGAATGAAGGTTTAAAAAAATCAGTGCAAGGAGAAAACATGAAGAAAGGAGAGGAACAAAGAAAAAATAAAAGTTGAGAAAAACAAGAAAAGAGAAAAGTAAAATCCCATTTTGCTAAAATATAGGTGTGTATTTGCACAGTTTACTTATTTTTCACAAAGATAAAAGTGTTTCAAGACTCCGTGATATTCCTTCTGCTCCTCCCAACTCCTGCTACACTCTTCTTTTTCTTTCCACTTCTCCTTTCTCTTTGGAAGTCACTGCTACGTGGCATGTGTATGCTTCTTGGGCCAAAAGGTTTCCCCACTTTTGAAATAAATATACGTATAGCACATATAAACTAGTCATCATTAATAGATAACTCCAGCCTTTTCAGAAAAGAACAACCTTCAAAAACACTGTTTATTTGCCTGAATACAAGATGCCCTCATACTCTTCAAATTAAAGGACTGATTGATGGGTAACAAATAGCATTTGCTTTGATAGAATCAAGCTGCCATCTAGTTTATTGTTCTTGTTCTTCTCTCTAAACAGTAGCATACTGATCAGATTTGTAGTTCTTTAAAGCATGTCAAACTAAGCAGAAAAACTGTAGTCATTTCTTATATTGAATGGATTTGTTGTTTTGGCCAAATTGTTGATTTAATTTGTTAAGTAAAACGAGTAACAAACTAAAGAGAGTATAGAAGGCTAGTGCATAAAATGCCTTTCCTGACTCCTGAAATTGACAGATGATCAAGCTTCTTGGAACAAGTAATCAACTATTTTTGGCAAGAGGATGAAGACAGGTACCAGAAGGGAAGTGCAACTTTCCCAAGTCCCATTTGTGCTACAGCTTTTCATACTGGCTGGGAGTGTTACAGAAGTACCCTTTTGGAGGAACAATACAACTTCTTATTGTTGTCAGAGTTTGAGGTGCAATCCAGACCAGTGAGGGGTTTAGTCACTGACTGCCCTGTAACCCTGGGTGCCTCAAATGCTTTCTTACTGTAACTCTCTGCCCAGGACAGTCACATCAGCAACACTTATGCAGATCACACCCTGAGTGCCAGTGTATAACTGCAGACCCTGGTCCAGCAACTCTGACCTCAGCAGCCAGCCAGCAACACACCAGTCACACTCCCTAGTCTCTAGCAGTCTTGGTTACTACTGATGGAGTGAATACAACATATGCCCAGTCCCAAATTTTCTCAGAACCGCATGCTCTGTAATGTCCAGCCATCTCCTGGACAGTTCAGAAAAAAAATGTTTATTTGTTCCTCTAAAAACACAAAAGCACATCACAGCTTACTGACTTAACTGGGATAAATACACACTTTCATTTAAACAGCAGTTGGCTGGTTTATAGTAAAAATAAAACAAATTAATTAACATTGGGACATGGATTATGTGATGCCAAGTAAAAGGAATACATTTAGAAAGGGTGACAAGAATATAAAAGTGAAAACACGCATCTAAAAGTCTAAAACTTACTCCAGCAAGGTACATGCTTTGTTCAAGATGGTTTCTGTCACCAGTCTTCCTTTTTCCAGCAATGGCTGACTTTCCCTCAGTTAGGAACTTCCACAGAACTATCAGATGTACTTCTGAGGGAATTCTGTCCCAAAAAATTTAAAATTCTGTTCCACACAAAACAATTCTGTGCACAATTATTTTAAATTTCTGCAAATTGTGTCAATAAATAAATGTAGAGGCTCCAGCAGGGCAATGGGGAGTGCAGGCCACTGGCTGCAGAAGAGTGGGAGAGGACCTCCCCCCAACCCTGACACAGAACAAGGGCCGGACCTGCTTGTCAGGAGGGTCCAGGTGCAGGGCGGGGGCTCACTGGGGTGGGGATTCGATGGGCCTGTTTAATGGGGGAGCCCCAGCTGCTGCTGGGGGAAGTGTGCATGCTGGGCTCTTGCTCCCTCCCATTCTCCTATCCCCTTTTCCCCATTCCATCCCCCTTCCCTATTGTCCCTTCCTTTCTCCCAACTGTCCCCAACCCCTCTTTCCCCTGTCCTATCCCACCCCACTTCCTACACCCCACCTCCTTTGCTCCACTCCCCTTACCCTGCCCACCGCAGGAACTCACTGTTGTACAGAAAACATGGCACCCAGCACACAGAGCCAGGAAAGACAACCAGCACTAGGACCCAGGAGGTGGTGTCCAGCTGCAGAGTCAACAAGACTGAGCTGCTAGACAGCTCTGCATTTGCAGAAATGGGGGGCGCAGCAGCATGCCCCAGCCCCATCTCCCTCCCCCTGCAGTGATTTACCTCTCCACCAGCCTCTCCAAGCACTGGAAATGAGGCACTCGCGCTTCTGGGGAGGGGTGTGTGACCGCTTGTGGCTTTCCTTTACTTCCCTATTATTTTCTACTGGGAAGCAAACAAATCTGTGGGGGTACATGACACCTTATAGTTACAGATTATAACCATAGTGTGTTGGGCTACACTGTACTGGTCAGGCCAGCTGAATCTCATTACCTGATACCAGTGAGATCCTTACCTTCTGGCACTGGGATGCTCTTAGCGTCATGTCTCCCACCTTGCAAAGATGCAAGAAGGTTAGCTACTGGCTTTACTTGGAGACAGCAGGTGAGAGCACTCTTTCGTGAACATGCATCTGGCACCATATTTTCTTTTCTCTTTAAACAGAAGAAACCTGTTTTGTCACCTTAGTAGGTGCTCTTACACTCTCCAGGACATACTATCAGAGAGTATCCATAATTTCACCTACCGAGTCATTACAAACATTTCATAGTGTCATTAGTGACAAGTGCGTTATAAATGATATATTACATCATCTTTTAAATAAATATCATGACACCAGTATTTGATGTAATGAGTATGTCAGGCCTGACAAGTAGCAGACACAAAGCAGTGAACCATACATGGGTATCTGTGTCAACTGTGCACTGCAAATGGTTGTCTTTACAGTTATTAGCACTCAACTGTGAGAAAGGTCAGACTTTCAAGGAGTCTGCACCCAGCCTTGCTAGAATGAGCACCACATCCTGTGCTCAAAAGAACTCCAGCCACTTTTCTGTCATATGCAAGTCTGAGGAGAGTTATTCCTAGTCAGCAGGGACCTGATCCATTTACAATTATTTTAATGCATGTTGAATTAGGCACTAAATAAGGTTTCACTGGCTAAGATTTTGAAATAGATTTTGATGTTACACTGGACTCATCCACTTATTCATTTTTCCATGCTAACTTTTCAGTCTGGGCATCCAAGATTTTGCCTACTGTAGTTTACAGCATATAATTTTGCAGACTAAGGTAGATTTATTGCAAAGCTTTTGTTGCTAATGTTGCTCAAGGCACTGGTGAAAATAAAAGCGAACACCACTTCACTTTATCACCATGAATTTCCATTAGTCTTTTAGTATTCTGAGTTTCTGACTTTGGACAGAGGCTCATTTGACTACTCATTGTATCTACTGAAGGTCTCCTATTTCACCAACATGTTATTTGGTTTTTAAATTAGGACTAGCTAATGCAATCGTAAAAACCCCAATTTTTACTTTAACATTTTTAGGCTCTTGTGTTTTATTGTTATTCTGTATCACAAAGGTAGAAATTCAGACACTCATTTACACTTACAGTAACCATGCTATAAAGTTGGATTTCCTTTTTCCTAAGGAGTCATTTTAAAATAAGAGATGAAAAATGTTTTTTAAAACCTGTTTAGGTCAGATTTTGCTTTCTGATGCATGAAATAGTGGAAATACTACACAGTGAAAGGCTTGTTAAGAAATTTTGCTATCAAATAAAAATTATGTTTTAAAATAAAAATTGCCTAACAACTCATTAGAGTTTGAGGAACTCCAAAAAAAAGTCATGTCACATCCGATTATTCATTTGAAATCTCAAACATTAAAACACTGGTTTTTGAAACACACCTAAAGGGACAGGTGTGATGTAACACTGAACATGGTTGCATCCCCTCTGATAATGACTCCTTCTAGGGCTTTGGGAATTCTTTTAACCTCAATGCATCAGCTTCTCCATTTGTAGAAAGGAGACAAGATGACTTAAAATGGTTTGAGTGAATCCATAAAGCAAACAAGAAACATCTGAAGGGATTTGGTTGCTGGTGAGCAAGCATTATAGACTGCATGTTTGAATAACTATCAGACCTACAATCAAATGAAATGCCATTGTTGGGTACTGTGAGACCCACCTCTTCCAAATTTATACAATGGATGATTTTACTTGTATCTGTCAAGGGGGTGCTGCAAGGTTAAATAGATAATGATTATAAAGCATTCTGAACTTGAGAAGAGCTAAGTATTATTACAAAAACAAATAGAAGTTACAGAAGTGGGTTTGTAAAGGTCATTGTTAAGAATCTATTGAGATTACGGTGAAGTAAAACAAGCTGGTGAAATTATTTTCTGTGCTAACAATTAAGCGTTGTGAAGAGATGCTTGAGTTAGAGAAATGGTGAAAGGGAGTTTATTCACAAACTAGAATTGTATACATTTCTTGTCCAAGAAGTGAGTCTAGAAATTCAAGTATACTGCCTAAATGGGCAAAGAGCTAAACTGCTTGTATAGAAATATATTGTTTAAAGCAAGAGACGAACATTCTGGGACTGATTCTCATTATCTCTTCCTTAAACAAGCAGGTGAGCTCCTTGCCCATTTAGGTAGTAAACTTGAATTTCTAGACTCATCACACCAGAAATGTTTAAAATTCTTGTTCTTTAATAGCTGAAAAGTCATGCAATTTCAGTAAGTTTCTAAGTTTCCTCCTTTCTTCCTGTAATACTGAACACCCTGGAAGAATATTAACAAACGAATTTAAATAAGTTCCTTCAAAACTATTATTCATTTCCAAAGAGGTAAACAATTATCTGTCTAGGCCTTTATGTTAACGTCCTCATTAGAATGTTCATTTCAAATTAAAAGTGTGTTAGACTTCTGAAATTCAGGGTCACAACTGGAAAGATGTTTGATGTTTAAGAAAGCATGTAACAGCGCAAACCAATTTCTTGTTGCAGTGACCATCTAGAGTCATCATGCCTTAAAGAAAATATTAAACATGGCTTCACCTTTCCAGTCAACTTAAATACCCAACTTGAGACTTTTTATACATTCTGGACCATGAGAGTTATTAAAATAGCATGCCCTAAATTCAAGTGGTACTTGGAAAATATTTTATGCCTTTATCCTGTAAATAAATAAGCCAGTATGGACCCTTATATCTGCACAACCTTAACTGGTTTGTAGGGTCAGGCCCTAACTGCTCACAGGTCTGCACAGTCCAACAATTAGAGTTAATTTAACTTCTCACCTCATAAAACTATACAACTCTTTGAAAAGAGTTTTACGAGTCATTTCAAAATGTCTAGCCTTATTGCCAGCAGAGGCACTGAGCTCACGATTGTAACTGGGCCAGCCACCTCCCTTATGCACCCTACATTGCAGCCTCCTGCTGCTCTTTATAGAGCAATTACCGTAATCTCTCCCAGCTGTGACTCATTCGGTAATCAGGTTTGGCTAGCCCCAGCCCTCCAGAAATTAAGGGGAAAACCCCCCTGATACAATCATCCCAGTGTAGCATCAAAGCAAAAAATTCATAAACCAGTTTCAATCTTGCTTTTTTCATCCTGATACTTTTACAATTGCAATCTTAACCCTTACTATTTAAATCAATTGTAAAATGTTTACTGGAGTGACACAAATGGAGGAGATACATAGCAGCGGCTTCAGGATGGTAAGTTATAGGGGGTTCAAAAATGTATTTATCTTTAATTATTCTAAGCTTTTATTTTTAAACCATGTTTACTAATTATAATGCATATTCATATTATTGCTGATTTTTTAAAAGTTATTGAATAGCAAAAGTAATAGATCTTTCCAGCTGTGCAAGTTAAAGAACCAGCTTCATAAGGATATATTTGAAAACAGAATGAAACCAAATATCTTGACAAATATACTTTAATTACAGGACAACTGGAGATGATACAATTCTAACTGAATCTCAGAGAAAAGGAATGGTGATTTTTCCCCATCATCCTTCATATTTGACCTAACGGTTCAACTGTTAAACTCAGCATTTCCTGTCAAAAGTCAATGCACAGTCAAAAATATGATCTTTTCATAACATGTGAATTGCCTTTTGTTTCTTGCAAGTAGATGTCTTCTTCTTTCGCATTTTACTTCAGAGCGGCTTTAAAGATGTTCTCAAACAAACATTCCATTTTATCTTCTCACTCTCTACAGTCAACTGCTGCTATAATCAAAGATTCCAATGTTTTCTTACAAATTTATTTTAACAAAGCAGGCACAAATTCAGAGAAAAGATCAATAAGTCCTGCAGCTTCAAATTCCTTTTGTATCTCATCCAAAGTTGAATATTCTTTGACTTCAAATGCCTGAAACCTACATTGTACAAGAAAACACATGAATATGCCTAGATTTGTCACAATGTAATCATCAGTTCGGTTGCTTTTCTATCTGCAATAATACTAAATTATACCTTTTATGCTCGCTCTGTACTTTTGTTTCACACAGCACACTAATCATTTTCTCTTTGCATTTCTTTCCGCTTGAGTCCACATCTACTTTAGAGGTTTTCTGAAGAATCAAGTATTCCTAAATGACAAAAAAAAAAAAATCAGAGTATGCTATAACATCTTGGAGGTATACTTAGAATCACAGAATATAGAACAGGGATAGGCAACCTATGGCACGTGTGCCAAAGACAGCACACGAGCTGATTTTCAGTGGCACTCACATTGCCTGGGTCCTGGCCATTGGTTGGGGGGGGGTTTCTGCATTTTAATTTAATTTTAAATGAAGCTTCTTAAACTTTTTAGTAACCTTATTTACTTTACATACAACAATAGTTTAGTTTTATATTATAGACTTATAGAAAGAGATCTTCTAAAAATGTTAAAATTTATTACTGGCACGTGAAACCTTAAATTAGAGTGAATAAATGAAGACTCGGCACACCACTCCTGAAAGGTTGTCGACCCCTGATATAGAATCACAGAATATCAGGGTTAGAAGGGACCTCGGGAAGTCATCTAGTCCAACCCCCTGCTCAAAGCAGGACCAATCCCCAGACAGATTTTTACCCCTCTTAGCTATCCCTCCCCCCTTAAAGATCTATCCACATGCACAGAAACTATTTCAGAATATTCCAAACAAACTTGGAAAGTGCTCATCCCAAGTATACAGAGTCTGATCGAACTTGATAGGATTACTCATAGTGCTTAAAATTAAACACATTCTTAAGTGCTCTGGTGGACTGAGGCTTCACAAAGGAAATCATCATTCTAGCACAGGGGTTCTCAAACTGGTCACAAGCTAATTACATGGGGGGGTCACGAGCTGTCACCCTCCACCCCAAATTTCACTTTGCCTCCAGCATTTATAATGGTGTTAAATATATTTTAAAGTGTTTTTAATTTATAGGGTGGGGTCACACTTAGAGGCTTGCTATGTGAAAGGGGTCGCCAGTACAAAAATTTGAGAACCACTGATCATGTAGGGCCAAGGAGATTAGACACCCAAAAGCATTCACTATAAGCTCATGGCATTCTGAGTGATAGAAACACTTCTGTTATTAATTTTTCACCACATGTTTTTAGTTGGACTAATATTAAAAAAAAAACATTATGAAATGCTTGGAACTGCCTCAGGAATGAGACAGTGAGGGTTGATAAAATAAGGTTCCAGTCCCAGGATGGTACCAATTTTGATACCAGAGGGAAGTCTTAAACCCTTCAGGACATGGGCAGTGACTGGGTGGGAAAATACAGAGTAGACATCTATTGGAAAATGAAACATGCTGATGGCCAACAAGTGTACTTGGAAGAAGAAAACAGCAAGTATTGTAAGGACAAGAGGTAGCCCAGTACGTCTGGGGTCTTAGCCTGAAAAGGGGAAATTTCTTGTTGTTTACACAACATAAACCTATTCCACTTCACTTTAATAACAGCCCCTGCTAGAGCACTTTCTACTGCTACTCAGGATGTCCTGGCCTTAACATGAAAAAGCCTTCTCTAACTCCAACAGCTTCCAAATACCATGTCCTCAGATGAAGCATGACTGGGTTGAGAAGGCGTGTTCATTCTTTGTCCTGGGTTAGTAGCTGATATATAAGGGGAAGGCAGAGAGAAGGTCAGGCCGATAGTTGCAGAAGCATTGGGTACAAGACTTGCCAGCCTCAAGCTGGCACTATAAGGATGACTTGCGTTTTGTCTAGTCAACAATCGAGGTAAGAAATCGGGGAATGTGTACAAGACTCCCAAACATTGTATAAGAAACATGTCACCCAGAAAGCCCAAGCTACAACCACCTCTGGAACAGAACTCCTTGCACTTATGATTCAGATAGGACACAAACAGGTCCAGGGATAGAAGACCCCATAACTGGAGCACCACCTACAGAGTCACATCATGCAGCTCCCACTCAAGTTCTGTGGAGAAACTTCTACTCAGACAATCTGCCAGGTGTTATGGATCACTGGAAGGTGGATAGCAGTTAGGGTAATTTGCATGGGAATACACCAGTCCCTAAGGGCAATGGCCTCTGTGCAGAGCAGAGAGGAGTGCGCTCATTGATATAACAGCCTGCCATAATGTTATCCAACAGTAGTTGAACTGACTATCTGCAGATGCCAGAAAGGAATTGTTTGCAGGCCAATCTGACTTCTGTTAGCTCCAACACACTGAAATGAGGCATAGATCCCTGAAGGGACCATGTTCCTGGGACCACCCGACCCTCCAGAGGTGCACCCCCAACCTAAACAGGACACAGCTGTTGTTACAGGCCTTGCTGGGAGCAGTAGGTTGAATGTTACCTGCATTACGCACACCCTTGCTCTGTCTTCCCATGAAGTAAGGGAGGCTAAGACCCTTTGGGAATCATATCAAGCAAGTCAAGACTGTACTTGCTTGGAGTGTAAACCGACTGTAACCAGCGTTGTAAACATCTGAGATGAAGCCTCATAAATGAAGTCACATAAGTGCTCACAACCATATGACCCACCAGTGTCAGGCAGGATCGGACAGACATTCTGGAGCTCCAAAGAGTCGTATGAGCCTGACGATGGAGAGGAAGAAGTTATCTGGCAAGTATGCTGTAATAGCACCCAACTTTGCCCCAATGAATTCTATCGACCATAAGAGTTTCAGGGTGGACTTTTCCAGGTTCACTCTGAGATCCAGCATTCTGGTTGCATCTCATGTTTCCTGGTAAGATTGCACATTAGGTGTCAGTCATCTAGGTATGAGTAAACCATTGCCTGTTGCCAGTGAAAGTGAGCTGCTATCACCAATAATACTTTAGTAAACATGCACACTGCCATCAAAAGCCCAAAGGTGAGGACCCTGTATGGACAATGCTCAGGAATTTGTGTGCCAGCTGAATGCCTATATAAAAGCAGGCATCTTTGAGACTGAGGGCTGATAATCAATTGTCTTGATCTAGTGATGGGATAATAGATGACAGGGTCACCATCCTGAACTTTACACAGTGGATAAACTTGTTCAGTTCCCTGAGGTCCAGAATAGGTCTCCATCCTCTGTTTTCTTGTGGACAAGAAAGTATCTTGAGCAGAATCCCTTTCCCCTTGCTGCTGAAGGTACTAGTTCTATTGCCTCCAGTTCAAAGAGCCATTTTCCCTCATGCAGAAGAATCCTCTGGTGAGCGGGGTCCCTGAAGAGGGTGGGAAGGTGGATGAGGTGGGGCAGGGAACAGAACTGGATGATGTACCTTGAGGAGATGACCTCTAGCACCCATTTGTCCACTGTGATTTCTATCCAGACAGATAAGTAGTAGGAAAGTCAGCCTCCAGAGGGAAGGGAAAAAGCAGAGCAGTTGTGTAGCTCTAGAGGGATAGCGAGGGGAGAGAATCTTCTGTGACTTTGTCCTCTTCTCGCTCTGATGACGTGGTGATTCTAAATTCCCTGCTGCACCATGACTATCCCAAATCCTTTCAAGTCTTAACAGAACGGTAGTCACTTCAGATTCCTCTGGAAGAGGTCCAGGAAGCATAACACAAATTGCTGGACATTTTACATAGTTTAGGTCCAGGCAGAATGGCTCTTCCTATAAACAAGGCCATCCTTGAACCTGCCAAGGCCTTCAGACATACAGCGGCCATAAGTCCATCAGTGTCCAAGCAGGCTGAAAAAAAATATTTTGTACCAATGAATGGGTTAGAATACTTATTCTTTCATCCATCTCCCAACTCCTTGATGGTGTCAGTGGCCACCAAGAATACTAGACAGAAACAATCCAGGTCTAATCTGCATGAGAAAGATGCTAAGAGGCCTGACCTCTTTGGGAGAAGGGAGTATTTCTCAGCCTGCCTACAATTCTGAGTTTTCTGTCTGGGCTGAATCCTCTCAAGGAGCCTCTCTGAGCAGGGTGTCTATCGTAGTCCTCTTCCAATTCCAAAGTTTCTGATCCTGGATCCTGTAGGGGAGCCTTCAGTACCAGATGAGGCAGAGATGGCCTGCTTCTATTCGCTAACAGTATCGAAGACAGTCTAGCTCAAATCCCTGCATGAGGGCAGGGATGGAAAAGTGTACTGAACTGATAACTGGTACTGGCTGGAGTCCTGGTTCCAGCCATTAAGGCCTAGAAAGGGGGCAGTGACTCTGGTTCCAGAAGCAGTAAAAGGTCTTCTAGACCCAGGAGGCAAACTGGAGTTGATAGAGATGTCTTGACGCTCAGATTTCCAAAGAAGATGCCCTATCCAACAGTACCAACAAGGATTTTGTTGCTGAAGAAGCAGCCCTGGTACCAGTGGATGCTGTGGTTTTTGCCCTTAGAAGAAGTCCTGCTATGTAGCACAAAGTATGCAATGACTTGGTATGGAACAGGGACTTCTGCCTCTTTTTAGAGGACTTGGATGGGGAACCTTCCCTCTTGTCCTTATGAGAGCACTTATGTCTCCCCCTTCCCATTCCCCTTCATCCCCATCTGCCCTGGCCCTGCTCTCCAGAGTCTCTCAGAGTCAGGGAATTGGGAGTGGGGAAGCAGAGATCTTGGAATGACTCAGAACTGAAGAAAAAGAAGAAGAGGGGCCATTCCTGCCTTCTTCAGGCAGTCATATAGGGGGTCTCCCCACTAAGAGGTTGCTCCCGCCTTCATGGCTTACTCCATCAGGAACTTGCAGCACCAAAACTTCCTGGATTGTTTAGTCCTATTCATGAACCACCTACAGATACTGCACCTGGAAGGGATGTGCTCTTCCCCCAGGCAGTACAGACAAGTGTTGGGATAGTCTGTGACTGGGAATGACTTGTAGCACATATCATAGGTCCTAAAGCTGAAGATCCTTGCCATACTTCCCACAACTGTTGGAAGGCTGGGGCAGGGCAGATATGGAAAATGGCTCCACACCTCAAAGGGGGATTCCCAAGGGAACCAACCCTTAGAACTCTCTCCTAATGAACTAAATTAAGAAAACTAACTATGAAGAATTTTAAAAGTATTTTGAACAGGAAAAAGCTGAAGTAGTAAGCACAAACACTGAAGCTCCATCCTAGAGCACAAGTGGTAAAAAGGAATTAAGATGGTGGTGGTCTGCCAACCCCCTTTATTCCCTTGGTGAAGAGCACAACGAAAGCTGTGGTTCACGCACAGACCATATGGATGCTGCTAGAGAAACAACCCCAGCCCTCAGTGCATGCACAACCTGAAGGAACAAAAGTGCACCGCACATAGGGGCAAACAATCAAAGAACAAATAATAGTTCCATTCCGCGGAGTGTAAGTCTATATTTTTAAGGTGGTGGTTACTTTTCGCAGATATCGTGAACTCATAGTCATTTTACATCAGGGATTGGTAACCTTTGGCACGCGGCCCGCCAGGATAAGAACCCTGGTGGGCTGGGCCAGTTTGTTTACCTGTCACATCTGCAGGTTCGGGCGATCGCAGCTCCCACTGTCCGCAGTTCACTGCTCCAGGCCAATAGGGAAGGCAGGAAGCTGTGGCCAGCACATCTCTTGGCCCGCGTCGCTTCCCGCAGCCCCACTTGGCTTGGAGCATGGCCAGTGGGAGCCGTGATCAGCCGAATCTGCGGACATGACAGGTAAACAAACCGGCCCGACCCGCCAGGATGCTTACCTTGGAGAATCATGTGCCAAAGGCTGGTGCTACCTCTTTTATATCATATTCTTCCACACCTCTTTACCAATGGAAAAAACAACTTCAAAGTTTGATCAAAACACAGTATCTTTTTGTAATTTTCCAGTCATTTTAAGATATCCCCCCCCTTCCACCCCTGCAAGTACAAAACTCCTATTGGCCTTAGAGATGTTTTGTTTTGTTTAAAAAAAAAAAAAGAATTTATAATCCAAGACTTTTCAGATTAGTGATGATGAAAGATGAGGTAAAGACAGCCACTGAAAGAAAACTGGAGCTTGCAGGAATAAAGAAATGATTGGGTCTATGTATACCCCTAATGATCAGTCAACCTGCATCCAAAACTGGTAATTTTAGAAAAACAAACACAAGGTATTCTATTCAGACACACAGCTCTCAGCAGTAAATCAATTTGACTAGTCAACATTCAATGTTTTTGCACCTTAATGCTGATTCTGTCTCCTTGCAGAAGAATCAGTATTATCTTGCCCATAAACATCAGTCTTCCAGTCAGCCTTAGATCTGAAGTCCATTTTTCCACAGTTTTGACATATTTTGTCTTAGCTCTCATGTGATCTAAATGCAAAAGGATAGTCCATATACCATCCTCTGTACTTATGCATCTTGACAAAGTACATTTTTCATTGCAAACTGAAGTTTCTGATTGCCCAATGATGTGCTTAATATTCTGTTGTATCCAGAGGACCAGCTCATGTACCATGGGTTCAGAAAGATGTCTCTTGGCTTGCTCAAGTAATCTTTCCTTCACATCCTTACACTGTGCCCTTGTAAGCTGTTCTGAATTAATGGAGATATTCGGCAGGCTTGAGGGATAACTGATCGGCAAGTGAAATGACAGCTTTAACAGTATATCTGAATCCAAAAGTCCTTTCACGCTGGTTTGAATTCTTAATGTGATTCCATCTGTCTCTGGAAGGCATCCAAAAATAATCATAAACTGCATATAAATTACAAACTTCAGTAGCACATAAGTAAGTTAATACATTATTTTCTTTCTTAAAAAAATCAATTCAAGTGACCGATACTCTTCACAGAAAATTTCTGAAGTCTCTTACAATTTGTGACTTAAGCTGTAAGTCTCTTGCTTACATGGAATCCTGAATAAAATATTTGCATTACATTCTAGAAGAAAGTTATTAACATTCTAATAAAGAGAGTGACAACTTTTTCCTTCTTTTAAGTCTTGACAAGTCAATAACACAAACGATTTTCTCACAAGTAACACATTTTTACCTGGGGAGCAACAATGAGGTCAACTGAAATAAAGATTTTTTCAAAAGCTCTCAGCATTGTCTTAAGTCTGCTCCTACCAAAGCTGATAAGAGTTTTACCATCAAATTCAGTGGGAGTGAGGTTAGGCCAATGGTGAGTACTTTTGAAGATTCCACCCTTAAAGAACAGTTCAACACTAAAAATAACACTGTGGGATTCCATGTTCTCAGCGACTTCCAGACCAAATTTTCTCAATTTACAAGTTAAAAAGTGTTTGTAAAAACAAAACAAAACAAACAACTCACAAACCTCTTTCTTGGATTCAAAAGTCAAGCTTGGCTTGTGGCTCATCGTGAGTAATAAATGTTCTGAAGGCCAAATTCTATCTACAGTTATACTTACGCAAAACTATAGTCTTCAGTATAGTTGGACAGTTAGGCACCCGAACAACTTTAACTCTGCTATGTAGTGACAACATAAGAAAACAATATTGAACAGATCTTCAAAAATCAATTTAATCTCATCTGGACTGACAAACACTAAAATACCTCTATCATAATCATATGATTGTTGGTTGATGTCACTACAGGGAAGAGTTAAGATTGTTTGAGTATCCTAACTGTGTGTTTCCATATCTTAACACATTTAGATTTCTTTAAAGTTCAACTTTAGCTCTGAATATTCAATGTTTACAACACTTGGTTTGGGAGAAAAAAAACAACATTTCTGCAGTGCATTTTTCCCAAAATTACTTGTACGTATTCTCAATCTTAACTCCCTCAAAATAGTTTTTTGCTGGTTGGCTGGGTGGGTTTGGTGGAGTTTTTTTTGGCCTGGAAATATTGCAGAGTAAAAATCATACTTAAAGTGTTATAAAGAGACTTTTCTAGTAAGTAATATACAGAACATGCTCCATGCTAAAGTTGTGATAAAATGATGCCATGCTAGAGATGGGATAAAATGACTCTCAGCAGCATTACAGTTTGATTCCCACAGAAGTATAAAACTGTCACATAATAAATCATATAAACAAAGGCAGTAAAATTGGAAATTGCAAATAGATTTATTTCTATTACAAAACTCTTTTTTTGATTAAGATATGGCTCAAAGAGAAATAAAACAAAACTTAATTACATAAAAAGAGCGGACAAAGACCTAATCTGGCTACACAGTAATAAGAGAAAAAGAGGATATTTAATAAAAGAAATTCTCCTTCAGATCATCTCTATTTCAACCTTTTGATGTATTCCAAATACTTCACCCAATTTCTTTAAAACGTTACTAAAATGTCAAGTTGTTTTTTAAAATGAGGGCAAGAGGAGACAGATTTGAAAGGCAGAGTAAAGCTGACTTAAGTTTCAGATGAATTCTTCTGAAGTGACTTGCCTTCTCAGCAGCCTTGTTTTACCTTCCCTTACATGATAGGCAGTTTAAGAATGTCTAATTGTCATTGCTGATACTGCCAAATAACTTCAGTGCCCTCTATAAAATAACAGTTGAGCCCTGTTTAATAAGTGAAACAACCTGAAAATGATTTGGATACTCTTTTAAGAGATCAGCCAGAGTTTTGTTTCCAAAGCCTCATCCTTGTTCATATGAAGAACCCTCTGTAACACTGTAGTCTAAAATAAAATAAAATAACCAAGCCCTTCATACCGAACGATCAAACATTAACATTACATTCAGAAAGGTCTCCAAACACACTCAGTCATCCTCATTCTGAATAAAAACACAGCGCCAAATCCACCAGTGGCAGCAGCAGATGCAAATCCATTGAATTCAGCTGAATTGCACCAGCTTATGCTCACAGTTTGTTTGGCACTTCAGTACTAATACTAGAATTTTTAAAAGTGCCTGCAGACATTAAGGAATAGTTTTTAAAGGCATTTAGGCATCTAACTCCCATTTAATAGCCCATTCCTCGTTCACATTCAAACAAGCAAATTTAGTGTTCATGAAAGGTGCAGGTTGAGAGCAGATTAAAGTCTCCATATCTATGCCTATCATAGACACATCCCGGCTCTCCCTCTACAGGCAGCAGCCCACTGGCCAAGCAGCTGTTGACCCAGAACCCTGCCAGTGGACCTCAACCCTGACCTAGAGAGATTGCTTCTCAGGGTAAGAGATTAGTTCAGCATTCATGCCCATTCAGTCCTTGGCCTCTCTGCTGAAATTGCCCATTATTATTATTAGTTTTATTATTGTGCAAAGTTTGTGTATAGTTTACATTTGTTTGCTCTCCCTCTCTCTCTGTATACATATAATTTCATAAAAGTTAACAGGGAAAAATACTTGTTCCATAGTAGCACTGGGCTAGGCTCTGTACATACATATACACATCAGACAAACCCTGCTCTGAAGAGTTTAGTCTAAATATTATAACGTGTAATTACAATCTAAGTAACTGTGATGGTTGTTTTGTATAACATGGACACCTGGTCACTCAGAACTATAATGAGACCATCATTTTGTCTCTCACACATCACTAAATAGCAATCAATGGTAATTACCACCTTTGGTCAGACTCAAACTAGTACACTACAGAAAAAGGGCTCTATATTCCATTTCCAATCTTTGAGTCACATAGTCCTCCCCACTCTGCTTTCTTACTGAAACCATTTATATTATATTCATAACAAAGCATGAGAGCTCATCATTAATATCCAAACTCCCTGGGCTGACATGGAAGGGGAGGAATCCTCACATAGTCCACATTTCTCCTATGGAGTCTCTATACAGCCTTCTCATTGGGGAGAGGACAGGAAGATCCATCTAGCAGCAAATTCTCCAGCTTTACCACTGGCCTCCCCGTGTCCCCAACATCTTGTGTACTGTCACACAGATACCTGGCACATACTTCAGCTCTGAACTGCACATAGGATAACCTGCACAACCTTCTCACTCTAGCCTCTGTCAGCACAACAGGTGCATTGCCAGCAAAGGTGAAGGCTGTATTTGCGCGTAACAGTACTAAGCATTTTTATATTCCTCTCCTTGCACTATCTTACTTAACAATGTTGCCAGTGAATTTTAAAACTCAGACACTAAAATCAACTGGAGAAAAATTCATTTCCTGTTTAATTACTGCAACAGAAAAAGATGTTGCCTTTCTGGTAATCCTATCATGTTTTTTTCACTAATTTGTGGTCCCAGATCTCACAGTCTCAGAAGTAACTGATAGGGAGACAGACAAGCCAATTTTACTCCTCTAACAAGAATCTCATGCTGCAGCTATCACATCCTTAAATCTGCAACAATCTCACACCTTTCACTGTGGGAAACACATTGCTGTGATGGTGAACTAATCTGAAAGCAGCAGCACAGCAGCAACTCCACAGGTGTATTGTTCCGAACCATCATGAAAAAGGGCATTAAAAACCAGCCACATTCATTTATGTCTGCTGGAGGCACTTACTTTTAAACAGAGGACTGGTGCAAAATCTTTATGGTCTTGGAATTAAAAAAAAATCTAAGTATATTTAAGTTGATTTAAGCATGATATTGGCCCTTTTATACATTCAAGTTGCAGACTGCTTGCAGCACAAAGACAGCAAATGATCAGCACCCTTCACAAATGGATTCTACAGAAACTATTCCTATGCTCGCACAAACTACAGCACCTGAGCTGACTTCATATTAGAATGTGATATCTGAAATAAGGAGCAGCATATTACCATTCTGATGAAATTTAATGTGCTAACAAAACTGAACCCAATACAGTTTTTTTTAAACACATTCTCCTTACCTTTTCCCCCTACACCTAGTAGCATGCTTATCAGTAAATTCAGATCTGGAATACTTCAGATTTTTTTTTTATGTTCCATGTTAGCCAGAGAGATCCCCTCCTCCCCTGCCGAAAGACACTATATGCAACACATACATTCCATTTTTAACTCAGAAACTACATACAAAAGTACAAGCTTTGAATATGTACATATATTTTTATTGCAAGATTATTAAAACTAGAAAGACGACAGTGGATTAACCAGTAAATTATGGAGCTCTATTGTAATACTAATCCTTTCAAAGAGGCATGTAAAGTAATTAGCTCATTTAAATTAATCAATATATCATTTTTAATAAGAAACATCTTTTGCATCTTAAGAACATCGTTAACCTTAGAAAGCTAGTGGTTTTAGTCTACCAAAAGTGACATGGTAAGTGAGGGGATATCTTTTAATGGACCAACTTCTGTTGGTGGAAGACACAAGCTTTCAAGCTACATGGAGCTCTTCTTTAAGGCATCCACACAAAAACTTGCACCAAAACAACAAAGACATAAATTAAAACCAGTTAAGTTATTTCAGTCCAAGTACGCTTGTAGATAAACTCCAAGGCTTGATCATGGTTTGGGCATAAAGCTATGGTCTTCTTTAAACAGGGTCCTGCAGCTCTGATTATAACTGTAAGGTAGGCCCCTTTCTATCACTCCAGCAGATCTTCATGTGGTAAAAATGGCCCCCTGAGAATATCCTACATGTAGGGGCAACCCTGGCTGCTCTAACAGAACTAGTATAATAGCTCTACATTTACCCTGCTCCCAAGCCTCCAGCACAGGGGCCTGACCAGAGTGCACCACACTATGGCTATTCTCTGCTTCCCCAGGACCCACAGGGAGCCCTGGAAACAGACCATTAATTACAGAAGCCCTGAGGATGGTCTAACTTACACCAAGCAGACCCCATGCAGTTCAAGAATATGGAGAACACAAACATGCACAAAGATACTTTTGATTGCTGCATCAAGTGTAGGGTGGGAGTGATTGAGATTCAGGCCCCATGTACATAGTGATAGCTACCATCTATTAAACATTATACAACCCTGTGTGGCCTCCAAGCCTTCTTACTCATCTCAAGTATAACTGCTTATCAGGTTAGTTACACTTTTCTACTGGCAGGTAGCAAATTCTGATTAGTGTCATTCACCTATTGTTATTTACTAAATGCAGGTCCAATGCTGGGAACTAGAGGAGATGGCAAATTGTGACAGGAGAGTGACACTCATTAGAATTTGCCTTGTGCCAAAGATGCAAACAGTAAAAATGCATGGTAGGAAACTGGCAGGCAAAAGACACCTTTCTGAATTTGCTACCACTAATAAAAGGCAAGAGATTAAATGAGTTATTTACAGTAGCATTTTTTGTGATGGGAAAGCATGCAAAAATAGATTAAGCTGTCAGAATTTTCTATAGGAAGCAAATTCTGATAGTGATGCATTTTATAATGCTGCAGTCCAGAGAAGCTAAGTATTTCGCCAACATATTGGATGCATATTTTATTGGCATTAGTACTGTTTAGTAGTCTAATAGTGAACTTCAGCAAAGCACCACAGAGGAGTCTAGGGTTCTTCAGAGGTGGCTGGCAGCAGAAAAGAATGCTTAGCTCAGCTCACAAGCAGATGTTAGGAGACAGGTAGGATGCAAGGGTAGTGCTTGCTGTGAAGGTCCATTATGGAAAGGTTTTTAATTTTCATAGATTCTAGAGACCTCTTGGATCATCCAGGCTATTGCCCTGACAGCACAGACCCGGAGAGAAAGTGCATCCAATATTAAACTGATAATACACCCGATAAAAAAGGAAAATCATTAAGGGGTATGGGAACAGCTTCCATTTGAGAAGAAATTAAAAAGATTGGGACTGTTCATCTTATAAAAGAGACAGCTAAGAGGCAACATGATAGAGGTCTATAAAATCATGAATGGTATGTATGGATAAAGTAAATAAGGAAGTGTTTTTTATGACTTCACATAATACAAGAACCAGGGGTCACTCAATTAAATTAACAGACAGCAGGTTTAAAACATACAGAAGTATTTCTTCACACAACACACAGTCAACCTGTGGAACTAATTTCCAGGGGATGTTGTGAAGGCCAAAAGTATAAGTGGGTTTAAAAAAGAATTAGAAAAGTTGACGGAGGACAAGTCCATCTATGGCAATTAGCCAAGATGGCCAGCAACACAACCCATGCTCTGGGTGCCCTAAACCTCCACCTGCCAGAAGCTAGGCCCGGATGGATCACTCTGTAACTGTCCTATTCTCTCTGAAGCATCTGGCACCAGCCACTGGCGGCAGGCAGGATACGGGGGTAGAGGGACCGCTTGCCGATGTTATAAGCCACAGAACAGCAAGGAGTTAAAGGAACAAGGTACCAATTTTCCAGGGGAGAAGACCCCCCAAGGTATCCCTTAGAACTTGTCTGACAACGCTTACCACAGACCAGTGCTCCATCCTGCACAGGATGGGACTCCTGAACTCAGGACAGACTTGGCAAAGGTCTGCCTAGAACTGGGAGAGAAAGGGGGCGCTATGCTGAATACTGGCCGGATTAGACACCCACCACCTCTGCCCCTTCACTGACTCGCTCACCCACCCACTACAACCCATAGGAAATCCCCAACACGAACCGCTAAGGAGCCAGGTCAGTAGGTAGGGAAGGAAAAGAGGCGAGAAGGGGGGGGGGGGCTTGTTAGGAAGTGCTGCCTAGCCGTCAGGGGCTACTGGCTGCTCGGCCTCGGGCAAAGTGGCATCTCTGCGGGGCGGGGACCAGGGGGCGGGGACATAAACGCTGCCAGGCGGCCTGACCCAGCCTCACCCCACGGGACACGCGCAGGCCGGGGTCTCCGAGCTCCCCGAGCAGGGTCTGCGCTGCTGCGGGGCGGGGCGGGGCGGGCCATGGGGGCAGCCGGCCGCCTCCAGAGCCCTGCAGCCGGCACAGCAGCCTCGCCTGCGGCCGCGACAGTCACCTGACACGGCCAGCACCGCGCACTCATCCCGCTGGCAGTAAATAGCCATTAGGGCCGACAGCTCCTCCAGGGCCAGCGCCGACATGGCGCCCACCACCCCCTGCCAAGCGCTCCGCTGCCTGCCGGGGCGGGCTGCACAGGCCGCTCCCCCTTCCGCCGTCACTAGAACGTGCCTCCGTCCTGCGGGGGCGTGAGCCGGGCCCGCAGCCGCCAGGGGGCGCCCCGGTCCCTCCCTTCTTGTCGCAGGTCAGCGATCCCGCCGGACGGAGCTCGCCGCTTCGCTCGGCACGTCACCGCGCGGGTCTCGGTGCAAGGGCCCGCTCCACCAGAGGGGGGATTCCAAGGCAACGGGCTCGCTGGCCGCACAGCGCCTTCCATGGCCCTTGTTTGGAACAAACTAGCTCGCGTGTTACGTGCTTAGCCCCGCTCCGGGCGGTGAGGCCTAGGGCGTGCGCGGGTCCCCTCCCAGCCGAGCGGCTCAGTGAATTCCACAGCGAGCAGCACCAACACTTGTCCTTAGAAGTGCCGCCTCGTGCTTAGGGTCACGGACTGTGTGAGCCGGTTCCTGCTGTCAGTTTTCAGCGCTGCCACCTTCTTGCTGTTGGCCTTGGATAAATTCATTGACCTCTTTGGGCCTCAGGCTATTCTTCTAAAATGGGGATTAAAAAAAAAAGTATCAACCTCACAGGAGTGTCGTGAGGCGTAATCAGTTAACAAAGCTAAACAGTAATAATAAAAATAAATAGTCAACGGGGGGGTTATAGCGTTTCTCTGGTAGCAAATCCTATAGTTACATTTCCAGTGAGGGGGAATAGTACTGCAGTGCACCTGGCACTTTTGCCTCAGAGATTAAGTGCAGTCTGGGAATCTTAAACTGCTCTGACATCCGATATCAAGCAGCCCACTGGTGTCAGTGAATGCTTTTCTAATTGCCCCCATCTGAATGACACTTCCCTATATTTAATGCTGAACCACCTGGGCAGAGACAGTCAGTTTTCATAGACTTATTTCCTTTTTTTTTAATGTTGCCTTTAATCAACATAGTGAAAGCATTAACAAAATTCTTCTAAGCCCATTAATTCCAAATATTATTGTTTGTATTGCATTGGCACTTAGTGAACCAAACCATTATGCTATACTATATAGAGAGTACCTGAAGAATTTACAGTCTAAACAGACAAGGTGGGAAAGTTATCTTCTTTTTACAGATGGGAAACTGAGGGGCAGAGAGAGGAAATTACCTGTTCAAAATCACACAGCAAGTCAGGGTAGAGCCTAGAATTGAACCTACATCTCTTAAATCCTAATCTAGAACCTTCATCACAAGACCATCCTTCCTCTCTAAGAGTTGAAGTCTAGAGAAGGCCCCTCTAAATTCTCTCTCATAGATATAAATCCAATAACTCCAGATAACACCAAGATAGTATGATGAACAATAAGATAGCATTAAATATTGTCTGTATCTAAAAGTTCCCAAACTCCTTTGTGGCAGGATCTTATAAAGACTATACAGAAACTGACATCAGTGCGGCCCTTTCTTACTTTAATTAAAATTTTATTTTAAAAGCAGTTTTTGAAAACTGCAAAATAAACCTGCCGCTATTTTTAATTCCTTAAATCCTGTTAAAATAATAAAGAAATTGGGAGGCGAACTGCAAATGAGTGAAATAGTGTGAAAAAAAAACAGGACTGAAGCTGTCAGAAGAGTTGCTAGGTAGTTCCTGAAGCAGGAAAGCGTCTGTGGAAATTAGCCTTAAAATCGCCCTATTCTGTTATTAAGAACTTTCTTGCCACCAGTTTTTTTTCCCTTTTCCTAATCCACTTTGCATATTCCATTTTACATGTTTAAATAAAATAAGTCAATGTAAATGTCTTTTAAATTGACACTATCACAAGACATTGAGGTCCCCATGAATAAGTTACTGCACTCTGACATTTGGAAGTCATCAAATAAGACAGGATAATGTCAGCCTGATATTTCTCATAGTATGAAAATATCAGCTTCATGTCAAAGATCTAAATTCCATCTTAATGTAATAAATTTTCTTGTATTCACAGACTGGTGAGATTGCCAAACATTTAAATGTGAAATGAACTTCTACAGTACAGCCAAGCCTTCATAGTCTGTTATTATTAAACTGTAAGTCAAGATCTCTTTTCCTCTTTTCAAAAAATTGTTCAAACATTATGATGTTTGATAGAATATCATTAACTGCACTCCCTTCTTTAAAGGGATGCTTTTCCAGCAACACAAGAGAAATAGTGCAAAATTCCTCAGTTCTTTTAAGTCAGTCTATCTTAAAACAGCTCTGGCATCCTGTCATAAAATGGATTTTACTCTGACGATGCTAATATTTTCCACACACAGTGTATAGCATTTGGGCCTTAATACATAAACACCAACAACTTTGACAAGACTCTGATCTTCCCAGGGCTGTTTAAAAAAAGGAATTGTCCTACACTGTGATCACCTGCCCCAACAACTTAGAGGCTGCATCATCACTCATTATTGTGAATACATAAAGGGCATTTTAGACCTCTGTTCCCCCAAATTATTTGACTTGAAGAGGAACCCACAGCAGAGCAGCAGGAACCCAGCTGGAGAGGAAAGAGCAGCATGGAATGTTGCACTCCATATATTTACCACCAGCTTCTCCACTTATTCTCCATGCAAGCTGCCTGTACAAAATTGAAAGGAGGGTGGCCTTGCTACAGTGGACTGCCAGGGAACAGGTGGTCCATGTGTTCCATTTCTCTTTGTAGGCATGCCTAAAAAACGTGTAAAAGAGGGATTTCATTCACTATGCACCAAGTGTCATTATCTTTCCCCTTTTAGGGGTCACTTCTTCAAAGATCTTGATTAGGTACCAATAATAGCATTGTAACTTGGATGGCTGAGATGTGGGGATGAAAGGAGCATTGAGGAGGAAGATTCTCTGTATAACTAGGGAGGGTTCCACTTGGTTTGATCCTGGTTTCCTGCAGGGCCCTGACCTATGTCCCCCTCCCTCTACAGCACAGGCACTAATCACACCAGAATATGGGCTGCTGCTTCAGAAACAGTTCCTCTAATCCTTCCCAACCCTTTGGGAAAATGCTATCCCTTATCTCCTCTCCATCATCTGGTCCCAGTATCTTTTTATAATGAGCACAGATATGGGAATTATTGGACTCTGTTCTGACAAACACATGAGTATAACTATGAGTTCAAAAGGACTAGTCGCCTGTGTAAAGTTACTCGTGCCTAAGTACTGAATCAGAATCAGAATTCACTTGTTGGACTTTATCTTTTAATAATAGCATGGTTGCTTTATGACAACATTGTGGAGTGCTATGCAAACGTGACTAACAGAATAAAGAATGCATTTTTAAGGAAAGCTTTCCATTTTCTCTGATATTAAAAATGCATGAAGATCTCATGTAATCTGTTGTTGGGACAAAGCCAGAGAACATATGGTAAACACATATGGTATTTGTAGTCTTAGCTGAAATGAGAAACCACAAGTTACCTAATCCATCCAGGGTATGAATATATTGCTTACAATTTCCACACAGATGCTTCACCAGTTTAGAAGAGCTTATTTTACAGCTTCAGATGAGATGTCATAACAACAAGCACTTGTAAGTCTCTTTATAACAATAAAGTTACAGATGAAAAACCAACTGCACATTATACATTTTAAAAGAACTTTGATTTTAACTTTAAAAAGTACTTATTAATATCTACCTGACAGACACTGTACTTCTCAATGAACTCAATATACTACTGTATTATTTATGCTGCCATTTATGTTAGGAAAAATAAACCTGTTGTGTACATGTCATTCCCAGACTTTCTAGACAAACATTAAATTCTACTAATTGACAAAACATTTCTTCTTTCACTTTCCCAATTCACACAGTGATTGATATACACCACATTCATTTGTCTACAATAGCATTTGTTGGAAAATCTCCTACTGTTGCATCAGGAATAGTGCAGATCCTACAACCTCTACTGTAGCAATGGTGACAGAGCACAGGCATTTTTACCATATAGACTTGTTCCGTGTAGTATTAGATAACATGGAGTTTTGAGTTAGCAAATGGTCTGTATTAATACTCCCACTGTAACAACTACTTAATGCTAGCTAGTGCAATGGTGGGAGATTCCCAAAAAAATCTAGTACAGACACAGCTATAGAGAGCTAGATGAAAACCTATAAAACTACCCCAAATAAGGCTAACAGCAAGAAAATAAATAAAATGTTTAAATGGACACATCCATGGCAGATGTGAAAAAGATTTAATAAAGAATGAAGGGAGATTTTTCTTTTTTTTTTGCATTCTAAAAATTATAAAGATGAGTTCTGCATATGCATTGTCTCCAGTAGAGCTAGTCAAAATATTTGCATCAAAAAAAATTTGGACAAAAAAATTGGTCTTTTCAAAGCAAAAATGTTGGTAGAAAAATAATTAATTTGAAATTAAAAAATAATTGATGACAAACGGAAAAACACTTTTACAACATTTTTTTTAAAAATAGTGTTTGTTTTTTGAAACTGAATATTTTGGTTTTTGTCAAAAAGGAAACAAAGGATCAAGATGCCTAAGAATATAGAAAATATCTGATGGTATTTGGCAAGATGTCAAGGGCAGGCAAATACACATTAGCTGAATTGATGGGTGGCTGCATTTCAGTACAAGACAAGGGGATCTCTATATATCTCACTGCTACCTCAATTGTTTATATTGTGGTAGTACTAGAGGCTTTAATCAGGAAGCAAGGCTAGGCTAGGCACTGTATACACATCTAGCAGAAAGACAGTCATAGACTCAAGAAGCTTACAATTTAGCTATATGATGACATAGAAGAAGAGAATTAAAACAAATAAAGAGAGCACAAGATAACTGAGACAATTATGATAATCTTGATCAGAACCAGTCATGGCACACTAGCTGCCCAGCTACCACCCTACTGTGCTGTTTTAGACATTATATAATGATTTGTAAAGCACATTGAAATCCTGACAATAAATTCATTATGTAAATATCAGGATTTGTATGGAATAGATGTGCTTGTATGTTGTGCTTTGCATGTTCTGTACTTCTGTATTTTATCAATGTATGTCAGCAGAAGCTATGACAGTAACACAAAAGTGTATTTCATTCCTGTATATAGTTTGTAAAATGCTTTGGTAGCCATTGTGAAAAGAGCACAATACTAATGTAAACTTATGCTTCAGATAATACCACTGTTGCCAACTCTTGCAATTTTATCTCAATGTGCTGTTTATCTTAAAGCTAAATGAGAATCTCAACTTTCATTAAATAATAAATTGCTAGCTCTCATGGTTGCAGAGAAAAGCTTGAAAACATGAACCACATATACACTAAAAGCTAAGAAATTAGAAAACAAAATGAAACCCCCATTTTAAAAAAATCTCATGATTTTTTGAGGATTGACTGATTTTTCAAAAGGTGAGATTGGCAATGCTGTAATATATAGCACTTTTCTACTGTAGGTTTCAAAGAACTTTGCAGAGCTGGGTAAGTATCATTATCCCCATTTTCCAGAGGGCTGATAGTAAGTATGCTTTAGCTCACAAAGCAAGCAACTGTTAGAGCCTGAATCAGAACCCAGGTATCTGGACTTTCAGGCTGGTGCCCTATCAGTTGGGATAAGTTCCCTCACCATGGAGCCATAATAAGAAATCTGTCCTCTCTTTTCCCTTCCTTGTCTGGTTTCTCATTTCTTTCCTTGGATTACTCTCATTGTTTCTTGAGCTTCTTGCCATCAAAGCATCCCAGATTTAACTGCCTGCTCTTACTCTAGCATTTAAATAAATAATTCTCCACTATATAGAATTACGCTATAGGACTTCAATGCCTTCTAAAGGGGACCCATAACAGATTAAAATGGACTTGTGACTTTGATATTTAAAGGCATGAAAGATCAGGTTGGTTGGTTGTTTTAAACTGGCATGTTCTGCTTTTTTACATTACAAATTCAAGTCCTTTTTTAGCCTGAAAGACAAAATAGTAACATCATAAGAGTTAAGAAAATGTAAGCTGAGTAACTGTGGGGAGAAGAGAGTTTTAATCAGGTTGTTTAAATGTTTGGAGTTCTGATGTCTGAGAGCTAACAACTTACATACTCTGTGACACTCAAGATCTCCAGCAAAACTACAGAAGACCTGTGTTACCCTCACTATTTGGAGCTAACATATAGTCCAGTTATCTGAAAAATAAAATTATCTTGAAGGATTTTCAGGTGTACTTTTATGACCTAAAGGGACTTATTTTATGAGAACACACCCCTCCCTTAGTGTTTGAAAAAAGTAAGGCTCTGGCTAGCAAATCTGTGTCTGTGGGACCCATGCCTGAAAACTTGGTGTTTCCAAACCTGTGCTTGAACATCCACGCTGCATTAGAAAGCTGGGCCTCACAACTATGCTGGCATGTCCATGCTGCACTACGCAGACCCATCAAAACTTCTACTTCTGGGGGCTTATCCCAGGATTCCTAGTGCTCTTGCCAGCTGTAGCCCATCTAGGGCTTTGTTCATAATGGTTTGGGGAAGAATTTATCTGTCCAGCCCATTGAACTTGACCAGACGTGGGTTGAGCCCAACACATCCAGCTAAGCCATTTCTGGATCCACACACACAGAGCAGCTGGGAGTCATCAACATGAACCCTGACCCATGGGAGGAACTTATTCAGCTCACAGTCAGTCGTATTTCAGGAATCAGGCAGAGCATCTGAGAGACACTGGCAGTGATATTCGATTAGCCAAAGGCAGATTTCAGAGGATGGTACTGACATGGCAGCCATGACCCAGCTGATGCGGTTTGTTCCTGTTGCCGCAACCTCACATTCCCTAGTGCTTCTGGAGCAGAGCCACAAACACAGACTGGTGGGATCACATCATTATGTGGATCTGAGATGACAAGCAGCAGCTCCAGAACTTTCTCATGAAAAAGCAGACATTCCTGGAGGTTTTTGATGAGCTTGTCATGATCCTCTAACACCAGGACAAATGTGAGGTAGGCCATGCCAGTTCAGAAATGAGTCAATATAACCATCTGGAAACTGGCTACCTAGGACTGCTGTAGATCAATGGCTAACCAATTTGGAATTGGCAAGTCAACTTTGGAGGCTGTTGTGGCAGAGGTTTGTGAGGCAATCAGGAGTGTGATGTACCCAAAGGTTGTGGGCATTATAAATGCTTCTGAAATAACTGCTGGCTTTGAGAGAATGAACTTTCCAGACTGCACCAGGGCCATTGATAGGACTCATGCTCAGTTTTCCATCCACAAGAAGCATGAGTACATAAACGGCACACTCCACCATTATGCAGTCACTGCTCAACCACAGCAGCAGATTCATGGACATTAATATGGCATGCAGCGGCAAGGTGCATGATGCCAAGAATGTCTGGAATTTGGGATTTTATCTTCATGGACAAATTGGGACACTATTTCCACTGAATGACATTGTTAGAAATGGAGTTCTCACTGTTATTTTAGGGGAATTCCACTTAATTCTTTTGCCATGACTTCTGAAACAATACCCTGAATTTCAGAAGACCTGGCAAAATGTTTAACTACACACTCAGTAGCTGTAGCATGATGGTACAATGTCTGTGAGGACAAAAGAGAATCTTTTCACCAGGGTGAACTCAAGACACTGCTGGACTGCTAAACCAGTACACACAGCCCGAAAATGCACCTGTCATTATTGGAGCTGGATCCACACAAATCAGGAATGTTTTGTGTGCCCACATAATGGGTTTGCATAGTCCCATGCATGAGGGGGAATGAAATGGTATTTTTAATTATGCTGTTTGTTGGTGTGGGGCAGCTGTTGGAGATGTAAGTATTATTAATTTTGTGAACACTTGTAATGTACTTCTACACACAGTGAGTATTCACTCTGCTGACACATATGGAGTTGTTAGTTTATTTTATAAAAACTGGCAATGTACATAGCAACAGCTTATGGATTACTGTGCTGACATCTACTGAATTTTATTGAGACTGGACATATACATCAGCCCACATCATATGGATTACTGTGATGAAGTTCTACTTCATGACGTATAACTAAAACTTGCTAATGAAGCCTTGTGTGAAAAGTCAATAGGTTATTTCAAATACAACATGGCCATAGACATGCACGTGGGGTGTGCCCAGGCACACCCTAATGCCTGCGGGCTTTGGTTCCGGCCCACGGGCTTTGCCCCCTATGGCGCCGCAGGCCCTGTGCCTCTTTCAGAAGTGGCTGGCACGGCTCCACGTCCCTGGGGCCCGGGAGCTGGGGGCGGGGGGAAAGAGGGCTCCATGTGTTGATACAGGCACCAACCCCCACAGCTCCCATTGGCCGGGAACGGAGAACCGAGGCCAATGGGAGCTTCGGGGGAGATACCTGGAGGCATGGCAAGGGCAGCACATGGAGCCCTGTGCACCCCCTCCTCCCGGGGCCACACAAGGACGTAGTGAGTGGCGTGGGCCAGGGCTGGCAGCGCACTGTTGCAGATAAGTGGCACTGGGCCAGAGCCCTAACCCCTCCTGCACCCCACCCCCCAACTCTCTGCCCTGAGCCTACATCTTGCACCCCTCCTGCGCCCCCCTGCCTGGACCTTGCACCCCACCCCCCTGCCCTGAGCCCCCTCCTGCACCTGCACCCCAGATCCCCGCCCTGAGCCCCATCGCACCCTTCCTGTATCCCAACCCTGTGCCCTAAGCCTCCTGCCTGCACCTCACACCCCAACCTGCTGCCCTGAGCCCCCTGCTGCACCCTGCACCCCAACCCTCTTCCCTGAGCCCTCTCATACACCCCGCACCTCCTCTGCCCCAATCCTTTGTCCTGAGCCCCTTTCTGCACACCGCACCCCAATCTTTATGAGGTTTGCCTTTAAAAACATAAATAAAATTCCCTGAGTGCATAGCCTAATGAAATGTGCTGTGCACGCCTATGAACATGACACTGTAAAAATCAGAAAGGTAAGCTAGCTGCCATCATAACATACAACACATACAAACAGTGCAAAAACAATGAAAGGTGCATGTTAACAATGAAATGGACTATTTTTTGGATGACACCTGTCTCTGTTATTTTCAGCCTTTCTAGTGCATTTTTGTCATGGGGGCCACAATAGGATGAGTGGAGGAATGCACTGGGTATATTTGACTGTTTCATGTACTAGCACTCATTACCTGTGACATAGTCCAGCCAACACCTCAATCATCCAAAGGCCACATAGTCTGATCGTGTGGAGGGAACTCAGTGTGCCTGGCTGTAGCAGGACCTAGAGCTGGCACTAGAGCCTGCAGTCTGGCAGTCATGAGGGCAAGTAACCACTCTAACAGCTCTTTCTGCTGCGCTGTCTTCTTCCCTCAACCTGCCGTAATTTTCCTAGAACTGTGCTGCCACTCTCTCCTCACAGTGTGCGGTCTCTTTTCCCATCTTTCTTGCATTCTTATTTTTCTGGCACTCACTCTATTGATTGGTTTTATCAAGAACCTCTCCCATGAACTCATATTGCCTATAGTTGGAGGGTCCACTCCCAAAGGTTTCTAGCTTACCGTGTGTGCCATTCAGGAGGTGACAGTTGAGGGGCCTTGAAAGGAAAATAAAAGAGCACATTATTATTTGACCATGATACAAAATAATTCCATTTTCTACTCTCTTAAAGGAGCTGCTTCAATTCAAGGTCAGATGATACTTTTTAATCAGTGGGTTTTATTTTATTCACACAAAAACACCTGGCCAATTTAGACATCCTTTGGAACACTGAAAATCACCACACATCATGGTGACATACACCTACAAAATTCAATTAAAATTATTAATTAATCCCCACCATTATTTTCTGGGCAGGACAGGAGGTGTCATATGAGGGGACCTTGTCACTAGCTAGTATTTTACAATCCTTTGTGCTGGGCAAGCTCTGGAGGACATTGATATTCTAAAGGTCCCTGGGTGGAAGCGGGAACTTTTGTTCCAGATCAGTGGAACACAGCCATCTGTGTATGGAAAGGCACAGTGGCTGACCAGCACGTCCCCAGAAGGAGGGGGCATGTGAGCTAGAGGCAGCCCTAATAAGTAGGCCCTGCCCTGGTGCATAACTAACCCTCTGGAGTTCCTAGTCCATGAGAGGTTTTCATTCAGCCCCAGCCAGCGAGGGGGAAAATTCTGGGTAAAAATCAACAAGATGCTGATTTAGCATGGAGACATAGCACAGCCTCCTTACAGGTACCCTGCATTCACTCACAGACCCGGCTGCCAGCCATTGGGATCCCTAGCACACAGTCAGCTGCTGTAATTTGGACACAAAGTGCAGGCAGCTATGAACTATATACATGCCTCAGTACTGTTTAGATTCCTATTCCAGCCAACTATGGACCAAATACACTCATGCCCCCCCTTTAAAAAACAAAAGAAAACCTTCCATGTACAGGCTGTCCAGGACAGTGCAGGTATGACTGATTTAAGGGTATGCTGTAATACCCAGGAGGGGTATGTGAGGCTCAGTTGTAATACCCATACTCCTAACAATCAGTGAGTAACTAGTAAAAATTTTGTAACTGCTTGCTTTTTTCCCCTCCTCAGTTCCCAGTGTCCATTTCAAATCGTACCTTGGGGGGAAGGTGAAGGGGAGGTGTGGCAGCACTAGGGAACTAGAGTGGGTTCTGCTCTGAATGGAAGCACACTAAACCCCCGGCTTGTATTAATAACTTAATAGGTCCCTAGTCGGAAAATCCTCCAATCCATATATTAACAGTAAAATATTTTGTAGCAGAAACTTACCAGGCTCTGCTGCCAGTTCCACTGCAAGCTGCTTCCCAGGGCCATACCCAAACCACTCCTCTGAATACAGACCAGGATATGCTGTAGGTGTTCTGCCTACCATCCTCTTGGACCGCTGTCTGCACCAGGTTCACTTTTTGACTGTCATCCAGCAGCTGGTAGCTGTCCTCCAGTAGTGCCTGCAAGTGCAGGTTTAGAAGGGTGCTATCATCCTTGATTTTCCAGTAGTTCACTCTCTCCATTGATCTCCAGCCTGGTCAATCCCCAAGGCCCCCCAGACACTCAGATATAATTTTGTAGACACAATCCTCAATTGTGCTTTGGCTGAAGTTGAAAGTCTAGCTTGCACCACACCAGAGATTAACTAGAATCCAGTTGTGTTCCTCTGACCAGATAGCAGCACACTTCCATTGAGCAGTCTGCACAGAACTAAAGGGTTAAACACTAAGTAACTGTATTTAAACCAGGAGATTCAGTCCAGTTCCTAAGAATTGAGTGAAAAGTTTGGGATTGAAGGGTTGGGAAACAGGCCCAGAGGACTGTGGGATAACATTAGCCATTTAGCGTACTCTCCAGACCCAAGTCTGGCCACCCAGACTTCAGCTGCATTTACACTGCAAAATCCCAGGGCTTGGACCACATCACAGCAAGATTCAGGTATAGATCGATATGCTAGCCAAGTCTGCAGGCTTGTGTCTGATGTGTGTGGACAGTAGATGGCTTGGACTTAAACCTAAATCTAAACCCAGGTTTACTAAACAGTTTAGACTTAACCTAAAGGTAAATGAAATCAGTGGATCTTTCTATTGATTTATGTGCTTTACATCAGAACCTAAATTCTCAGTTTATAGAATCTCCTTTCCCGTAGAACTGGAAATTTGGTTGTTGTTGATCATGCATCACTTCAGACCTCTGCACTCCCCTTACACACGGTGAATCATCAACAAATCTTCAACTGTTACACAGAAGCTCTTGCTTCAATATCTGCTACTACTACAAGCTAATACTGCGCCGACTTCTTAGCTCTTTTCAGATGCCCTCCTCATCTAAATATATGCAAAGCTTATTCTCCAAAGGCTCTGACAGTTCTGCATAGTTACGTTGCAGATGCAGAAAGGCTAGTCTAGTACAGGGTGTAAACAGGATCATTTCATTATCACCAAACTTGGGAAAAGCCATCACCCGCACTAACAGCTTGGGTCTAAAACTAGAAAAAATTACAAAGTAAAAAAAGTTCACTTTATTAAAACAGAATCAAATGTGACAAGATATCACATTTAAGTAATAATATTCAGGCATCACAAAGAATAAACTTGAATTCATACAGTCAGTGGAGCATACTAGAAGACAACTCAAGTAGTGATGTATGACATCTTCTGGTTCTTCATTGAATGAATACTTCAATGATCATGACACCATTTTGTTTCTGCGATCAAGAAAGTAGGTGAGGGTTTTTTGAAGACGGATTTAAATATTGCTGCCTTTTCTGTTTTGCATGAGACATAAGCATCAGGACTGTATGTATCACAAATTATCAAAACTGATTTGTAAGGTGTGAGGACACATCATCAGGGAGTATCCACATGATAATCTCAACTCCTTATGTTAGTAACTCTTCCACTAGCAAATGCAGGGTTTCATCAGCTGTCCACTTATCTTTCTAGTAGCTCTGCCTCTTCTTGCACAATAGTAAATCAATCTCAGGTGGATTTATTGTTCAAAACTGGCTTCAATTCAGATGGCTATAGAACAGGATTATTTTGAACATGGACAGAGAGAAAAAACACCTCAGTAATGTTAGACTTTAGGCTATGCAATACTTTCTGGAAACCTCTGAAAGGGGAACTTTTCCTCTGGACAACAAAGGTGGCCTCCACTACAACCTTCAAAGTAGGAGCTATATGAGATTACTTCCTCATGAAGTGAAAGTCAGTTTATTGCAAAGCACCTCTCTGAAGGTAGTTCCCTATATAAATCCAATTACACACAGCCCTTCATCCAAAAGTTAGGATTATGTACATATTGGGGAAAATTTCCCACTAGAGGGAGTAGAATACAGTATTAATTTACTCCTACCAATCCAAAGTAACATGCATAGATGGATCAGTCTCAAGAATGGACATAGGAGGGAAGGGAGGATTAATTTAAGCTTTACACTGAGCTCCTGGTGCCACAGAACTCTGAAGTATGATGTACAGGGAATATCAAGTTAGAAAACTATTACAAAGTAATTTCCCTTATTATACACATGTAAGATTGTTCAAATTGCTACACCATATCTAATAAGTAATTTTAAATATCTACGTTATGATAGCAAGAACAGCAAGTCAAATCAATAGCTTAACATCTTATACTCTACATTAATACCTTTTACATGACAACACATTTCAGCATACAGTAATTTACTGTCTACCAAATCTGCAAAACACTGCCTAGAAATTTTAATTTAACAATATACTCCACAAAGTGTGTGAAAACTGAACACTGTCCAATTATCATCATCTTTTCTTTGACAGGCAGTTACTCACCACAAAAATTAAAATTTCATAAAAGACTTAATTCTGTTTTTCACTATGTCCGTGTAACACCCACTGAAGGCAATGGGCTTTTAAATATATATTCAATTAACTCAAATACTATGGATTTTTCATAACTTCAAAAATGAAACTGAACTACACTGAAGTGTCCATTTTATTTCCTGCTTTTTGGAATACAATACAGAAGCGGCATTTTAAAAGAAAAAGTAACCATCACACTGTTCCAAATTATTAATTGCTTTCCTTTTAGAAAAAGTCTGTTGAAAATAATGACAACTCTTCCTACATTAGTTTCAGTTTAACGTACCTTTAAAAATATTCACATGCCATATTTTTTATTTAAACAGGTTAGTTCAACTGAAATAATCTCAGATTTAGATATGGACTATATATAAATTAGTTTGCAATAATAAATTATCTACCGAGACTTCTACACCACACCCACGATCATGATATCCATGTACCACTTTTAATGACCAAGTAAAAACCATTTACAAAACTCCCACTTTTTTTGTTATCTATATTGTAGTAGGGCCTAAAGGCTCAATCAGGGTCAGGCTCCATTGTGCCTGGCACTTTGTGAGAGTCACTAATCTTATGTAGCTTAGATTTAATTGACTAAAGTACACACAAGATTTTCCAGCTATGAGGGAACTTGAACACTGAAATAAACCTAGAAAGAGAAAAGCATGTACTTTACTTTTAAATTATAGATGGCATGAAGTATCTGTTCATACAGACTGCATAGTGTTTCCCCCAGAGATAAGAACAATGTTGGTTAATGAAGATAAGCACAGTTACTAGGATCTTTATTTAAAGTTCAAATGGCAGCTCATCTTCAATTTGAGAAAATACTGTTTCAGTGTAGTTATGAAGTCCAACGCCACCAAGCTACTTTCATTCTGTCCCACACAGCAGAGAGAGAATCAAATGCAGGACGGACATCCAAGATGGTGAACTGATAATTCTTATCTACTTCACCACCATCATAATAATCAATAACATATCTGACTTCCTTCCCACAACGATCAATAATCCAATCATGTCTGTCAAAAGGAAGTTCATATCTGGAAAGAGAATTCAGTAAATTAACACCAGCTCTTAAATCAAGATGACACTTCATAAAATGGGCACAAGTCATATGTACTATATAGGTTATTTTATGACAATGTGTTCAAAAATCCTGCTTTTCTGGTAAATATAGGTTGAAACTGTAATTCTAAAAGGTTTAAAAAAAATCTACTTCTACTACATCACATTCCAACGTACAAGGGAAAAAAAAACACACAAATTTCTGGTCCTGCAAACATACCCCATCCATGAGCGTATTCTGGCTCTGGGTGAATATTCCTTAGCTTTACCTCCAAACCGGATCAACGATGGTCCACATGGACATTCCCTAAATATATTTTAGGCAATTAAAGATACACTTTCAGTTTTAAGACAGATAATGTACAGTTTAAGAACTTGTTTTACTAATATATAAATAGTTTATTAGAAAAAGGTGTGGTAAAAATCAGTTATTCAAATAATAAAACAGTTCCTTTAAAATAGATTTACAAGTCAGCAGTAAGCTCTCAGTAACAGTGTGACCTAACATATCTAAATCGGTATCTCCAGTGGGGAGGGAGGCAATAAGAGTATCCGTTACAGAAGAAAACACTAGAGATCATTTCTGGCCAATGGGATCACACTGGGCTAGATTTTCTTTTCTGAATAGACCACTCAAGTGTAGAAGGAGACTGTGGGCCAAGCATTACCCACAGCAGGGGAGCTCCCAGTTGATGTAAAAATGGCAGAGTTGGGTCTTGCACCAAGCAGTGGCTCACCCCAGTGTAGAGGGTGTGTCAGAGGGAGATGGTGAGGTGGAGCTCTGCTGATTCTCAGATGACATATGGTTCCTTGGGGGGCAGGGGGGAATATGATAGAGGTCTATAAAATCATGAATGGTGTGGAGAAAGTGAATAAAGAAGTGTTATTTACTCTTCATAGAACACAAAAACCAGGGGTTGCCCAATTAAATTAATAGGCAGCAGATATAAAAACAAGCATAACGAAGTATTTCTTCACACACACAGTCAGCTTGTCGATCGATCTTCTTGCCAGGGGATGTTCTGAAGGATAAAAGTATAACTGGGTTCAAAAAAAATAAAATAAAATAAAAAAAATTGATAGCTTCATGGACAAAAGGTTCATGAATGGCTACTAGACAAGATGGTCAGGGATGCAAGCTCATGCTCTGGGTGTCCCTAAGTCTCTGACTGCCAGATACTGGGACTGGATCACATGATAGTTCCCCTGTTCTGTTCATTCCCTCTGAAGCAATAGCATTGGCCACCGTCAAAAGACAGGATACTGGGCTAGATGGACCATTGGTCTGACCCTGTATGCCCAGTCTTATGACCATATATTGCCAGCACAAGTTTAAGCAGCCCCTAGGTTATTGTAACTTACTCTGAGAGACTGGAGCATATGGACATACATGATGGGATCCGTAACCAGCTTTCAGATAGCCTCCGCCACCAATATCCTGCACAAAGTGCATCTCAGATGTATGATTTAATACAATAGATTTTAAGGCCAGAAAGGCATTTATGATCATCTAGTCTCATCTCCTGCATATCACAGGTCACAGAATTTCACCAGTGATTCCTGCATGTAGCGCCCCATCCTGTGGCTGAACTACAGTATATATTTTAGAAAGATAAATCATTTTGATTTGAGGAGTCCAGGTGATAGAGAATTTACCCCATCCTTGATAATATGTTCCAATTGTTAGTTAACCCATTAAAAATTTTCATCTTATTTCCAGTTTAAAAACATTGCTGACAAACTTTCAGTCACTGGATCTTGTTAAACCTTTGTTCCTAACTAAGGGATTTTGGTACTACAGCAAAAAAAAAAACAAAACAAAAAAAAAAAAAACCCACGCACAAGTCTCAAAGTCTTAGAGTTACAAATATCAGATCATTTTCTGGATAAATTGAAACCATTCCGACTTTTAAACAGACTTACAGTAGCAAGAACGAAAACATTTTTTTGTTTTTATCTCAAATGTACTTACGCAGCATGAAGAGCTTCCCACTTTAAAATCTCTTTCCAAGCCTGCTCATTGTTCTGATTGTGAATCTTGATAATATTATTCATATCTTTGGGGTTTATGTCATCATCTTTCCACCTCCATCTAAGAAAGGAACAATATTTTGGATTTATTTATTTATTTAAAAACACAAATATTGGAGCTTAAATTCCCCATCTCCCCTGAGAGGTAAAAGATCTGCCCCAAGGACACAGAGCAACTCTGTCAGAGTCACAAGTCATGCATTGCTAGATTCCAGTCCCCTGCGTAGTCCTCTTAACTACTTAACTTTTATGTACAAATTATAGTTCTCTAACATTAATCAGTTTGCACAAATAAACAGCATGAGCTAAGTTATGGTATTGGAATGTGTTGAAAAAGCTATCTAGAGTTAGTTTACATTTCACAATGCTTAGAAAATTTAGTGTAGGATGCAACCCAAATTCATTTTCGATAGATAAATTATTAGATAAATAAAAAAATTATGCAAGAGTCATGTATAAATAACTCTTATTCTCTAATCCAGCACACACATACATGATCTTACACTTAAGAATGTGTGTAAAGTTAAACATCTGCATACAGGTTTGCAAGGTCAGGGCCTTAGTGTTAAGATGGTTTATAATAAATGGACTAAAGTTTTACTACTTTGAATATAGTGCTATAAATAACTACTGTATTTTATCAATTGGACCTTCAAAAAGATAAAAGTTTAAATATGAGTTTCAACAAGAACGCACTTTAAACATGTATTAGTTGTATGAAAAAAAAATGAGTTTTGCCTCACTCTCCCATTACTGATCTAAAGCGTTTTTTAAGCTAAGAGCCTTCTTTCAGGCCTTGTCTACACCTTTTTTAAACCACACACACAGAAGTCGCACTATTGCTAAAACCATTTTAATTTCTATACTAGTCAACACTAGGCAACCTATAGTTATAAGCAAAGCTCCTACAGCCACCAACACTTCTAACATCATTTTATCTTAACCTGTTTAGTGAATGTCTAACTGGTTTTATGATATGGACAGACACAGAAGTCTTGTCTACACGAGGGGTTCCATGTTGCTAACAGCAATGGACCTGATCTAATGTTCACAATGGTGGAACTTTAGTTTAAAAAGACTTAAAAAAAAAAACAAACATAGTGACCAAGTTTTTAAGACCAATTTTACTCCTTGGAAAACTTTTTAGAAGGATACAGACTTCTCTGAACAAGCTGACTGATTACTACCTGGAGCCCATCAACCCCTTAATGAAATGCCTACAATATCAACACATGAGTTATTTTGCAGTCTTCAGGCTAGCACACATTCTAAACTGATTTTACCCAGTACTTACCCTTTCCTTAGCATAGCATTCCAAAACATTTGCTCTGACGGATAAACCCATTTTTGTTCTGAATGCGCTCTAGGAATAGAAGACTCTTCTCTGATAGTTGATAATGGAAATGGTTGATTCGGGGATGGCATTTGATTAGGTGGTGGCATCTAAACACAAATGATTACTTTGACAATCTCAGAGCCAAAAGTGTTTTGATATATCACAGTATTTTTTACAAAACAATGACAGTATATGCTAAAGACATCAAAAAGCATGGCCCTCTGAAGAAATAACTCTTCTAAAGTTGGTACTCCTCAGCCATGCCTAAGACTGCCATATGTCCTTTTTCTCCTCTTTAAACCCAAAGCTCTACATCACAGTTTTACTTTAAACAGAGAGAATTTTGCTGAGGCCCTGCAAAAGACCCACCTGAGCAATTCCATCAGTTAGAGCTCATCATTCAACACACCACAGTGCTCACATCCCTGACAGCCTTGGAAATATTAAATGAACCCTTAACACACACATAGCAGTGGCTCTATGGGCCATCTTGTCTTTGTTGTTAAGTAGACATTTATAATTGTGAGGGCATTCCTTACCCAAGTGGAATGATTTTAAAAGTAGATCAAATTTTAGGCCTTACTATTAAGCAGTTTATCTTCAAGTGTATTCGCAATACAAATATATGTCCAAGAAATTCAGTATTAAAGACAGAACAGCTTTAACATCGATAGTTCTTTTCTGTGTTCCAGCGCTACTACTGAGATCTCGTTTACATATTCATTTTAGAAGGGAATGGGTCTTAAGAAGACACACAGACTACATAAAAATTACCATATTTCTAGGATCTACATCATCTTTCATTTGAGATGTACTAGATTTCATAAGACACTCCAGATATTCATATGCTCGTTCTTGGTGTGCAGGAACATTATTTTGGTTCTCAGCACCTTGGTCAGGAGATTTCGTGTTCATTGGACAACCTGAAATACAGATAACATTAAACCATGCATTAGTACAAAAATACAATTCATAATCAAATGTAATGAGACTTAGAAAGAGAAGAACATAGTGTTCAAGTCAATTCTCTTAGAGCTCAGCAAACCACAATGTAAATACAAACCAAATCCTCCCCCATTTTGCTCTTTACAGCTGAGCAATGGTTCCAACCTCCTCTTAACAAGAGGATATTATTTCTTATTTTTTAAGGGACAGCAACATAATATTGACAGTTTCAGTTAGACACAAGAACTCGTCAGTCAAAGAATTGGTATTTTTTCCATTCCTATGCTTGTAGTTTTAACACGCCTCTTGAATTTAAATTGCCAATAACAAATTTTGCAGCTTTTGCATAAGTAATCTGACAATTCCTAAGAGAATGATATCTACAGATTTCATCTGGTAAGTAACACATCATGTTGTACCAATTATATTTGACCAGTAAAAAAAAAAAAACAAACCAGCAGGATCTTATTAAAGGGGACAAGACAAAGATGCCACATTTATTATGATAACAATTTATGACTAATAACTAATATCTTAATTCTTATACACACACATTATACCTAATACCTATACACACACACACACACACACCAGCTGTTCTGCAGCTGCTGCATAGTTACCAGTCCTGAAGATAGCTTAAGTTCATAGCTTGATTTTGTAGTTTGGGTTCGTAGCTTGTGGCAGCTAACTGGCCAGGAAAGCTGGGCACAAGGCTGAGCTGGATCTCTGTTGGGCAGGCACCAATGTTCTTCCATGTTGGCAGCAGAATGTTACCCAGAGTCTCTCATCTCACCCTTCTTTTTTATAGGCTTTTAGTTTGGATTCAAAGTCTATAGGTCTTGCTGTGTCACGCTGCCTCTGGGTTTAGATTGATCATCCATCAATTGCAGGCGTGACTTTCAGCCTTGAACCTGGCTTTGATCTTCCTTCTGTAGTCCTTTTCTTTTTAGGGTGGATGCTTCTTACTTTGTTTAGGGCTATTGTCTAGGTCTTCAGCCGTTGGTATTTGAACTTTATCTCATCAGGACAGGCTGGGGCTGGAGGTTGATTCCGTTATCCATACATACCTCATTTACACATCTAAACTAAACTAATAAGATTACAGCAGGGTTTGCAAAAATGAAGGTTGGAGGAAGCTTTTACAAAATGGAGTGAGTGTTTTAAAATGGGGTTTGAATTACAATATGGAACAGAAGTTACGGTGTAGGCAAGTGTAGTGAATGGTGAACAGAAGTTACATTAATAAAGTGAACAATTACAAACAATTTCATTTATCAGTTCTACAATCAAAGTCTTTTGTTAAATACTGACACTAAGCCACTTGAAAATAATTAACCTTATTTTTTTACATCCATATACAACAAAAACCCTGTTCCTGAAATCCCAGACCCTATGTGGAGCCCCACTGACTTAGTTCAGACTCTCTACAGGTCTGCCTGTGCAGATGAGATTGCAGGATCTGGGCCTAAGGAGGGAATGATGAAAAAAAAAAAAAAAAAAAAAAAAAAAAAGACTTAATAGAGAAGAGTTAAAACACTAATTTGTGATCACTTGATGTAACAGAGCAGGTCATTAACTTCATGGAGAATCTGTAAATTACTGTGATGAACTTTCCTTAAAAACAGTACTCCCACAATTATTGCAAGTGCCTAGTAGGGACCAATACAATTCAAGTTCCAGAAGAGTTTCTATTTCTTTTCCACGTATTCAAATCTTTCAAAACCACTTCATTTGGAACTGATGTTTCCATGCTTGTTTCTGTTCAAACATGAAATTTATTGGGATGTTTTCCCCCAAACTTTGTAGCCATCCAAGTTCTCTAAGGATGTCAAATTTGCCCTGGAAGTTATAGCAAAGCAGACAGAATTTCACAATGTTATATTTACAGTCATTTCAGAGAAGGCACACACTTCAAGAACATATATTTCTACATCCCACAGCATTTGAGGCATCTTAAATGCCAAGACTACATTAAAGATTTTTAATTACCTTTAAGAATTCTAAAAACTGTGTAACTTAAGATTCATCGTTAGTTACCAATGGTCAATAAATGCAAATGCTAAGGTTTGGGGAAAAAAAAAGAAAATCAACTCTGCTGCTTTGCAACATACTGTATTTTGTGCTTCGTTTTTCTGATTAAATGGTAGTCTAACAGTGTGTGCAACAGTATATACATAAGACTACAGAGTATGCAACACAGCTACGTAAATATTGCTGTTTGAACCTAGTCTTCTGCATGTCCTTTAATGTTATAATGTTCTGCATGTTATAATGACTAACTGTGGAAACCCAAACTTTAAAATTAAAGAACTTTTTGGCATTTACAGTTTAAAAGATCTCAGGTCACTGAGACTAGCTAGACTTAGAGTATATGACTACACATTTTAAGAATGCATTTGGGAATCAGCTCTTATCTTCCAAGACCTCAGTTTGGAGTTCTGTAGTTGAAGACAAGAACAACTATAGCAATATAAGAAATACAACTTTGGATGTCTGACACATCAGTCACTGTTACAGGAGACTGAATCCTGACTTATCACTTTAGCTGGTAAAACAGTTTGGTAAGAAACTCACATCCCTTTACCTTTCAAAATACAACTACTTGCAAGTTGCATTTTTGTGAAGGAAGACACTTGTCATACTAATACTCCATTGCTCATAAACAGCTTTCCTTCCTTGCCAAATATCTTTCAAAGCACTTTTCCGAGGTTCAGATTTTGTTTCATTCCATTTTGGCAGGTAGTTACCTTCCATTTTTTCCTGATGCATGGGACATTCTGAAGGTGGAGATGCAATCTGAGGGTGTACAGATACATTTGTTGACTGAACGGCAACCGATGGAGATGAAGCAGACAAACCCATCACAACTTCTAATTTTAGATCAGATTTGAAGAGAAAAAATTGTACATCTAAAAAAGACAATCATAGGCAACTCTTACTAAAACATAACCATGAATTCATTTTCCACAACAAGTCAGTAAAATTAAAGTAAAAAACAGACATAGTATGGTCAGCATATATAAATACTTAAAACATTTGGCATTTACAATTAATGAATTCATGAACACTAGCAAAATACCTGGCTTTTTAGCAAATGTCCAAGAATATATCTACAGAGCTATATCAGAGCAAAGTAAAATGTTATTCCAAGTCCCTCAGTCTTCAACAACAACAAAAAAAATCAGAACGATTTTATTTTTATGACAGTTAAGCAGCTTGGGTTATAGTCCAGTTCTGCCCCAAATTACCATGTGACCTCCAATAAGTGTGGGTCTACTTTGAAGAGCATCTTTAAAAATAGCACCTCCTTAGGCAAGCCATCTGTTTCCTCTGTGTATACTGCCACATGTACAGAATCTGGTGATAAAAATAATTCCTTTTGCTGTTCTTTTTAGACCTGAATGAACTAATTAATACTTGTAACAGAGCATGAACAGAATTTTATGCTATTTCCTATAGCAACAAAACTGCTTGTTTAATTCTGTGTGTAAGGTTAAATTCTACCTTCACAGGACTATAGCCTAATTTGAAAAGAAGAACAGTCTTGAGATTAAAGCACTGTATGTGGGTTTGGGAAATCTGCATTCAACTCCTAATTCTGCCAGACTTTGCAAGTCACTTGATTTTTCTGCACTTCAGTCCCCAGCTGTAAAATGGGAAAGATACTTCTCTACCTCCTTGGGTTGGTAGGAGAACAAGTGTGCGGGTCTCCAGCAGGTGCCTGGATACTGCGGTGATGGGGCCGTACACATCCAACCGTGACTCAAGGCCTAGCTTGAACAGGAGGGAGCGCAGGTCTGAGTGGGGCCCTAAGCTGCTCCGGAGAGGGGCGCCCCTCGCAGTGCGGTGCGGGAGGCAAGAGCCCCGGCTCCCCGGGGGCGCGGCGCAGCGCAGACAGCCCCGAACCCCAACACAAGCGCGGCTCAGGGAGCCCGAGGGGCAGAGGTCACAGAGCGGGTCTCCTGCGGGCGCTGCCCTGGCGGAGCGGCGAGGGGGCCCGCGGAGTAGGAGTGCCCAGAGCCCCGAGCCCGCTCGGGTCGGCGGCAGGAACACGGGGTTGCCCGGCCCCCCGAACCCAGCGGCCTCCGCTCCTCCCAGCGGCACCATGGCAAGGTCACGGCCGCCTCCTACCTGGCCCCCGCACCGCCTGGCCCCCGCCTGGCCCCAGAGAACGGCCCACGCGCCCGTCCAGCCCCAGTACCTCAGCATCCAAAGCACCCGGCCAGCAGCCGCCACTAGCCCTCACGGCGGCAAGCAGAGCCCAACTCGCGCGAGCCGTCATGCGCCGCTCAATCTGCGCGTGCGCCAAACAAGACAAGGGGGTGGCAGAGCCAACGCGCTGAGAGAGTGGGAGAGGCGGGGCGGCCCGGCCCGGCCCGGCGGAGCAGTAGCCGGCGCTGCGTAGTGTCCCGTCCCCTCTCTTCGGGTGAGCCGTTGAGATTTGCCGGTGTGGGCGCGGGGCGTGCTGCTGAGCGGTTCTGGGAGACCCAGCGGTTAGCGGGGAGGTATTTGGTTTGAACATTGGCCCCTTAAAAAGGAGCGTCATGTAAACACCTCCCTTTGTTCCCAAGTGGTGTCAGGGTGCGGCCAGCCCGCTAACAGCCGCAGAGGTGGTTAGAAACGGTAACGCCTCATATTAAAGGGGCTGCCCAGTTACTTCCTTCAGCTGCGGATCCCCGAGGCCTGACCTGAGTGATCTCTTAATTCCCCTCTGCACTTTTTTAAATTTGAGTTTACTGCTCAGCTGGATTTCCTGCCTTACTAGCCTTTGCTTTTGTTTTCAGTCTGGAAAATGACAGTACTATTCGTGGATTTACAAAGCCCTGATCAGTAGCCTAGCCCCTAGAACCTAAAATAGCCGAAGAAACCGCTCATGTATGTAACTGCTTCCTCAGCTCTATTCCGTTCTCGCAAGACAAGTGGAAGTGGGCAGCTTATTTAATGCTGCAATGCAGATCGAAGCAGGAGGTTAACTTAGAGTTTTACGTAAGGAACCAATTCTTCCCCTTGCACCTAAGCATGTAGCATGAAAAATTGTTATGATGAATTCTCTAGGTCAACTACTATTTCTTAATTTAATAATTAGGTAACTACTATGATAGAGTAACATGTAAAAGTGTAACTGAATATAGTTAAATTATCACTAGGAAATCAAAACACATTACATTGCTATTAGTTGTAGGTACACTGCTATTTTACTACATTTCAGATGAAGATTCAGGTTGAGAAGGGAGAGATAATATTTACCTTATGTTTATACCGAAGAGAGATCCCTATTTAACAATGTAGTAGTAGTTATAAAAGTTACAGAAAAAATCCAAGTACACAAGCCACAAAATCTTGTGCTGAAATCTGCCAGTTTGGGGGGATATTTTTTGAGGGGGAGTTTAAAAAGAAATGAGAGAAGGACAATGTGGGAGTGGTGTATTGAACACTTGGCATTTTCAATGCCAAAATATTTGTCTATGGAAGAAGAAAACTATCCCAATCGCTTTCCTGCTGGTGAAAAAGTTTTAGTTTAAAGCAGTAAAGAGAATGCAACTAGATGATGCATTTTACCCTATATAGTAAAGTGTGACTAGTAACAAAATACACCAAAAATAGCTATAGAATATTCTGGTTCTAGCCTTACCAGCAGTCAACAGGAATGACCAGAGTCCTCTCATTTAGGAGGCAACTTTCATCCTCGGTTAAGGCCACCCACTTGAATACATTTGTTTTGAGGAAAAATATGGATCAGTCATGACCTACTTCATTGTGTATGCCAAAACAGAAACATAAGTATTTCTCATCTAGTAGTACTATAAAGAGGAAGCATGGATGTTGTCTCAGAGGACTCAGGAAAGCCTCTTCCTTGATACCAAATCTCTCAATTTTGGGATAGGCTCTCTGACCTAGTGTAGTGGGTGACTTCTTTATGATTCATATAGGGGTTGATGCCTCACCAATTGCTTTGAAATTTGCCAAAACATCTGCCAATGTGATTATGTATGTCAGGGCTCAGATTCAGTCAGTACTCAGGCTATTACCTATTTCTCCAGAATCTCTGTATTCAATTTAAAAAAATAGATTAAAGCTTTCACTGTTATGACTGCAAAGAAAAATTAAAAAATCTGAACTCTGTAACTAGTACAGAGATGTCTTCTAGAGCCTACAGAGAACCTGGAACAATAACTCAGAAAGACATGCACACCACATTCATCTCAATGAGATGTTCACTCAGGCTACATCTACAGGCTTCTTACTCCTGGGGAATTCTGTACCACTGTGCATACACACAAATCACGTGCCTTGCCATTTTTTTTTCTCTGCAGAAAATACATTCTGCCAGAGAGGTTCTGCAGTTATGCCTTTTGCTCATGAGAGGCTGCTGTGGCACCAGAACAGAGGCAGCTGGCTTACCACTCACAGGCCATAGCAGTCAGCAGCCGATAGGGAGAGAGCAGAGGCTGCATTCCTCACGGTGCACTATCCCTGGGGCCAGGCAAGGAGGCACAGGATATTGGGGGCAGGATACAGCACAGAGCACAAGGGGCTGCTGGGAGGTCACATAGCCTGGGGTTCAGAAGGGCTAGTGGGAGAAACAGACTGGAGTGGGGACTGAATGGGAGTTGGAGTGCGGGGGCAGAGCCACATGGAGCTAGGGGGTAGCTGAGTGGGGGGTTTCAGGGACACATGGGGATGGGGGGACAGGGAGAAAGGGACACATGGGGACAGGGCCAGAGGTGCCTGACTGAATGGGAAGGCTAGAGATCAGCCAGGGTCTGCATGGGCAGGGGAGCTCCCCAACACGTTAACAATCGCCCCCCACCCCCCAAAAAAAGAAAAAAAATCTATTCATATTTCTCCCAACAACCCTCACTTTCACTCCCAGGCTTCTTCACAGAAATTCCTTCTCTTTCCCTCAGCTCCTCCATACTCTCACTCCCCAACATTTACACTGGGAAATATGTTTCTGTATTGTAGTTTAAATGAATTAGTACTCAAAGTTCTGTATTAATATACCTAGTAAGGAATCTATTTGTCAAAAAACATTTCCTGAATCTTTTTTGTTGTCTATATTGTTACAGATATAGTTGTTGACAGGTATTTTGAAAAAAAAACCCAAAATAATTGAAACTGGCATAATTATATTGTGTTATTTTGACAAATAAAATATGCAGAATTTTAAAATATTGTGCACAGAAATTTTAATTTTTTGGCACAGAATTCTCCCAGGAGTAATTTCTGTTGGCATAGTTATATTGGTCAAGGCGAGTGAAGAGGTGCGATCCCTGATTGACATATAGCCATGACAGCAGAAGCCCCTAGTGCAGGTGCAGTTATACCAATAAAATTTGCTTTTAGCAGTACAGTTGGTTTTGTTTGTAGCAGTTTTACTATTCCAGTACAAACTGCAGCTTTGCCTGTATAGTTGCGCCTACTATAAGAGTGCTTTGCTGGTATAGCATAGTATTCCTACTTCAGGAAAGCACTCCTAATATAGACATTGCTTCAGATTCCTGAGATGATCATTTAAATGTCAACATTATTAACAATTTACTGCAAGAGAGATCTCAATTTGGTGTCACAAGCAAATTGTGACACACATACATCCATGAAGTAGGTAAGCTGAAGCTACATCCTGTAGGCATATTCAGGTTTCACCAAGGGGTGACCCAAGCTCAACGAGCACAGTGGAGTTCACAAAGGAAGCATGATTACAAGCAACTGTGAGTAGCACTGCAATTTGGTGTCTCATATAGGTGCTTATTTTGAAGATAGAGCTTGAAAGACTACTACCACCTCTTCCCCCCAACCCCAATTTTATTCCTGTATATGGAACGATACCTATCTCATAGAGCTGGAAGGGACCCTGAAAGGTCATTGAGTCCAGCCCCCTGCCTTCACTAGCAGGACCAAGTACTGTTTTTGCCATAGATCCCTAAGTGGCCCCCTCAAGGACTGAACTCACAACTTTGTGTTTAGCAGGCCAATGCTCAAACTACTGAGCTATCCCTCCCCAAACCTAGATATACAAGTAAATGGAGCAGGAAGAGAGGGATTCAAAAAAGACGGTTACTCACCTTTGTAACTGTTGTTCTTCGAGATGTGTTGCTCATATCCATTCCAGTTAGGTGTGCGCATGCCGCGTGCACATTCGTCGGAAGACTTTTTACCCTAGCAACACTTGGGTCGGTTGGGCGCCCCCTGGAGTGGCGCCGCTATGGCACCGGATATATACCCCAGCCACCCTTCAGTTCTTCTTGCTGGCTTCTCCGACAGTGGGGAAGAAGGGTGAGTTTGGAATGGATATGAGCAACACATCTCGAAGAACAACAGTTACAAAAGTATGTAACCGTCTTTTCTTCTTCAAGTGATTGCTCATATCCATTCCAGTTAGGTGATTCCCAAGCCTTACTTAGGTGGTGAGGTTGGAGTGAGATGTGGCAGAGTGCAAAACCACTGAGCCAAAGGCTGCATCATCTCTAGACTGTTGGACCAGAGCAAAGTGCAAAGCAAAGGTGTGGACTGAGGACCAGGTAGCTGCGCGACATATCTCCTGGATTGGTACATGGGCCAGGAAGGCGGCTGATGAAGCCTGAGCTTTGGTAGAATGTGCAATGAGATGGCCCGAAGGAACATGAGCCAGGTCATAGCACGTGCGGTTGCACGCCGTCACCCAAGAGGAGATCCTCTGGGAGGAGACACATAGGCCTTTCATCCAGTCAGCCACAGCAACGAAGAGTTGGAGCGCTTTCCAGAAGGGCTTTGTCCGATCGATATAAAAAGTGAGTGCCCTACAGACATCTAGGGAGTGTAACTGCTGTTCCCACCGAGATGAGTGAGGCTTCGGGAAGAAGACTGGAAGGAAGATGTCTTGATTGGCATGGAAGGCTGACACCACCTTAGGGAGGAACGCCGGATGCGGTCACAACTGTACCTTGTCCTTGTGAAAGACAGTATACAGTGGGTCCACTGTTAGCACTCGGAGACTTGTCTGGCCGATGTAATGGCTACTAAGAAAACTGTCTTCCAGGACAGGTATAGCAGCAAGCAAGTTGCCAACGGCTCGAATGGTGGAAGCATAAGCCTGCTTAGGACTAGATTGAGGTCCCAGGTAGGGGCAGGGCGGCATACTTGGGGGTACAGGCACTCCAGGCCCTTGAGAAATCTAGTAACTAAAGGATGGGAAAACACGGAGTGTCCACTCTCCCCTGGATGGAATGTAGAGATGGTCTCCAAGTTCATCCTCAGAGACGATATTGCCAGGCCCTGCTGCTTAAGGGACCAGAGGTAGTCCAAGATAGTGGGGATCGAGACCTAAGAGGGAGTAGTATTCTGCGTTTCACACCAGCAGGAGAAATGTCTCCACTTGACCAGATATGTTGGCCGAGTGGAAGGCTTTCTGCTACTCAGGATATATGTTGTAACGGAGCAGAGCAGCGTAACTCCGACCTGTTTAGCCACGCAGGAGCCATGCCGTGAGGTGGAGGGCCTGTAGGTCTGGGTGGCGAAGATTGCCGTGGTCCTGCGTTCTGAGGTCCAGGTGGAGAGGCAGGGTAATTGGGCTGGCTATGGACAGGTTGAGCAGTGTGGTGTACCAGTGCTGTCTGGGCCACGCTGGCACGATCATGATTAGGTATGCTCTATCCCTGCAAAGTTTTATCAGGACCTTGTGAACCAGCAGGAACGGAGAGAAGGCATAGAGCAGCCGGTGCTTCCACGACATGAGGAATGCGTCCGAGATTGATCCTGGTGAAAGACCCTGGAAGGAGCAGAATGCTTGGCATTTCCTGTTCGTGTGAGAGGCGAACAGATCTATGTGGGGAAAGCCCCACTTCTGGAAGACCGAATGAATAACATCTGGTCTTATCGACCATTCGTGGCAGAGGAAGGATCTGCTCAGCTGATCCGCTAGAGTGTTCTGAACCCCTGGGAGAAAGGACACTACCAGGTCTATCGAGTGGGCTACGCAGAAGTCGCAGAATCGGATGGTCTCCTGACAGAGGGGGGAAGATTGAATCTCTCCGTTTGTTGATATAATACATGGCCGTTGTGTTGTCTGTAAACACTGAGACACAACGGCCGTGTAGATGCTGCTGGAATGTCTGGCACACCAGGCGGACCGCTCTCAGCTCTCGGTCATTTATGTGAAGCGTCAGCTCCTGTGGTGACCAAAGGCCCTGGGTACGAAGGTGTCCGAGGTGAGCCCCTCATCCGAGAGATGACGCGTCCGTCGTCATGGACAGTGAGGGTTGTGGCGGATGGAACGGTAACCCTGCACATACCAGGGAGGGTGTTAGCCACCAGTCGAGGGAGCGTAGAGCGCTCAGGGGAATGACAACTATTGTGTCTATCGGGTCCCTGCCTGGACGGTAGACCGAGTTGAGCCACATTTGGAGGGGTCAGAGGTGGAGCCTGGCATATTTGGTCACATAAGTACAGGCAGTCATGTGACCTAGGAGACCAAGACAGGTGCGAGCCAAGGTCATCGGGAAGTTCTGCAGACCTCAAATGATCGTTGCCATTGCCTGGAATCGCGGCTGGGGTAGGTAGGCCTGGCTAGATTGGAGTCCAGGGTAGGTCCTATGAAGTCTAGCCTTTGTGTGGGGACCAGTGTGGATTTCTCCACATTGAGCATCAGGCCTAAGCATGTGAATAGGCCCCTGACAATGTCTATATGCTGTCTGACCTGTGTCTCGGAGGTCCCTCTGACGAGCCAGTCGTCCAGATACAGGAATACGTGTATCCGACATCGGCGGAGGTGTGCGGCAACTACCGCCATGCACTTTGTAAATACCCTTGGGGCCGTGGAGAGGCCAAAGGGGAGGACTGTGAACTGGAAGTGCTGGTGGTTGGCTACAAAGCGAAGGTACCTCCTGTGTGGAGGAAAAATGGCGATGTGAAAGTACGCGTCCTTCATATCGAGGGCAGCATACCAGTCTCCAGGATCCAAGTGGACGGGATAATGGTCCCTAGGGAGACCATGCGGAACTTCAACTTTATCATGAACTTGTTGAGGCCTCGCAGGTCTAGGATGGGCCTGAGGCCTCCTTTCGACTTGGGAATCAGAAAGTACTGGAAGTAAAACCCTTTGCCCTTCTCGTTTTGCAGCACCTCTTCTATTGCTCCTATGACGAGGAGTGTCTGCACCTCTTGTAGGAGGGACTGCTCGTGAGAGGGGTCCCTGACGAGGGACCGGGTGGGACGGCGGAGATGAAACAAATTGGAGGTGGTATCCTTGTTTCACAGTGCGTAGGACCCATAGGTCTGAGGTCAATTGGGACCACGCCAGGAGGAAGTAGGAGAGGCGGTTGGAGAAGGGAGGAAAAGGATCCTGTCCTGAAACTGGTACGTCATCCTCGGGCATACCTTCAAAAGATAGAGTTAGGCCCCGCTGGTGGTTTTGAGGAGCCATGGTTTTGGGCCCCTTGGGGTCCGGACTGGCGTCTACGGCCACCCCGCCCGTGCCGTCTGCTAAAGTCTTGCCTGTGTCTGGGCACAAAGTACGGGCAGTGAGTCTGGAGACGGAAAGGTCTGCGTTGGGTCACAGGTGTATGCATGCCCAAGAAGCGCATGATGACCCTGTTGTCTTTCAAGCTTTGTAGCCTGGGCTCAGTCTTCTCCGAGAACAGACCCTTACCTTCGAAGGGTAAGTCCTGGATGGTATATTGTAATTCAGGCAGCAGGTTGGACATCTGTAGCCATGAGATGCGTCTCGTGGTGATACTGGAGGCCAGAGTTCTGGCTGCCGAGTCAGCCACATCTAGAGAAGCCTGGAGGGAGGTTCTCGCCATCTTTTTTCCCCTCCTCTAGGAATGCAGTGAATTCCTGTCGGGAGTCCGGGGGGAGTAGCTCTGTATATCTACCCACCTCTGCCCAGGTGTTGTAGCTATAACAGCTCGGTAGAGCCTGCTGATTTGCCACCCGGAGCTATAGGGCGCCTGCCGAATACACCTTGCGGCCAAATAGGTCCATTTGCCTAGCCTCCTTTGACTTTGGGGCTGGCGCCTGTTGGCCATGGCGCTCCCTCTCGTTGACCGATTGGACAACCAGTGAGGAGGGAGGAGGGTGGACATATAGATACTTGTACCCTCAAGAGGGTACCATGGTTTTGCGCTCGACCCCCTTTGCCGTAGGGGGGATGGAGGCTGGGACTGCCATAAGGTGTCTGCATTAGCCTGGATGGTCCTGATAAAGGGCAAAGCCACCCTAGTGGGCGCATCTGCCGACAGAATGCTCACTACAGGGTCCTCGACCTCCGGGACCTCCTCCATCTGGAGGTTCATGTTGAGCGCCACTCTCCTGAGGAGGTCCTGATGGACTCTTAGGTCTATTGGAGGCGGCCCCGAGGAGGAAGTCCCTGCTACTGCCTCATCTGGAGAGGAAGAAGATGAAATGCCGGGGACGAGCAGGTCCTGTATGGCCTCTTGCTCCTGTGCCGGTTCCTGCTCCAGTGGCACTGGGGAACCCAGTGGGTGGACTAATGGCTCCTCCGTCCTGGGTGGAGGAGGATGACTAACTGTGGCCTCTGGTGCTCGGTGCTCTGATGAAGCGGAGCAGGCCGGAACTAGCGGAGCACCTTGGGCCTGGTGGTACACCCAAGGTGTCCAGAAGGACCACTGGTGAGGTCCTGGGTCCTGAGACCGGGCTTCTTGAAACACTCCGGTGGGCACATCGGAATCGCGGTCTTGGCCATAGTAGCTGTCGACGTGGGAGGACACCGACATATGCCTGGATGCACATGGAGGAGCGGAGAAGCCTTGTGCAGATGTTCCAATGGACCTGGCTCCCCTCAGTATCGGGGACTGGTGCCAGGATGCATATCAGTACCGGGATCGAGTGCGGGACCTGCGACCAGATCGGTGCCAGGAGGTTGACCGAGATCTCGAATCCCGGCGTCGTGAATGGCTTTGGGAGGCACGGTGCCTGGAGCGGTGCCGAGAACTGGAGCGGTGCCGTGGGTAATGAGCCTGTGAACGAGAGTCCAACTGGTGCCGTGAGTCTGACCGGTGCCATGTAGTAGAACGGTGCCGGGACTGCGAATGGCGTCGAGAGCGGGAGTGCCGTCTGCACCTGGAGCGTCTGCGGGACCGCGATCGTGAGCGGTGCCGGTCAGCTGCGCGGACAGAGTGTGGTCTAATCAAGGTCGGCTTGCCTATGGATTGGATTACCCTTACAGGCGGTGCCAGGGGTAGAGGCAGTGCCGAGTCTGTCAGGGCGATCAGGCCCCTCGCCGCTGAGAACGCCTCTGGCGTGGACGGCATGGTGAGCTCTACCGCGGCACGCACCGGGGAGCTAAGAGGCGCCGGACTCAACGGCCCTTGTGGGACCGGAATCGATGGTGCTGATTTAGTCAGTGCTGCAGCGGGTGTCGCCGCTGGGCACTCCGACTTAGGTGTACTCCCTGGCTACGGTGCGGTTGGTGCCGAAGCAGCAGGAGTCTTAGCCTTCCTCAACCTCAGGGAGCGTCGTTGAGCCGACTTCAGTGCTGGCAACATCTGGTGCCATGAGTCCTTAGGCGTACCGGTGCAGTCCGGTGCCACAGAGGCACTTCTGCTCACCGACTGACCATCGCTCGGTGCCAAAAGTGGAGGGGTGAGGGCCACCTCCATGAGGAGCTGTTTAAGCCTGATGTCCCGCTCCTTTTTTGTTCTCGGCTTAAAAGCCTTGCAAATGGGGCAGTTAGCTGTCAAGTATGATTCCCCCAGGCACTTCAAACAGGAGTCGTGCAGATCTCCTGTCGGCATCGGCTTGTGGCAGGCTGAGCACGGTTTGAAATCCGGTGAGCCGGGCATGGGCTCCGGCCCCAGGTGCGGGGAAGGGGCTACTCTCCGAACCCTGCTAACTATTACTAAACTAACTATGCTAGTAAAGAAAAAATGTATAACATATATATTTATTTAAAAAAAGGATTATAACTATATAACTACATATACAATAACGGACGGGAACTACAAGTAGCTAGGGAAGTGGAGGTCAGCTAAGCCGCGCTCCACTGTTCCAACGACCGACACGGGCGGTAAGAAGGAACTGAAGGGTGGCTGGGTCGGCTGGGGTATATATCCGGTGCCATAGTTTCGCCACTCCAGGGGGCGCCCAGCTGCCCCACCGAGTGTTGCTAGGGTAAAAAGTCTTCTGACAAACGTGCACGCGGCACGCGCACACCTAACTGGAATGGATATGAGCAATCACTCGAAGAAGAACTAATGAGACTATAAGACTTACCAAGGAAAATGGTCAATATACTGCTAGATGCAACAGGAGAAAGTCAAGAAACATGCTTTATACATTCAAATCACAAATATGTTTCACAATCATCTATTTTTGGTAGGAATAACTGTCCAGTAAACCCATTAAAATTAAAAGTAGTTTGTTTATAAGAAGATCAAGTTCCAGTACTAACCTATCTCATTAAAAGAACACTGCCACAATCTGAAATGTGGGCAGTTTGAAAAATTGAGTTAGGAGGAGTATCAGGTGGTATACCTACCCAAGTTCCCTGACCAATTGTTGCCATTTTAATCACTTTTAAAAATATATATAAAAGAAAAATTCTCATCTTTTTTGCTGTGAGGAAGAGCTACAAATACACCAAGGTGAAAACAGACTATCATTAAAACAATTAAACTATCTGTACAAAAAGTGCTGTCAAGTAAACAAAGTAAAGAAACTGAAAAATGATTTCCCCTCTAACCTTAGTTATAGAAATCTTGGGTATTACAATTCTGAGACAGAAATGTGATTTTTAAGTTGATGGTGTTCTTTTAAAGACTTGTACTTGATACCCCTTTTATTAAAAAAAATTAATAAAAGCTCTAATCCCATAGGATAAGCAAAGGGCGCTAACCTAAAATACTCCACTCCACAGGCTTTGAAACAAGAGAATCAGACCTTCATGCTCCTCGCCACTTCTATAGGCATCCTTATTTACCATAAATCTGTGTTTCTAAGTCACTCTTAATACCAGCAAAGAACAGACTGATGGGACTAGAAAGCTTTTACTTTGGCCTTTACTATCTGCATCAAGTCTTGGAGTGTGCCTTGCTACATATATGAGAATAGGCTTGACTCAAATTAATTGTAGTAAACCCATGTTCTACCACTGAAGGACAAAATTTCCTGTAACAGCAATAAACCCTAAATCTCAGGTGTCCTGGTGGTTGAGGGGGAGATTTTTAAAGGCACAAAGGACAGTTAGGTGCCTTACTCCCATTTGTGCCTTTGAAAATCTCTCCCCAAAAGCTTTGTTAGACAGGCAAATGCATTGTCATTTGTTGTGAAGTTCATGGTATTTAAAATGAAATGTTAAAGCAGGGCACTCTCCTTTTCCTCCTCAATCAATATCTGTATGAAGTGCTCTAGCAGTCCTAATAGATCAATTTCCCCCCATCAGACCCATGTGGAGTTAAACCACTGAAATCATGTGAATGCTTGCTACTGTTGCTTGGTAAATCTGGCATTCATAATTTCAATGGCGGCTTTAAGCATACGTATCTGATTTTTCTGCAGCTTTACCTCTAAAGATACAGAAATAGTTAACCCTAGAAATTTGCTTTCCTTAAGTGTATTTCAGATATAAGGATCAAGTCTGTCTTTCATTACTGAATTCCAGTATAGCACTTTCTAGCTTTTGCAAAACCTCAAACAGATCTTCTCTTTAAAATGTGAGAGGAAGATTTCAGTCATAATGGTGATTAAGCCCATCTTAAAAACAACAAACAGTGTGCCCACAAATTTGCTTCTCTTGATCTCTTTAAGAATGCCTATTGTTCATGCTACATCAGGCTCTGAGTCAATTTCTATAAATCCCCACATGGGCAACAGCCAAATGATAATTTTGATCATTGCCTTCAGTCCTGAAAAACAAGCCCAGAGTATATCTTAGCCACCTCAGAGGCGTCAGCAAGGGCTTGAAGTTGCCAAAAAATTGAAAACATCATTCAAAATAGATTATCTCTGTCTTAAAAACGGTTGAGTTTATTTTGAGATGCAAATAAGCAAACTCAAGGTTGTGGTTTGTGTAATGCACAAATGCCACTATGAGAAGTGTCTTATCTATCTTTGGCTGCATACTAGTAAAACAGCTCATATTTACTGCTGTACCATCTTAAATCAGGCAGACAGGCCTGTTTTGATTTGAACTTTTCTGCAGTTATCCCAAATCAGTGTTTATTCTTTATGCACTGCCATCAGCTGTTTCAAATTCCAAGTATATTATGTCAGCAAAGAGAGCATAAGGTTTCCATTCATGCAGAAATTGGATGTATACTACTGACTCTCAGTCAGTTACTGACCTTTCAGTGGATCCATCAACAAGCCCAATAATAAATTTAACTTACTACATGGATTTCTAAAGACACTTCGCTGAAAGAATTTACATTTGCCTCTATAGAGTCTTTCACTCAGAGGGTTATAGATCAAATGTGCCCAGAATTTGGTGAGTGCAAGCTGCAGAGTACTGCCAGCTGCTTTGACTACATTCATATTTAGAAGCTGTGTAAGCACTGTTAAACAAGAAAGCAAACATTTGGCTCTCCTCTCCTTATGTTGCATTTTACAGAGGCAGAGCAATCCTAGTAATAAGAGCTTCTTGCGAGCAAACTGGAACTTATGCATCTATGCATTTAACATAACAGGGGTGTAGATAAATGTTTATCTGGGGAGATTAGAGTTAAATAATAAAATAACAGCTGTTGACTATCACTTCAATGAATAGTTTTGTACCATGATTAAATTTGTCCACTTTTAATTACCGGTAAGTGATCTTAACTATCTAGCAGACTATCTCACCACAGTGAAATGTGGTAAACTAAGGCAAATTCTCACCAAATACGGGATCTAGACTGTGAATTAGAGGTGGATATTTGGAAGGCACAAAGTAGTCTAATCCCAAAGAAGAACAACTGTGCACCCAAATGTGATAGAGGAGAGATTGAGATACAAACACTGTTTATGTTCATATCTCAAATACAAAGAACTACAAGAAAGATTTCTTACACTCTGGCTACACTTGGCTAGTTTATCATGACAAGAAAATCTCATTGAATTGAATCACACATTTATCCTAATTCCATTTAGCTCCTCCTTTTTACTCTTCCCAGTCCCAATCCAACAGCTCAGTGCTGACATTAACACCTTCCTCAAGACCAAGACTTCCTGCTGCTGAACAGGGAAATAGGACACTTGTCCAAATAGCACTTCTGGGCAATTAGGTTTTCCACAGCATGCCTTAATCCCTAGTAACTTCTAAAAAGAGGCCAATTATTTAGTAAACAGGTAGAAGAGGACCCATTTAATAAATAAAAACTAATATCCAAGAATGCCATCTACCAGTTTAGGTAATTTTGCATAGTTCAGATTTAAAAATCACATTAGTTGGGGAAATAAAATCCTTGAAGCATTAGAGTGCTTTCATAATTTCTCATAGTAAACAATTTGTGGTATAAAATTAAAGAAAATTCAAAGCAACACAGAACATTTGTGGGGTCAGAGAGATTAATGAGTAAAATAAAAGGTAGCTTCCTCTGAGCAAATCATTTCATGAATTCTTTATAAAAATTCTTGTAGCTATCAGGTTAAAGATTGCAAATGGAATCCACTTATTAAAATTCCTATAAACTTAAATAGAAACGGGATCAGAGCCTGCATTTTTTTTAAATCAATCACTTCAACTTGGAAAGATGCCTTTTTATTTGATCAGTTACACAGAAAATTTCATTGTATGGACATATCCATCTAATGGTCATGTACATTTGTCAAGAACTTCAGAGATTTGTAAACTCGGGGGGGCAAGGACTGTCATTATTTGTTTGTACAACACTATAGGGTCCAACCAGATTGCTCCCATTTGGCACTATCACGCTACAAAATGTTAAATAATATCTGGCTCTACAATATAGGCAAAGTGCCTGATTAAATGTCCTCTGATTCCGATTGGCTTCAATGGACTTTGGACAAAGCCCAAAATGGGCACACAGGTCATTCAAAATGTTCAGTGACTGATTGCATGGGTAACTGTGGACTAATAGGCACTGATGATGTTCACCTAAGGCAGCAGAATCCCTACTCTTGGATCTCTCTTCCTTTTTCCTCATACTCACTAGCTTTAAACAGTATGCATATGTATGTATCTGCTTGTTCTTGCACACATTAGGTGGCATTTATGTAGTCTGAACATGATCAATGTATAAATTCAAGTTAAGTACAACTTAAATTATTTTGTATTGCAGTTAAACCTAAACTGCCATTGGAAGTACAGTGTCATCAAGATGTAGAATCCCAGATGAGCATCCTAAACAGACAATTTCAATAAATAAATTCAATTTTGGTCTTTTTAATGGCAACCACACAATGTACAATAATGCAATTTCTAAGTTCAGTGTAGTGTAGTTGAAGAAGCTGGCATAAGATGGTACCATTGATACACTTGAGTTTTTACTTTTACTTTTCCAAAAATTAGTATTTCTGGCACTTTAGAAGCTACCCAAGCAGTTGTGCTGCCAGGTTTGGAATGTTCTAGGCCTATAATCGCCTGACCATATGGCATTCTACTAGATGCCATATTCCTTGGATTCAATTTGATCCTGGGGGTTTGTGGAGGCAGGGAGGAGTCTTTTCATCTACCAGTAAATATTACTGTATGTAAATCTCTCTATCCAGAGGGGTTTAATCATAAGAAGGAATCCTCAGATGCTCATGTTTTAAAAATTTCCACCGCCTCACTATTTGAAGCGTCAGTGCAGTCTCCTGAAGTCAACTTCATTTCCCTGTCTCTCTCCTCATGTTCTTCCCCAACCTTAATGTGCTGTATTTGCTTTGACCTACAGCGACTCCTTTGGCAGGCTCTCCACATTCCTGGGCAGTCAGGAAAAAGTTCATGCTGCTCTTACACTGTCAGTCACTTTGCAACATTTCTAATCAGACCTCTACTAGATACAGGTTTTGGAGAAGTTGTGGATCTCAAAACCACAATTAATCTTAGAAAGATGGAGATGTGAGGAGGTGTGGGAGAAGATGGGGATGGAGAGGTGGCAAAACAGTTGTCTGGGTACTTGTGAGACAATACCTGAGGCCTGAAAGCAACAGTGGGGAGCCTTTAAGTAATCTCAAGTCAAGAGGAGAATATAATAGTATGGAGCTCCAGGAGATGTGAAAAAAGACTGGAGTGAGGTGCCTGGCCTAAATTAAAGGTGGTGTTTGCTGGGAATGGCAAAGGCAGTAGTTAATTGGTTTTTGCCCAACTTAAATCCAGTTAATTTATACATAGAATATCAGGGTTGGACCTCAGGAGGTCATCTAGTCTAACCCTGTGCTCAAAGCAGGACCAATCTGCAGACAGATTTTTACCCCAGTTCCCTAAATGGCCCTCCTTAAGGACTGAACTCACAACCCTGGGTTTAGCAGGCCAGTGGTCAAGCCACTGAGCAATCTCTCCCCCCTGTAAATTATATGTAGGCAGCTAAAGAAATTAACTTTCCAGGGATTTAGCTCCCTATTATATCCATCTACTATAAAAAAAAATCTTACTTTGATACAATACATACACACAGTCACTTTATGATTGTTAGAACAATCATCTTGGTTATCAAGATAACTGGCAGTGTGCATGTAACTGCATATGAACAGAATGTAAGAACATACATTATCATACTGGATCATAACAGTGGTTTGTCTAGTCCAGTATCCTGCCTCCAAAAGGAAGATGCAACAAATCACATTTGGAATGATCTGCCTAGTTGCCATTTTTCTTAACCCTTGTGATTTAGTATTTATGTCCTGAAGCATGTGATATATTTATCCTATCTGATGTAATTGTGGGCATCCTCAATATCCATATAAAAGTGTAAATTTCTCTGAATCCTTCTAAGCTCTTTGCGTCAGTGATATCTTGCATACATATGCAGCCTTAAAACGTAACCTTAAAACTTAGCCATCACAACAAAATTCTGGCCACATTCTTCCATAGTACAAAACAATATCTTATGAATGATATATAACATGCACAGTTTCTAGCTACTGTACAAACACAAGCCTTTCTGAAAGGAGCACAAAAATCCCAATCCATGAGGCAGTTATTTTACTATCTACACCACCCCATCATTTTAAAAGAAAGAATCCCACAAGGTAAAACTGCATTCTCTTCCTTTATTATGAAGTACCAGTACCTTGTGTACAACATGCAACTTATTGCTTATTGACATTATTGCCTACGTTAATTCAGCCTACAAATCAGTTTACATCAATTTATACAAACTGCAAGGCTGTTCAACTAAAATGTAGAAATACTTACAATCTCAGTGAAATACAAACATATTGTTCATATGATTATTCTACAAGCAAAACTCATAAAATTTAATCATTCACATATTCACCTCATTACAATGTATGACTACAATGGTTGCCATACAAACAAGATACATTACAGTTTGCAATTAATAATGTTACCATGATCTTCTCAGGGAATGCTGCAATATTAATTTTACAGCAAACAAAACTGTAATGAATTAATGGCAGTCAACGTAGCAAAATTTAGTTTTTAGCTTCACTCTACATATAAGGCATTTCATACTGTATTTACCAAGTTTGTGTTTAGACAGAGACTTATGTAAGGCCTTTAAGGACTCAGCTGGCAGTTCTCCAAATGCAACTCTTTTTTTTTTTAAAAACAATCTGTAAATCAGTTTGTATTTGGTTAGTTTAAATGTTAATAATTGTAAATAGGTATTTGGGATAAAGATCTGTAAACATTAATGGTGTACATGTATAAATATATTTGTTAGGGAATTTGAATATACGTACACTACACATATGAGATATATATTTATGCCAGAGTTCGTTAGTAGCCAAAATCTTTTTTTTTTTCAGTGTGCCCATTGGTTTCAGTTGCAAATTCAGGATAAATTAAAATAGTAATTAACTTCAAAATAAATTCTTCATTACATTCAGAAGTTGCCTGTATGCTGGTCACACTATATAAAATACTACCTTGCAAACTTTAAAAAACAATCCTCATGCAACATGATTCAGTCAGGAGCAAGTCCTCAGAGCTCTAATATTTCATATGCTCAAAAAAGTGTATTACAAAACCAGTACAATATTTGACAGTCAAAGCCTACATGAGGATAATATACTACAAAGGATTTTGTTTGTGTCCATGTTTTAGATTTCACTTTCCAGGCAGTAGCATATAGCGCTCATGTATTATAATATGGCTCACATTGAGACAGTAAGGGCTGAATTATACTGAGTTCAACAAATTTCGTTCACAGACATTTCCTTTATGCCGAGAAAAAATGAACTATATAAAGTAGACATTTACTATTATACTCCTGGGTGCCAGGCATCACACTGTGACACTGACCTCTGATCAGCCAGGCATGTGAATATTTTTTTTTTCCTAAAATCAGCTGCTCTATAGCTACGTTCAGTTTATCACCGGCTGCAGCATGCCTTCCATTTTGCTATTCGAAAAAAAAAAAAAATAATTTAAGGGTAAAATGTAGAGTAAGGAGGTGTTTAGTGGAGGTTTCTGATTACAACTTTTTTTTTAAACCCAAACACATCCTGAGTAATTTGTGTGCTGATGTTATATACAATGTTGTTCTAACCATGTCAGTCCCAGCATATGAGAGAGACAAGGTGGGTGAGGTAACAACTTTATTTCAAGCTCTGGTGTAAGCTTGAAAGCTTCTCTCCCTCACCAACAGAAATTGGTTCAATAAAATATATTACCTCACCCACCATGTCTCTGCTGGTATTATCTCATACAGATATGTATGTCCCTGGAGCTCTACACAGCGCCGAGTGGCACACACTTCTCTGTACAGAGAAACTTGAAATTGAATCAGGCAGTGACAGATTTCACCCATTGTTGGGTGAATGTTAAGTTCATGTAGATCCACCATTTCCAGTTTATTGACATCAGGATCCCACTAGTGAAGCAGTGTTCTTTCTCCATTTATTATTTGATATAATACATAGGTTGTATTATAATGGGTTAGGGACAAGGAATGCTTCTTCATCCTTTGTTGTCAGTTGATGAAGCTGTAGAACAGGCCTTTTTAGGTCCAGTGTTCTGTGAAAGGCTCTTAATACCTTTGCTAAACCTGGATCATCTTTGTAAAAGTTTCAGAATCTTGACAATTCCCCTTCGAAAGTTTGTTTCCAACATATTTTTTCTCAGTGATAAACATGGCCACACTTGGAGTCATCTTGCAGTGACCCTTCTTTTCTTGAACATGAAGCAGGAAAAACAATCATCTTTCATTGACAACCTACGAACTGATCAATATCCATGACAAAAAAAACCCTTCCATATATGTGTCAGTGACTGATAATTCATCATACATAGTGTATATCAAGAGAGTGTGCTTACATTCTAAAAAGACCTCACATAGTTCAAGTATAACTTTTTTTGTCACATAGGTTCATCCATGAGGTTTGAGGATAAGAGGGATATATCCCTTCCCTAATATTTGCCATTCTATAAACAACCTACTAAGAAAAAAAATATATATGTGTGTATATATATATATATATATATATATATATATATATATATATATGACTCCTGGATTCTTATGCCCTGGACCCCTTCATTCCCTTTTTCCTTTTTACAGTAGTGTTGCACTCATGTTTGTTACTTGTGTAAGAGGTTTTGTTTGTTTGTTTTTGCTGATTACAGTAGCTTTTTAATACTAGAAAACCCTCTTCAGTTTATTTTCAAAATAAATCTAGAAGTATTTTTATTTAAACATTGTCACTGTAAACCATCAGGGGAGAACCCCCAGAAAATGTAGACCATTTTAGGTACTTTGGCAGCCACCTCTCACAAACAGCCAACATTGACACAGAAATTGAATACAGGATCTGCTGTGCCAGCACATCTTTTGGAAGACTACTCAAACAAGTATTCAGTGATAGGGATCTACAAACAGATACCAAGATCTTGGTTTACAAGGCAGATTTATCCCCACCTTTCTCTATGGGTGTGAGACCTGGGTAACCTACAGATGACATCTCAAGCAGCTGGAGTGGTTCCAGCAGCACTACCTCAGGAGGAGTCTCAGGATCAGCTGGGAAGACCGTATGCCTAACAGTCACCTTCTGAAGTGAGTACTTTTCTCCCAGTTAAGTCAGGGAAGAAGGGCTTGCGGAGAGCAGCAGAAGCGTTTCAAAGACATACTGAAAGTACATCTTAAACAGAGCAGCAAAGAATCCTGTGGCACCTTATAGACTAACAGACGTTTTGGAGCATGAACTTTCGTGGGTGAATACCCACTTCCTCAGATGCATGTATGTATGCATGTATTCACCCACGAAAGCTCATGCTCCAAAACGTCTGTTAGTCTATAAGGTGCCACAGGATTCTTTGCTGCTTTGACAGATCCAGACTAACACGGCTACCCTCTGATATCTTAAACAGAGAGGCATCAACCCAACAAACTGGTAGGACTTGGCACGGAACAGAACACAGTGGCACTACACCAAACACCAAGCCACAGCTCACTTTTTGGAGAATAAATGTGCTCATGAGAAGCGAAGCGACAAACAAGGCAAGAAAGGGCACAACACTCCAGCCAACAACTATGTCTCCTCCAAGATTACACCTGTCGCTTCTGTGGGAAAATCTGCAGGGCAAGAACTGGGCTCCTCAGGCACTTAAAAACTCACCAGTGAACCCCCTTGGCAGACATCATCCTCGCATCAAGGGATAGCCAAAGAAGAAGAAGACCATAAATTTAGAAAATAGTACATTAATGCAAGAGAACCTTTGTTTCAACATTTACTGGTAACATCCTCCCACATCATATTACATCTATGCCACATGCTATTCACAGAACAAAAGGCAAAAAAAACCCAACCCAAGTTATTTAGGCACAGAATATTATACATGACTAACTCCATTAATCTACATTAATGAATGGAGATGTGGCTAGGAGAAAGACATCTGATGCCATAGCAACCTTTTGATATACAATATGTTAAATATGGAAGTTCAAAAAATGTGTTCATATTTCTTACATTATATTACGAAGATAGTGTTCTACTGCAAACAGATTTAGCCCATTTGTTTTTTCTAGGAAATATAGAAAAAATGGTAGGAAACAAGGCAGAAAAATAAAGCAAATATTTAAGTCTTCTATATCAAGATTCTACATATTGATTGTGAAAGTGTGTGCAGGAAAAGCTCCTCAGGGACCATCTTTGGGTATCTCTATACTGCAATGCGGGAAGTAGCAGCCAGTACTTCGCTGGCCCACACCGCTTCCTGTAGCTCCCACTGGCTTAGAGTGGCGAACCACAGCCACTGGGAACTGTGATCAACCAAACCTGCGGACATGGCAGGTAAACAAACCGGCCCAGCCCGCCAGGGGCTTTCCCTGAACAAGCGGCAGCCCTAGTTTGAGAACCACTGCTCTACAGCACTGAGTACCAAGTATGTAATAAGGGGAAGCGTCATAGTATCCTCTCTTAATACATCAGCCAGTAGAGTTCGCTGAAAGCAAAGACGGCAGGAGAAAGGCGAACAATAAACTGTGCTTTGCAATGGGCTGTTCAGGTTACTATCTCTCAGCTCAAAGAGGGAATCACTGACTTCTTTTTACCTCCGAGGATGGCAGAATCCTAAGGGAAAAATATCTAGTCCCAAATGAATGTCTGCACATCTGCACACACACTTTCAGCACTGCCACCCCAGACACATACACCTACCAAACCCCCTTGCAACTCCTCCTCCCCCTGCCTGGAAAAAAAAAAACAAAACTCCACGCTGCTCACCACGGACCTATAGAATTTTGCAAGACTACGGTGCATATGTGTATTAGATATTAATCACAAGTCCTTTAAAGACAGGTGCTTGTAATCACAAATTCTAGCAACAATTCTGCTTTGAATAAAGGAGACAATTTAATCTGTCCAGTTTTAGACTGATATTTCGGATAGAGAAATGTAACTACTAAACTACGAGCTTAGTAGAGGAACAAACAGCAACTGGTGTCAGTATAATATAATATGCTGCATCATATATAATCTTACAAGAGGGCTGTGAAGGAGCCCTAAAATAAAGGATAGGTATATTCTGCCCAATACATTGGTATTCATGACCATTTTTAAATTATTCTAGCACACAACTGCTATGTGTTATAGTATAAACTGTAACATCAATAAAAATAAATCAGAACTTAATTCAAACCAAATGGACATAGCAATTATGGTTCGATATATTTGCTGATCTTGTACAACAATGTAATTGAATCATAGAGGATAAAGCTATTAGGACCAAATGGATTAGTAGGCTCATCTCGCCCATTCCTCTTCCACTGTAGATTGTTCCCCATACAGTATTTTCTAGGACTTTGTCCAATCTAGTTTTAATATAATCTTTCATATTTTTATGATAAACCTGACTCTCTTAGTCACTATCTAAGATTTATGTGTATACAAGGGAATAGATCATTTTAAAGTTTATAGCTTTAGTGAAGACTCTACCTTGGAAATTAGGAATTTAACTTACTGTATGTAGGATTCAAATGCCATTAAAGATGAATGCTTAAAAAAGGATGGACATCCAGTGCGGTTTTCATGAAGTCCTTACTTGCTGTAAAATCATTTTCCTTATGAAAAATGTTTCATCCTACTATATTTTATTTTCAGAATTAGTAAACATCATACTTCTATGTTCAAGGTGTATTTTCTCCAAAGTGCTTGAATCTACTCAATTACTGATTTTGAAACTGGCTGAGAGAATCAAAATGTAAACATAAGTTATTACAAATGTGCATACTTAGTTACTGAATCAGCACAAAAAAAAATCTCCTTTACTAGTTACCTAGTTACCATCTTAAACACTAATACAATAGAATTGCCTTTGTGTGCATGTTGAATTTTGTGCAGGATGTGTTTAATTAAATCATGATTTTAAAAAGTATCTGAAACTACATGTTGATAAAAAGGTTTTCCTTAATAAAAAATGTAATGGAGGTCAATTGACTGATAATATGAATTTATTGGTACCAAAGACAAAGCACTGTGCTAATTCAAGAATGACAATTAAAGAAAATAAAAGAAACACTTCAGTTACTATGCTTTCTAGGATTGAACAACTCATCTACATAATAAGGCAATAGGACTGCCAAGAATACAGTGTAAAGAACTGAATGCATTAGCAAGCTTTGCCTCCCACCTGTTGAAAAATAAAGAGATAGTACTGAAAAAAATTACTGTTAGTTAAATAATGTAACTACACCTGTCAAAGTGAGTACTATATCAACCCATATAATGCTTTGTTGTACTCTTCAAAGAGGAGAACTGAACTGCTTTAGCCACAACTGACTTGGCTATACTACAAGACAATGCAGAAAACCTTTGCTAGCAGTTTGTGGAGTCTTCTTGGTGACCTAGGGAGACATAACCCTGATTTACACTACAAACTTATGTCAGTATTACTGCAGCATTCAGGAGTGTGGAAAATCCACACACCAAGCGATGTCGTTATACCGACCTAGCCTCCAGTGTAGACAGCGCTATGTCAACAGGAAGGCTTCTCCTATTGATATAGCTACTGCCTCTTGGGGAGGCTGAGTACCTCTGCCACCAGGAAAAGCTGTTCCATCACTGTAGGGAGTCTTCACTAAATGCTACAGCAAAGCTGTAAGTATAGACAAGCCCTAGTAAATCATAAAGGGACAGCTAGTTCCTGGAAATTTTGTGTTTGTTTTACAGCTCTCCCTTCTAGCTCACACTAACTAATAGCCAGACACCTGCATTTGTTTAAAGAAAAGAAGATTTCACTTTGAAGGGTGTTGCTAAAGAGAACAGTACAAAAAACATATCCCAACAGGGCAAGAATTTGATAAATGTTAAGAAACAAAAACAAAAGAAGTTGCTTGAGTAGTTTGCTACAATGTTTTTATGTAATAGCACCACACTAGTGTGTGAAAATGCAGTTTCAGCAGCACATACTAGCAGATGGTGTCACAAACTGCAAGTGATGACAAATCAAGTGAAGAAAGCATTGTTCCAAAAAACAACAAAAACAAAAAAAAAAACCACCACAAACAGACCTAGCTGCTCCACAACAGTTATATGGGAGAAAACAATTCTCTCAGGTTGGCATCTCTTTCATATTCTGATCTTCCCACATGCTCTAATTTCCCTTATCTCCCATGGACATCACTGGAAGTTCTATGCTTGAAGAGAAAGCAGAATATCTGCCAAGGACTATGTGGATCCAAAAACATTATGTTGTCCCTGATAATGTTAGCTGTTTCTGTGACCCATTCTATAGATCTTCTCAACAGTTTTGAAGAGAATAAAGGAAACTATTCTCTGTTGGGTCCACTAATAAATCTTCTTGCTTACCAGATGGGCTTTCTTTGGCAAGCACCTCAAATTTCCAGCCATATGAATAACAAGAAAAATATGACAAATGCATATTTATATGAGCATTTGAGCACAATATGATCATTTTCATACTAAGAAGGTGGCTCTGGAGGGGAGAGGGTTACTGTGACATAGCCACATATACAAAAGTATTTAGTCTCCTATACTTAAGTTGTTTACACCCTAGAAGTCTCTTGGTTAAATAATAATAATACATTTAGAAGCAGAGTTGCAATACTTTTCAAAAGTAGAAGCAGCAGCAGCAGCCTTCACAGGGAGAGAGCACTATAGTAAGAATGAGTCTGTTTCCACACACTGTTTACCATGTTAACTTGTGACAGAATTCTGATCAGATTTAACAGTAATACTATTAGAAGTACATTAGCACAGCAGCAGAGTCATCCCTCCACATAAAAGATTTTTTAAAAGATAAAACAATACATTATACCAGTATCTGTAAAACTGTTTCATGAATCCCCCCAAAGATTGTGTCCATGCATATAAGGCAGCAGAAAGTTAGTAAAATATTTCATAGCATCAAAGCTAAATTCTTAGCCTTGGCTGCAAAAAAAAAAAAAAGTCGTCAAGGATGAAATCTTGATTGTTAACATCAAATACTAATAAGAGAAAGCACAGAAACATGGCAGGAAACTTGCCATATATGCATGACTTACAACACAAGATCCTAACATTCTGAAGCTTTAAAAAACACATTGAGAAACCTGAGTGAAAACATTTTAGGAACATACTGATAGAAGACCACTAACTAATCAGTCTGTTCCTTTTTAAGTTCATCTGTCAGTTAAGTGCTTATAACATACAGCTAGACTCATTTGTATGAACCTATACATACGGTATGTCATATGCCATTGTTTCCCATTCCATAGAGTGAAACTGTCTTTAAATGAAGTGACCCTGGGCATGCAGGCAGTGTGGCAAGAGAAGGGTTAAGATCAATAAAGAGGCAATACCTTGTTTCCTTAGAGGAGCATTTTATGGCAAAAGTGTGCATTGTTTCAGTGAACCCAAATGATCTTTATAGAGAAGTTCAGTTTTACATATATGATTTCTAGTCAGATTTTCCATTCTTACGCATTTTGACTTCCTCCTGTCCAATGAGAGAAATTACTTTGTAGCATCCCTTTGTAATTTTGACCATCCACATCAAGTTCATGACATCCAAGACAACACTAGAGATAATCCAGGCACTTTGGGCTGCAACTCCTACTCTGTGGAAATCCTCTGTTCCAAACACAGAAATGACGTCGGCATAATAAACAGGCATGACTACAATCCTCACCATGAAGAACACAATCGTCATCAGCACCCCATTGATGATGTTGGCTTTTGAAGTTAGGGTACCCAGCACTTCAAGAACCACCTGCAAGAGAGAAGTGTTCACAAAACCAACAAGTTTCAGATTTTTCAAATCCTTCTTATGACCAGTCACTACTCATCAATTATTCCCAAACCCTCCCAATCCTAAATGCTGCCTTGTATTGTGGCTTCATACTAAAAGCTCTTAGGCCAGTTAATTGTCTTGATGCAAAGCATCATGTAATCTCCATTACTACATACAAAAGTTGCATAATATTTTAAGGACAGCATGTACAATAATCTCCTAATTTAATTATAAACTAACATGTAATAAGTGTGCGTGTAGTTGCTATTACTGTACTGTAGAGAGGAGTGGTTTTCAACATTTTTTCATTTGCGGACCCCTAAAAATTCAGATGGAGACTTTGGAAATCTTAGACAATCTGTGGCCCCCCTGGGGTCTGCGGACCACAAGCTGAAAACCACTGCTGTAGAGCATGGATAATTTGTTTTGTAAATTAACTTCAAAATAACTACTGTGAAATAATTTATTTTTCATTTTTTGAACATTTTAATTTGCACTGCCTGATAAGGAAACTGCTATTCAATTTTTTTAGAAGTGAAACTAACCTGAAAAATTTAGCTCCAAACTTCCTCAAAATTATAGATTAAGGCCCCTACCAAATTCACAGTCCAGTTTGGTCAATTTCACAGTCATGGGATTTAAAATATTTTAAATTTCATTATTTCAGATATTTAAATCTGAAATTTCACAATGTTGTAACTGTAGGGATCCTGACCTAAAAGGGGGCTTTAGAGCGGGGGTTGCAAGGTTATTGTAGGAGGGTTGCAGTATTGCCACCATTACTTCTGCGCTGTTGCTGGTGGTGGCAATCCCTTCAGAGCTGGTCAGCCAGAGAGTGGTGACTGCTGGCCAGGATCCAGCTCTGAAGGCAGCGCTACTACAGGTAGGAGCATAGAAGTAAGGATGGCATGGTGTGGTATTGCCACTCTTACTTCTGTGCTGCTGCCTTCAGAGCTGGGTCCTCCGCCAGCAGCCTCTACTCTCCAGCCGCCCAGTTCTCAAAGCAGCACTGCAGAAGTAGGGTGCAATACTATGACACCCCCCCCCAATACCTTGCGAACACTCTGCACCCCCTTTTGGATCAGGACACCCAGTTAGAGAAATGCTGGTCCTCCCCTGTGAAATTCTGTATAGCAGGGTTCTCAAAGGGGGGGTCGTGAGGTTACTACATGAGGGGTCACGAGCTGTCAGCCTCCACCCCAAACCCTGCTTTGCCTCCAGTATTTATAATGGTGTTAAATATATAAAAAAGTGTTTTTAATCTATAAGCGTGGGGTTGCACTCAGAGTCTTCTGTGTAAAAGGGGTCACCAGTACAAAAGTCTGAGAACCCCTGCTGTATAGTATAGGGTAAAAGTTCACAAAAGACCAGATTTCACAGGGGAGACCAGATTGCATGGTCCATGACACATTTTTCATGGCCGTAAATTTGGTAGGGCCCTAATTATAGGGAAAGAAAGAAGTTTGGAATTAGTGTTGTAGGTGGGACCCCCCATCGTGTATTTCACATTTGCTGGATTTGGGCTTTTGTGATTGGTGCCTTGGTACTGTTCTAATAAGATCCTTAGAGATCAGTCTGGGTTCCAAGCCAAAACCTCAGCTCTAAACATTACAAGCTGCATTGCATTATTACGTTAATGCTTAGCTGTATGAAAAATGTCAGTGGACAGAAATAATTTTGAATAGGTTTTCTATATTTTGATGCCCTACTAGAGAGATGTAACTGTTACATATAGCCTGTCGCCTGACAAGTAGAACCTGTGTGTTGGTTTCTTAAGGAAGTATTTGCATTATTGTATGTTCCTTTCTTTCCCTTTACTCACTCAATAAAATCACCGCACTGAAAATCTGTATAGCTGACACAGATCAGAGAAAGGACAGAGAGGACCAAACCATAGAAAACAGCTTAACTGCTGAACCTGTGAAGGCACAGTCAGCTAAAACTACTGACCATTAAGCAACAGATATAATGATTGTTAGAACTTACACTTTGTAAAACTAATAGTATAGCCTGTTACTAATTTATTACTAGGGGGCACAGCCATATTGACAGATACTTGTGATATGACTGGACATTATAGATCCCTAGTAAGATAATCAAAGTCAAATATTTTCTTAGATATGTATCAAGGTGCTGATTAGGTACTGATTTTTAAACAGTAAATGAAAAAATGGCAACAGAACAACTGCCCGCAACCAAAGTCAGAATGACAATTCATGTTTTGCCCATCACTGACTAAATCAATGCTGAAATTAAACTTGCCTTGTAAATGGACATGCCCAAATCCGAACCCAGTAGAAGAACAAAAAGGAGATGCAAAGTAATGATATCAGAAAAAATAAAACCTATATTTACTATTATAACAATTGTGCAGTTCCTTTGTAATTTTTTTAAAAGTGTATTTAATGTTTGTGAAAGCGATGGATTATTAGATGGTGCTGGAGAACTAACTATAGAACAGATTAGCACAGACAGCATCAAGGAAGTTCATACTGCCCTCACTATTCTAATTATGTGCTTAACGCTGAGAAGAATGACCATCACAAGGGAAGAAGGAGGTTCAGTCTCTAGATCCATTCAGCTCTTTGTCTTTATACCGACATGGCCAACAAGGAAGCAAATTGTGATAGTGGTTTTTGTGAAGTGAGCAAAATAGTGCTCTGCTAGACTGTGGTTTAAACCTTTAAATTTTAGGCAGACAATTCAATTCCATAGCTCAGCTATTTCAGACAATGTAGGTTCTGAAAGATGGATTAAAAAAAAGCATACATCTTTCAAAAAACAGAAATCTGCTCTGTAAGAGCAGGACTTTAGTGTCCTGTACTATACATTTTTTTTGCATTAAGTTAGTCATTAGGAATACTGAACAAACTCTTTTCAGTAGTATTCATATTTACAGATCTCCAGAAACAATTTCATTTGAGTCATAAAATTACTTTATCAAAATACAAATTATAGAGGTATATTATACCAATATTTTTCTAATTGCAAGATGGAGATGAGAGGAGTCAAGATTGATACTAAAATCCAGAACAATAGTCTGATTTTTCTTCTATAGTTTTATCGTTCTAAATTTTATCTTTAAAGTTTCTTCTAAAAATTGAAATTATTATTGTAAATAAAGAGGATGAAAATATTTCACTTGCCAAGTATGTTATTTCATAACATTACATACTACCATTAATTGGGCTACAAGATTATTAGTTACAGTTTTCCTTTAGGGTTGTATTATCCATAACATTCAACTCTGGCACTTTCAAACTGACAAGCTAAACAAAACAAATTTCTTATGTTCTTTTAAAATTAAAATAAGGATATGGTAAGGTACAAATAGTTTAAAGAGATTTTCATATGTTACAAAGAGAATTCTCAGTTGAACTAAGTTGACCCATGTTTTATATACCTTCTGGTGAGAATGTAAGTCAAATCATAAGAGTGATAATTGAGTTGTTTATATAAAACAATGGAATGCTTAGATTGAAATGCGACTGTATAACTGCAGCTTGGTGTTATTTTTGTTAATACTATAGTAGAGTACAAACAACAAAATGACAATATAAATTAATCTTTATGAACAATTTACATTACTTACTGTCTCAAAGGTCTGGTTCTCCTCAAATTTAATTAAAGTTATATATATAAATTTATGGAACAATAAATCCTTTAATGTAATAGACTTTATCACCATCTTCTGCAGAAATTCCGGTTTGTCTGATAAAATAATAATTCTGGGTATTTAAGGACACTTGGCCTCAGTCAAGGAACTTTTAAAGAAACATTTAAAGTAAATTATCTATCTTTAATGATATGATAGGTTGTGATGTTTCATATCACAATCTAAAAAAAAGTATTGGTACTGTCATGGTATGAATCCCCACTCTGAACCTTAGCGTCCAAAAGATGGGGTACCAGCATGAATTCCTCTAAGCTCAATACCAGCTTAGAACCTTTGGCGCTGCCACCAACCAGGAATTCCAGTGCCTGGTACACTTTGGTCCCCCCAAAACCTTGTCTGGGGACCCCCAAGACCCAGACCCTCTGGATCTTAACACAAGTAAAGTAAACCCTTTCCCTCACCGTTGCCTCTACCAGGCTTCCCCTCCTTGGGTTACCCTGCAAGATCACTGTGATTCAAACTCCTTGAATCTTAAAACAGAGAGGAAAATTCACCTTCCCCCCTCCTTCTCTTTTCCCCTTCCAGACTCTCCCTGAGAGAGACAGTAATCCTAATACAGAGATAAATTAGCCTCTCTCTCCCCCTTCCCTCCTTTTTCCCCACCAATTCCCTGGTGAAGCCAGATCCCGTCCCCTGGGGTCTCACACCAGAATAAAAAAAAACAATCAGGTTCTTAAACAAGAAAAGCTTTTAAATACAGAAAGAAAAACAGTAAAAATGATCTTTGTAAATTTAAAATGGAATAGGTACAGGGTCTTTCAGCTATAGACACTGGGAATACCCTCCCAGCCTAAGTATGCAAGTACAAATTAAAATCCTTTCAGCAAATACACATTTGCAAATAAAGAAAACAAACATAAGCCTAACTCGCTTTATCTACCTAGTACTCACTATTCTGAACTTATAAGAGCCTGTATCGGAGAGATTGGAGAGAAACCTGGTTGCACGTCTGGTCCCTCTGAGCCCCCAGAGTGAACAACAACCAAAAACTAACAGCACACACAAAAACTTCCCTCCCTCAAGATTTGAAAGTATCCTGTCCCCTGATTGGTCCTCTGGTCAGGTGACAGCCTGGCTCACTGATCTTGTTAACCCTTTACAGGCAAAAGAGAGATGAAGTACTTCTGTTTCTCTGCAGCTTGAGGTCTTCAAACCAAGTTTGAGGATTTCAATAACTCAGTCCTGGGATAGGGGTTGTTATAAAATTGGATGGGTGGGGTTCTGTGGCCTGCCTTGTGCAGGAGGTCAGACTAGATGATCAGATTGGTCCCTTCTGACCTATGAGTCTATGAGTATTAACTTTTACTTATCTGTTTATGACACACCCCCAAATCGCTGACAGTGTGGAACCACACTGGCAGTGATTTCTCCCTAGAACTGTAGAATAAAAAGATCAATAAACACATGCACCCTTACATATGCTACTAATTATGTACAACTACAAGATTTTTTACATTGTAAGGATTATTTTTAACCAGTTGATTTTGGGAAACTTTTACGGGAGAGTGCATCAACTTCTTGATCTGTTGCCGCTGCAGACGTTCCAGGGTGGTGGAGAGGTTCACCTCTTCCACGCCACCATCACTTTTCCCTTTATTGTAGACACCGTCAGGCCACTCAGCGTCATCTCCTCCCTGGGCCGTAAACTGACAAACCTGTAAGTCTCTGGAATAAAAGGGCTTGAGAGAATTAACGTGGTACACTCTGGGCTTTAGCGGGGAATTGGGAAATGCTATGAGGTAGTTAACAGCTCCCAGGCGCTCTTGGACAGTGAATGGCCCTTCCCATGATGCTTCTATTTTATGGGCCTGTTGCGCCTTCAAGACCATAACCTGGTCTCCTACCTTGAAGGAACGCTCCCTGGTATGTTTATTATACCAGGCCTTTTGCTCTTTTTGAGCATCCTTTAGGTTTTCTTTAGCAAGGGCTAAAGAGTGTTGGAGGGTGTTTTGTAGGTTGCTTACAAAGTCCAGAATGTTAGTTCCTGGAGAGGGTGTAAACCCCTCCCATTGCTGCTTCACCAACTGTAATGGCCCTTTAACCTCATGGCCATACACAAGCTCAAATGGTGAGAACCCTAAACTGGAATGTGGTACAGCCCTGTAAGCAAAGAGCAACTGCTGCAACACTAGGTCCCAGTCATTTGAGTGTTCATTTATGAATTTACATATTATGGCCCCCAAAGTTCCATTAAACCTTTTTACCAGGCCATTGGTTTGATGGTAGTACGGGGTGGCAACTAAGTGATTCATCCCATGAGTCTCCCACAGTTCTTTCATGGTCCCGGCCAGGAAATTAGTCCCTGAATCCGTAAGGATGTCGGAGGGCCAACCTACCCTGGCAAAAATGTCTGTTAGGGCCTGGCACACTGTTTTAGCCCTGGTGTTGCCTAGAGCTACTGCTTCCGGCCATTGGGTAGCAAAGTCCACGAAAGTCAGTATGTACTGCTTTCCTCTGGGGGGTCTTTTTTGGAAAAGGACCCAGAATATCCACAGCTACTCGCTGAAATGGGACCTCAATTATGAGGAGTGGCTGGAGAGGGGCCTTGACCTGGTCTTGGGGCTTTCCCACTTTTTGGCACACCTCACAAGACCGGACATACTTGGCAACATCCTTGCCCATCCCCTCCTAGTGGAAGGACTTCGCCAACCTGTCTTTGGTTCTGTTCACCCCAGCCTGGCCACTGGGATGATCATGGGCTAAGCTTAAGAGCTTCCCCCGGTACCTAGTTGGAACCACCAACTGTTTTTGTGGATGCCAGTCTTCCCGGTGTCCACCAGAAAGAGTCTCCTTATATAAAAGCCCTTGTTCTATAACAAACCGGGACCAGTTAGAAGAGCTGAGAGGCGGTGGGGTGCTCCGTGCCACCGCCCAAGCTTTCTGAAGGCTGTCATCTGCTTCCTGCTCAGTCTGGAACTGGAGGCTATAGACACCAGTTCTTCCTTAGACTGTGGACTTGGGCTTGGTCCTTCAGGAAGCGATGTAGGTGCTGGGGTTGTTTTCATGGCTGGTGAACCGCTCTCCGCTGGTGCACCAGGTGGTATTTCAGGCTCTGGCTGAGCCTCTTGGGTATGGTTGTCTGCTGCTTCTGCCAGTTCAGGCTCGCTGGCGCTCTCTGGTGTTGGTGTTGAAGATGCGTTAGCAAGCGCTGGCGTCAGTGCTGGCAATGGTTCTAGTGCTGGTTGTGTTTCCAGGTCCGGGTCTGGGACTTGGAAGTACGGTGGCTGTTGCAGACGTTGGCAGAGAATCCGGGTCCACTACCTCTGTCTGGGTCTCTGCTAACACAGACGAGGCCCCTGTGGACGGCTCAGGAACAGGGATGGGTCTGGAAGCTTGCCTGGTTTGGCTGTGTGTAACCATTCCCACCCTCTTGGCCCACTTTACCTGGTTGGCCAAGTCTTCCCCCAGTAGCATGGGGATGTGATAATTGTTATAGACTGCAAAAGTCCATATTCCTAACCAGCCTTTGTACTGAACAGGCAGTTTAGCTGTAGGCAAGTTTACCGCTTGTGACATGAAGGGGTAAATTGTCACTTGGGCCTTTCGGTTGATGAATTTGGGATCCACGAAGGATTGGTGGATAGCTGACACTTGTGCTCCCGTGTCTCTCCACGCAATAAGCTTCTTTCCGCCCACTCTCAAAATTTCCCTTCGCTCCGAGGGTATTTGAGAGGCATCTGGGCCTGGGGATCTTTGGAGTGATGGAGATATAATGAACTGCACTCGGTTGGGGTTCTTGGGGCAGTTGGCCTTTACATGTCCCAGTTCATTACACTTGAAGCATCGCCCAGCTGACTGGTCACTGGGCCGAGGTGGGTTACTGGAGATTGGTGAGGTGAGAGAATAGGGAGTCGGCGGCTTACCTTGGGTTGTAGGTGGGGTCTGGAGTTGCCCTTGGGTATAGTGTTTATTGTCGGTGTGACCCCTATGATTTTCGCTCCCCTTGATAGTAGTTTTTTTCTTCTTTGCCACTTCCACCCATTTGGCTCCAATCTCCCCCACCTCAGTTACAGTTTTGGGCTTCTCATCTAGGATGTACCTTTCTATTTCTTCAGGAGCACCCTCCCAGAACTGCTCCAATTGTATTAGGAGGTGCATGTCGTCCAGAGATTTAACATTGGCTCCTGATATCCAGCCATTATAATTCTTTCCAATGTGGTAGGCGTGTCGGGTGAATGACACATCTGGTTTCCACCTTAGGGCTCTGAACCTCCGACGGGCATGCTCAGGTGTTAGCTCCATTCTGATTCTGGCCTTGGTTTGAAAAAGTTTATAATCGTTCATGTTCTCCTTAGGCATTTCAGCCGCCACCTCTGCTAGGGGTCCACTGAGCAGTGGCCTCAGCTCTATCATGTACTGGTCTTCAGAGATGCTGTACCCAAGGCAGGTACTTTCAAAATTTTCTAGGAAGACCTCAGTGTCATCACCTGCCTTGTAGGTGGGAAATTTCCTGGGATGTGGAATAACAACTGGTGAAGGGTTGTTAGGGTTGGCTGTGTTATTCTACTTAGACTGCGCTAATTCCAGCTCATGCTTTCTCTCTTTTTCCCTCTCTTCCCTCTCTCTTTCCCTCTTTTCCCTCTCTCTTTCCCTTATCTCCAGCTCTCTCCTGTGGGCAGCCTCTTTTTCTCTTTCTCTCAGCTGCACCTGTTTTTCTCTCAGTTCTATCTCTTTTTGTTTTATTTCTAGTTCTTTTTGTTTCTTTTCCATGTCTCGCTTGTGGTCTGCATCTTTGATTTGTTTCTCTGCATCCACTTTTGCCCGTTCCTTGGAACTCATACTTCTGGCTTCCTTGTGCTGGGGCGCCCTCTGCTGTTTACTGCTTGAAATGCTGCTTTTCTGTTGCCTTCTTCAGGTTGCTTAGCAACAGAGTCTTTTTTTTTAAACTCCTTCTACCTAGCTATTCCCGACAGAGTTAGAAAGGAAAAAAACCATTCATTTGCAAATGTGTTTTGCTTGTGTATGGTGACTCACAACTGGAGTCCCTTTGTTTAACAAAGATCCTTGTTAAACCCTAATGCCTCTCCCTACTCGGGAGAGACCAAAAAAAAACTTGCAGACCTTTGCTTTTAACACAATCTCCTCTAGCCTGCTTTACACACAGCTAGCAGGGAAAGAGAAAGAAAAAATCCTACTAGCTTTTGCTTCTAAACCCAAACCTCTCAGTCTGCCTGCAGATAGTTAGCAGGGAGAGAAATAAAAAACTCACTGGCTTTTTGACTTCTATCTATCTATCTCACACCCTGCACACCATGTCATGGTATAAATCCCCACTCTGAACCTTTGCGTCCAAAAGATGGGGTACCAGCATGAATTCCTCTAAGCTCAATACCAGCTTAGAACCTGTAGCGCTGCCTCCAACCAGGAATTCCAGTGCCTGGTACACTTTGGTCCCCCCAAAACCTTGCCCGGGGACCCCCAAGACCCAGACCCTCTGGATCTTAACACAAGGAAAGTAAACCCTTTCCCTCACCGTTGCCTCTCCCAGGTTTTCCCTCCTTGGGTTACCCTGCAAGATCACTGTGATTCAAACTCCTTGAATCTTAAAACAGAGAGGAAAATTCACCTTCCCCCCTCCTTCTCTTTCTCCTTCCCAGACTCTCCCTGAGAGAGACAGTAATCCTAATACAGAGATAAATTAGCCTCTCTCTCCCCCTTCCTTCCTTTTTCCCCACCAATTCCCTGGTGAAGCCAGACCCCGTCCCCTGGGGTCTCACACCAGAATAAAAAAAAACAATCAGGTTCTTAAACAAGAAAAGCTTTTAATTAAAGAAAGAAGAAACAGTAAAAATGATCTTTTATATAACCTTGATAAGACCACAACTGGATTTTTTTCCTCTGGACTCCTCAGTACAGAAGTAATATTGATAGATTAAAGCAGGAATCACCACCTAGCGGTTTCTGAACAAATCAAAAGTAGCCTTCATAATCTCACCCCTTCTCCCTAACTTAAAAGCTGAATTTGCCAACCCAGTGTTTGAGGCAGACCCTGACATGGCACTTCTTATAGAACTACTAGAGACTATGCAGCATACTATACTCTACTGCAAGAGTTCTCAAACTTCATTGCACCGCAAACCTCTTCTGACAACAAAAAATTACTACACAACCCCAGGAGGGGGGACTGAAGCCAGAGCCCAGCTGAGTCCCACTGCCCCAGGGGGGCAAGATAAAGACAGAGCCTGAGCCCCACTACCCCAGGTTAGGAAGGGGTCAAAGCCGAAGCCCAAAAACTTCAGCCCCAGCCAGGGGGCCTGTAACCTGAGGGCTCGCCCCCGGCCTGAATCCCCAGGGCTTTGGCCCCGAGCCCCTGCAAATCTAAGCCAGCCCTGGCAACCCCATAAAATGGGATGGTGATCCACTTTGGGGTCCCAACCCACAGTTTAAGAATTGCTGCTCTACTGCATGCCAGAGCACTCGAGGACTGTGAAGGAGAATCATAGCACAGATGCCTGGAAACACAGCTGAAAGCTATTCAGAATATCAAAGTAGAATGAGGCAAGGACTCCTTAACCTCCAATAAAACATCTGCCCTACCCTTTTTGCATTTTTCTTCCTTATAGCTTCCAATATGCTTTATCTCCCCTGACCCAGTCTTCCCTTTTCCCACTCTAACTATGGTTCTTGCAATTGCCACTGAAGACATTTGACCTCTGTATTGCTCATCCCGGAAACATAGCTCAAACTGGAACACAGGACTTGGGGAAATTAAAGGAATTGGATATATAAGGCTTGTGAAAGAAGGAACATCAGATCTACTGTATTTCTAAGTACCAAAAGAGTTAGAAGAGAGGGGATGACTTATTCAAGGTGATTAAAAAGAAAGATAAGAGTTAGCACCCTGAAATTCGAAGAAACAAGAGTAAATTTGATTTTACCAATACATATTTTTTGCTAGTGTCTACTGGGTTGTGGAATAATTTAATCAAGGATGGGAAGACATTGCTGGATTTGTTTAAGGGGGAAAAATGCAGTCTTAAAGACAGTATGCAGGAATTGTTCCACATTATTTGACTAAGATAGTTCTGATTTTTCTACATTTTTCTTAATAGAAAACATGGCTACAGGGGAGACTTTCTTACCTCTTCCTGATGGGTTTTGTGCTCTGAGATCACCCATAATAAATACTAAATATTTATGTAAACTATGCTGTCCCATATCACTCTCGCCAGAGTTTTCCACCAAGGTGTGTGAGGTAGGTTGCAAGCCCTTTTAGTGATGTAGAACTGGTTATCCCAGACTACTACATCACACTACATTTAAGGAAAGAGTGTGAAAGCTCTGTTTCCAGGTATTTCTAAGTTTAGCCACAGTATGGCCTTACTTAGATGTTTTAATATTTTATCTATTATAGTTTTTGTGTGTGTTTTTCCCCATCATTTCTGCAATCTCCACAAGTGTTTCCATGGGGAAGGAGGAGAGAAAGAAGGAGTGAACTAGATATCCTAGGGTGTCCTTTTTTAGAGTTCACAGTCCATGAATCTTTAAATTACAGGTTTTCACAGTTTGCAACTTGTAAAGGTATGTCAGATACTCACATGCAGAATTATAAAATATACACCTCAAGTAATCTAGAACAATGACAAAGGTGTCTAAATAGCAGAGGAGTGAAATTCTGGAACAGCCTTCCAAGGGGAGCAGTGGCGGCAAAAAACCTAACTGGTTCAAGACTGAACTTGCTAAGGGTATGGAGGGCATGGTATGAGACTACCTAAAATGGCATGTAGCTGATGTGCGACTGCTAGCAGCAAATATCTCTAACAGCCACTGATGGGACTTTAGATGGGGAGAGCTCTGAGTTACTATAGAGAATTCTTTCCCAGGTGTCTGGCTGGTGGGTCTTGCCCACATATTCAGGGTCTAACTGATCACCATATTTGGGGTCAGGAAGAAATTTGCTCCTGGGGTCAGATTGCCAGAGACCATGGGGGTATTTTTTTCCCTTCCTTTACAGCATAGGGCAGGGGTCACTTACAGGTTTAAATTAGTGTAAATGGTGGATTCTCTGTAACCTGAAGTCTTTAAATCATGATTTGAGGACTTCAGTAATTCAGCCAGAGGTTATGAGTCTATTACAGGAATGGGTGAGTGAGGTTCTGTGGTCTGCAGTGAGCTGGAGGTCAGACTAGATGATCACAATGGTCCCTTCTGGCTTGAAAGTCTATGAATCTATAATACAATTCCACAATTTGACTCAATGACAAAGCTACCTAGAACCTCTTCTTGTGTTCATAAGGCTGTTGGAAACCCACAATGGAAATGAAAACTTGTATTACATACGTTTTTATCTAATAACCTATTTATACTCATCTAACTTATACACTTATGCATATTCTTTTCTTCAAAAGATTTATGCCAGCTTCAGAATGCCATTTACAATAAGGAGGAACTCCTCTGGAATGCACTGGAATATAATTCTAGGAGTACAATAGCCCAAAATGTTCATAGCAAGCAAAATTTTTCCAGCTTATAAGTTTGGCTATGTTGAAGTATGCCTACAGAAAATGAATCAAATTTCTTTTTGTTATTTACAGTTAAATTCAGTTATCTAACATGGCAAGACACAAGTTAAAGTAAAATAATTAACAACCACCTACCGCTGATTCACAAAAGGAGTAGAGAACTCTGCAAGCAGACGAAAGTTACCAAAATATGCCAACATTCCTTCACCCTACATAGCAAGATAAATATTAAGAAGAAGAATCAGGGATGTGAACTTTAGTCAGAAATTTAATCTGAAGAATGCATTGACCATTTTGTTAAAGTTTCCCAGCATTTGTAAAATTGTATAGGATCTCAAATACTTTACCAAAACTTAAAGTGTCAAGTAAATGTAATAAATTTTGTAATCCTTTTTATAAAACTTCAAACTAAATCATTTATAAGATCTAATACTGCTGCTGCTCTTTGATTTTTTTTAGTGATAAATTAAGAAAGCAGGGAAATATGCAATGTGTCTTGTGACTCCAAGTCATTGACCAAGTATTCAAAATACTTATAGTTATTTGTGGAAGATTAAACAGATGCAGAAAGTCGGCTAACAAATGATGGCACTCTCTAATCAACATAAAAATAGTGACAAGTTATGATAAATTAAAATGGATATATTTTACAGTGACAATCTAAAATGATTCAAGAACATTTTAAATTTCTCATGTTTTAAATAAATCCAGCAGAATCATACTAAACTCACAGAAAATGAGTACTCGTTTTAGTAAGTTAGTTAGCCAAAACAGAGACTGAAGGCCAGATTCTTGATTTTGTTCCAACTCTTTTGCACTGCTGCATCACTGCAAAAGAGCTGGAAAGCCTGCATAACTAGCCAGCTGAGATTCTCTCACCTCAGGGGAATGCACAGCTCTACTCTAATCTTGTTACAGCCCCCAGCAAAGGGGATTGGTTGGAGGAAGGGCATGTGGCTAGAGTCTTGCTGTTCTCTGGCAATGTGCAGCTGGCAGAATGGTACCAAAGCACAGCTGCACAATTAAATTGAGCATTTTGTAAACCGTCAAATTACCCAGTACAATTTTGGATTGAAGTTTCCATTTATAACCAAATCTTCCACTCATGATCATCTGTGCTGGTTCATTCTGTCTACAGAGGAGTAAAGATATATTCGTCATCTCTATTACTTTTTGGCAGCATAATACGCTCCTAAGAGCAACAATTAAATAATGTTTGTGGGCAAAGCAGTTTATGAGGTTGAATTCTACACTGGAACCCATTAAAAAGGCATCATTCATCAACACTTGCCAAACAGCAGAATGTGAGGTACCACTGTTTTTCCCCTATACTTGGAAAGAGGGAATAACTGCTGGCAAATATTGACTTCTTAATGATGACCATTGTATTGCTATAGGAGTTCTATTAGTGTGCTCAGCATGTATAAAAAACAGAAACATTGTACATCCAGTGATCTTACACTTTAAGGACCAAATTCTGCCATAAGATATATGTGCACAATTGCCACTGAAGTAAATGAGAATTTTATGCGTATATCTGAGGGCAGAATTTGAACCTGGATTCAGTGATGACAATTATTATTATTATTTTTTTATAATACCAAGATCACTGTCAGAAATCCTATTATTTACCTCTTAAATCTCTGGAAATTGTTTTATTGTCATTGCAACTAAAGGAAGAGAGTAAAAATTAAATATTTGGCATTCTTTGCATATATGACTGACCCTGCAAGGGATAATATTGTTGAGTTTCTCTCATCTGGTCCCAGAGTTCCATGATTCTACTGATACATTTATTATCTTCAGCTAGAAACAGAGTTTCATCTTCTCTGATCCAGGTAATAGGAATCCTGAGACTAAATCCAAACCAATGATTTGCCCATGCAGATTAATTAAAAGCAGGCACACGGAATGATTTCAAGTGGTAGTGAGCAACTTTATTTAACATGTGGGGGGAAAGCATTATATGCCACCCCCCACTCTCCCATACCAGACATTTAATTGGATCCAGTACAGGGTTACAGGATTCCTATCATAAAACCAATAACCGAGGGTAGTTTGTTTCTGAATCTTCTTTAACAGCCCCTGCCCCTTCTCGGACCCCCTCCCTCATATCTGTAGAAGGTGTAAAAGTTACCAAGGGACGACTTCAGGGCATCAAGACTTCTTGTCTCCACTTTTTCCCATAGGCAAATGGATCACCAGTGAAATCCCGGATCTCATTTACCTCTGAGAACTGGTCTCTTTTAGCCTTATCTGTACTGGGCACTGGCTGCAAGTTGCGAAAAGCTAAAACAGTTTTCCTTTCCTAATATTAAACTTGTTAAATCTTAATTCTTATAACCTAACTGTGCTTCCATGATGCTGTGAGGAAGGCAAAAAAATCTACCACACTTTTGCCAATTAGGTCCAATGGGAAAAATTCCTTCCTGATCCAAAAGCAGGCAGTTAAGGCAGACTTGCAGCATCCTAAAAACACAGCTGTTATGCTACAACTAAGAGGACTGCAGGGCAACTAGCTGGATCAAGAGGCTTTTGAAAACCCTGGGGAGAAGTCTAAATAAGTAGAAGTGAGAGAGAGCACTATGAGTACCAACTGGATAGCCCATTCCCCCATCCCAAGCCAATGGGAAGGCTGCGGTCTCTCTCACACCCCCATTCCCACAATGTATGGGTTCTTGCATCCACCCCTCCTTCCACACCTCTGACCCTGCCAGCAGGTAGGGGATCTTGGGGGACAACTACTGCACTGGTGGGGTGCAAAATAAACTTTATTAAGAAAATGCAAAAACAGGGAAAATTCAATAGTGAGGGGTATGGGGTTTGTTAAGGTATACAATTGGGGAAGGGTTTCTTTTAGTAAATAGTATAGGTGGTTTCAATAGTGGGGTACAATACAGTGGGGTACAATACAGTTGGTAACCAATTAACACTGAAGTATAAATGTAACAGGTAGCTAACAATTTCTATGTAAAGGGTGTGTCACAGCAGCATATAACCAACTAACAGTTATGGGTAAAATGTGTTAAATAACCAACAACTCTACGTAAAAATGTATCACAGTGGTGTAAATGTAAAATGTGAGATGTGTCAGAGAGAAAAAGGTAACCAATGGGGTTTTATGCTAGATTTCAGTAATACAATTGAGGTTTGGCAGCAATAGGAGCGGGGTGAACACGTGGGGGAAGGGATTAAGAGAGAGAGAGAGAGAGAAAGAAAGGCAGTGGTAGAGGAATGAGGTTGGGGGATGGGGGAAGAGGAGCACGTGGTGGAGCAGAGACCAAAGGCAGAGGCTCTGCGGAGGGAGATTTAAACTCAGGGAGACACAGAGAGCAGACAGGCTGCAAGTTTAAACAGCAGAGAGACTGAAACGAGTGACTGAGGAGCTCGGGGGGGGAGACACGGGCAAGCTTGGGGCAGAGGGTTGGGGCAGCGGGAAGACAAACTTAACCACAGTTATACAGAACACAGCAAAATCTTATTTATGATCTAACTTAACCAAGACAACACAAATTAGCAAGTAACAGAACACAATGCAACAATTCTTTTTTAAACCTAACTTACAGAGCACAATACAAACAGTTCTTTAAACCTAACTTAACCACAGCTATGCAAAATGAAAATACAACTTATCTAGACTAAGAACCTGATTCTAATAGGTGCACCTTACACTATGCCGATTCTTTGATCGGGAGGGGGAGCAGTTCCAGAGGGCAGAGTGCTGTGTGCCCAGGGTACAGCCCCCGGGGGTGGGGGTGGCTGCAGCAGTGGGGCGCTGCAAGCCGGCAGCCCAGGATACAGTCCAGGAAGGCACAGCTTAGCAGCGGCACAGGCTTATTTTTAGCAGCAAAGGCGCTGCGGAGTAAGAAACAGATTACAGATACAGACCAAGGAGTTAGCTTGGGTCTGTCTGCTGGGGAAACAAGGCCAGCAGCTAGAACAGGGGGAGTCTGCAAGAGGGAGTTCTTACCAATCCCCAGGACAGCAGCAAGCACAGAGGCAGGAAGCATCGGAGGATGGAGAGAGGACTCGATTCGCTTACAATAATCAGGAGATCTCTAGGCACAAATTCGTTGTTCGTGGGAGAGGAGTTTAAAAACGGGGGCACGCTCAAAAACAAACGAGAGCGAGGAGAGGGCCCCCTAAAGACCCCTAGCTGATCAGACCAGGTGACAAAGCAAGGACCTTCTCCGAGGTCTGATCAGAAAATGTCCTGCTTTGAAGGCAAACTCAGGCAGTTTCCCACCAGTACTTTTGATTGGCTCCTCTTGATACAGGGGAGAAGAGAAGGCAGGGAAAGGCTGCAGGTAAGTATAGGCATGCCTGGGCATGTTCTGAGCCACAGGTATGACTCATATGCTTAATTAGTTGGCCACTTCAGGTCTTGCATTTCTGGGCAGCGCCCCCCACACCGAGCCCGGGTCTGAACAAAGGAGCCAAACAAAGAAGCAAGAAGCCCCCTCCCTAGGCAGAGCAATGGCTTCAGTTAGTCTGTACAAGCCATTCCTATGAATAGGGCTGTGACTTTAGTTAGCACAATGGCCGGGAAGGGCGGCCACAGAGGACAAATAGAAAGGAGAGGGTGAAAAAGAAATGCAGCAGGGGGACAGCTGTAACAGACAACCTCCTGCTAGGACTGGGTACACCAGGGTGGGACAATAATAGTCAAGTGTATTAGTCATGTCAAACTTTAATTTTATTATAAACAAAAAAGACAACTTCAGCTTTTATTTACATATAGCCTCCCCCTGATGTTTACAGGAAGAAGGTAACAAGTAAAAGCTTGCTGATATATTTGTATTACTGTATACTAGTTGCTCTCTCCATATTTTCTTATGAGAAATAGCATCAGCTTGAGGGGGATAAAAGTAATTTCTCTGAAAAAATTGTACTTATTGCATGGGATTTTCAAATGTGCGTAAGTGATTTAGGAACACCATTCCCACTGGAAGTCAATGGGATTTGTGGTCATCTATGCACTTAGAAAATCCTACCCACTATAGTTAAAAGTAATAATTAAGAGTAACTGATTTCAGTTAGTTTTTCTATTTCCCTTCAGTTTAATTTGTGTATTCAAACAGCACTTTGTGTATCGTCAATCCTGCTGTTCACCCAGTAAAGTCAATTTTTCCCTTGCTAGAGGCACCCTTATCAACAGGAAAGAAGAAAAGCGTCTACACCGCATTTTAAAAATATTAAAAATTACATTTTCTAGGACATTTTATTTAAAGGATTGCATACCAAAATCTGAACATTTAAAATTAGCATATGTGAAAAAGTTGACAGTGTCTCTTTAATAAATACTTAACACACAACAATTTACATCTTCAAAGCACTGTACCATCAATTTTAAATATTAACATAAAGTAAGTGTCAGGTATTAAAGAGACACCAACATAAATTAAAGTAGGATTAATTTCAGAAGTCTGCCAAAATAGGGCAGAGCTCCATTAACAATGAAAAGTGCTGTTGGGCTAAAATATGAAAAAAGTAAAGTGGGACAATAAGTTTTAATCCTTTTTATTAACATCACAATTGGATTTTTTTATACAGTAAAAAAAGAAAAACACTGGGTATGCATACACTACACTTAGAGATCACAGACTTGTGGAAATGCATTGGAAATACAATAAAAAGTGGAAAATAACATGCAATAGCTTTTGGCTGTTTTGTCTTCTTCCTGTGTGCAGCAAGCTACAACTAAAAGTTGTGATCTACTTTTGGACAGAGAGTGATTTATTTTAAATATTTTCCTGCAGCTGTACATGTCACCTAAATAATTTGTATCGAATATCTGGTTAAAAAAAATTAAGAATTTTAATTCATCTCATTAAAACTATGATTCCCAAATCATATCCCAATCACAGTCCAAACAGAGACTGCACTTAATACCTTTTCTGGTTCCTTCAGACTCTCGCACTTTCCATCTGTTTGTTCCTCTTTTGGTTAGTCTCCCCACCACCACCACCACTTTCAGTCTCTCCTTCTGGTGTCTTTGGAGTGTCAGGGGACAGAGGCTACTCATTTGCAAGTATAGCTGGAGCACCTTTCCATTGCAAAGTTACACTACTGGGGAGTATATGCCTGGGAACAAGCAACCCCCAAACCATCTATAAAGCAATGAATGAAACTATATTCATAGACCTAAAATGTCTAGTGCAAAAATCCACATAATTTTTCATTCCTTTCACCAAATTCAGAACACTGGGTAAGGACTTCAAAGAAGTAGGATCTGCAGAAGCCATATACTGTCACCTCTCCATCAAGAATTGCTTTTAAATATCCCCTCTTGTATCTTAATTCCTAGGTTTCAAAATCATTTGTTGCACCCGTGCCATGATTTCAAGGTCTACTAGATGCAGTAAGTCTGGATCAGCTAAAAATGTGGCCATCCTTTTGAGAAAGAAGATCCAAAGATATGAGAAGAAGAAGAATGGCTCCAATGCTATTGCTAGGAAATCATATTACCCCTCACGCCCCCCGAAAAAACCAACCTCAAACAGTAGTGATCATTGAAAAGTCAATAGATATTTTATATTTAAAACTGCCATTATCTTAAAAAAATATTTAGTACTTCTGAACTTCTGTGGATGATTGAAGTCAAATGTCCAGTTACAAATTTACAACTTAAAGTATTAAACTGACACCAGTTTTATACCTAGTATTTAGGTATACGTAAATAAACATGGAGAGAACAGTACACAGCAATAACAACGAAGTGCAGCTGCAGTCCCTCACCCCATCCTCATTATAACCACTGTCTACACTTTTAGGCAGTAATAAGCCCATGATAAAATAAAACTCACTGTTACTCATGATTTGGAAGATTAAAATGTGCATGCATCCTTGTATGTTATGTGGATTTCTTCCAAAGTGTGCTGAAGTACTTCATTTTAAACAGATATTTGTTCTAAACTTTATGATGGGCAGTGATGCCTAGTGGATAGAGCACTAGACTGGAACTCTGAAGACTTAGGTTCTACTTCTGGATCTGCCTCTAGCCTACAGAGTGACCTTGAGTAAATCACTTTGCTGCTCTGTGCCTCAGTTTCCCCATTTTTAAAATGGGGGAAATAATACTTACCTTTTTTGTGATCTACAGATCAAGCGCTACACAAGAGTTAAGTATCAAATACAAGAGCATTGATGTTTCATTCATTCATTATATCAAATTACAATATATTCTTTACATAAAATTAGAGTCTTTCATAAGAAGGTATGCAAAAGGACAATGCTGGTACAGACTAGCAAACAGTTTAGAAACTTCAATAAACACAGTACAAGATGAAAAAAGGAAATAGAGGTTTATTACAAGTCCTAAATTAAAATTTTAAAAGGTCTCTTTGAAACAAACAATAGTAAGGAAGTTTCAGCATTCATACTGACATTTCACACAAATAATCACTGCACTTTTTATATAATACTTCACCTAGGCACGTGTATAGCATGTTGGTGACTGTATTGGGATAGATTAGATGGCTATATAGAATAATTATTTTTTTAAAACACTACATTCAGTATACTTGAAAGCTGAATTTTAAACATGTTTTTAAAATCCCAGTTGCTGTTTTAAAAGAGTTACATATTTATAATATATAGCATTTTGATTAGCTCTGGAGAATCTCAATAAAAGAGTTATTATTTTATTGCTATTCCCAGCAGGAAGTTTATGACCAAAAAAAAGTGTTAATGAGCAGGCAGATGCTAAACATATACTGCGAGCTTCAGTGAAACTGTTATTATTTCGTAGGAGAATGTAAATATATAAGCATCGTCATTCATATTAAACAACAAAAACATTAGAATTTACCTTGACAAAAGATGTTGTGAGAATTTGTTATTTATAAAAGCACTTTGAAGGTAAGTGCTCTGTCAGTGATAATTTCTGGCAGAGTCAAACCTCTCTTGTGCGTGCAAGTGATGAGTAGTACATTCTGCGTTACCAGCTATGGACTTGATCCTGATCTCATTGAAGTCAGGGTCAAAACTCCTACAAAGGGAGGATGTGTTAGATCAGAGAGCAAGCTGATAGTTTCCTAAGATTTTTAAATTACATTTAATAATTGTAAAGCTGTGCAAAATACATGATGACATAAAAATCATTACAAGGCTTTTGAATAATAGGTTGTTTTTACAGGCAATATGTGCTGTAATACCTAGATAAATAGTGCTGTTTAAGAGCAGATTTTCAGCATTCATTCTGAATTTTGCAGCTTTTGTTGATGTAAGCAGCCATATAGTCTTGCTGCAGCTATATCCTTAAAATATTATATATATTTAAACTAAAGACATTAAATTACAGACCCTTTCCCCACCAAGGAACAGGAAATAAACTCTTATGTATTAGATATCAGTTGATAGCTCAAGTTAGCTCTCCCACAGCCACAATGTAGTACTGCATAAAAATGTATTGAAATAATTTGTAAAAAGCACACAATTAACAAAATAGTCATTAGGTCATTGGAATTATTCAGTCTTTTTTTTGCAAACTATGCCACATATGTAGAAAAAATCCTTTTAAAAATTTGTCTTAATTGGTGACATTCATGGAAAGTTTCTTAAGGATTTTAAAAAAAAATATCTGCTTGTATTAAGATCCTGATTCAGCAAGATACTTAAGCACATCAAAGCAACTACCCATGAGTTTAAAGTTAAGCACGTGCTTAAATGTTTTGTTGACTCAGAGTTTAAGTCACCTAACATGGTGACAGGTTTCAGAGTGGTAGCCGTGTTAGTCTGTATCAGCAAAAACAATGCGGAGTCCTTGTGGCACCTTAGAGACTACCTTATGCCCAAATAAATGTATTAGTCTCTGACTGGTTCTCAGTGACAGAGCACTTACCTTCAAAGTGCATTTATAAATAAAAAGTTTTCACAACACCTTTTGTCAAGGTAAATTCTAATGGTTTTTTTAAGTCACCTGAGTGTCATGTTTTAAACTGAAGACAGGGCCGGTGCAACCATTTCGGCGAACTAGGCGGTTGCCTAGGGCGCCGAGATTTGGGGGCGCCAAAAAGCGCCCCTCAATTTTTTTTTTGGAATGGTTGAGCAGCCGCTGCTGCTAGGACAGAGAGGGAATCTGAGCTGCTCGCGGCAGCTGGCAGCGCAGGGTGTCCCCTGGGTCAGGGCGCCGCCATGGCAGCCGGCAGCCCAGGGGGTTCCCCGGGTCAGGGCGCCGCCGCGGCAGCCCGCAGCCCAGGGGGTCCCCCGGGTCAGGGCGCCGCCGCGGCAGCAGGCAACCCAGGGGGTTCCCCGGGTCAGGGCGCCGCTGCGGCAGCCCGCAGCACAGGGGGTCCCCCGTGTCAGGGCACCGTTGCCGGCAGCCCAGGGTGTTCCCCGGGTCAGGGCACCGCCGCGGCAGCCCGCAGCCCAGGGTGTCCCCTGGGTCAGGGCGCCGCCACGGCGGCCGGCAGCCCACGGTGTCCCCCGGGTCAGGGCGCCGTCGCGGCAGCCCGCAGCCCACGGTGTCCCCCGGGTCAGGGCGCCGTCGCGGCAGCCCGCAGCCCACGGTGTCCCCCGGGTCAGGGCGCCGTCGCGGCAGCCCGCAGCCCACGGTGTCCCCCGGGTTAGGGCGCCGTCGCGGCAGCCCGCAGCCCAGGGGGTCCACCGGGTCAGGGCGCCGCCGTGGCAGACCGCAGCCCAGGGGGTCCCCCGGGTCAGGGCGCCACCACGGCAGACCACAGCCCAGCGGGTCCCCTGGGTCAGGGCGCAGTTGCCAGCAGCCCAGGGGGTCCCCCGGGTCAGGGCGCCGCCACGACAGCCAGCAGCCCAGGGGGTCCCCCGGGTCAGGGCGCCGTTGCCAGCAGCCCAGCGTGTTCCCCGGGTCAGGGCGGTGCCACGGCAGCCCACAGTCCAGGGTGTCCCCTGGGTCAGCGCGCCGCCATGGCAGCCGGTAGCCCCGGGGGTCCCCTTGGTCAGCGCGCCGTTGCCAGCAGCGCAGGGCTTCCTCTGGGTCAGCGCGCCGCCGCGGCACCCAGCAGCCCAGGGGGTCCCCCAGGTCAGGGCGCCGCCGCGGCAGCCCGCAGCCCAGGGCTTTCTGTGGGTCAGCGCGCCGGCAGGGCCACCCAGAGAGGGGGACAAGAGGGGCAATTTGCCCCAGGCCCTGCAGGGGCCCCCACAAGAGTTTTTTGAGCCCCTGGAGCAGGGTCCTTCACTCGCTCCGGGAGCCCCGGAAAACACTCGTGGGGCCCGGGCCCCTGGAGCTTCTTCTGCTCCTGGTCCTCGCTGGCAGGGGTCCTTCCGCTCCAGGGCGGAAGGACCCACCGCCAGTGAATTATCGCCGAAGCGGGACCCGCTGCTGACATGCAACCCGGTCTTCGGCGGTAATTCGGCGGCAGGGAGCCCTTCTGCTCTGGGACCAGTCGCCGAAGTGCTCCAGAGACCCGCGGCGGGGGCCCTCCACCACAGAATTACTGCTGAAGATCCGGCTGCACTTCGGCAGCTGGTCCCGCTTCGGCGGCAATTCGGCGGTGGGGGGGGGCCCTATGGCGGCTCTCCGGGGCACTTCGGCAGCGGGTCCCGGAGCGGATGGGCCCCTCGCTGCCAAATTACCACCAAAGCAGGGGCCCTCTGCCGCCGAAGACCCCAGGCTCCTGAAATCCTCTTGGCTGCCCTGGCGCGCCGCTGGCAATCCAGGGAGGTCCCCTGGGTCAGCACGCCGCTGCCGGCAGCCGCCAGCCCAGGGGTTCCACTGCGCAGTCCTGCTTGGAGAGGACATGGAGCAGAGGTGAGCTGGGGTGGGGAGGTACCGCAGGGGTCCCCAGGCCAGGGGGTGGGGAGCTGCCATGGGGATGGGTGGCACACTTCAGGGCAGGGGGGGCGGGGAGCTGCTGCAGGGCTGGGGGGGCGCAAGGTGGAAGTTTTGCCTAGGGCGCGAAACTTCCTTGCACCGGCCCTGACTGAAGACATTTGAGTTTTGGGAGTAGGAGAGTGAGAGATATTGAAATCTTTTTCTTAAGCTACAGCATTTTAACACTGAGCATTGTTTCGTACTGACAAGCAATAAACTCGTAGATAAAGTATCTTTATATTAGAAATCAAGCTGTAGTCTTAACTTTGTAAAAACAGTCTAAACAGCATATACAGTAATTTAATCTGTGAAAGATAAAAATGTTCAGTTTAAAACACATACTGGGTCAAGTATCAGAGGGTAGCCGTGTTAGTCTGGATCTGTAAAAGCAGCAAAGAATCCTGTGGTACCTTATAGACTCACAGACGTTTTGGAGCATGAGCTTTCGTGGGTGAATACCCACTTCCTCAGATGCATGAGGAAGTGGGTATTCACCCACGAAAGCTCATGCTCCAAAACGTCTGTGAGTCTATAAGGTGCCACAGGATTCTTTGCTGCTTATACTGGGTCAATTAACTCAAACCTTTATCTGGTGGCCAAAAAGTAACACTGAGAAATACTTTATAGGATGAGTCACTGTAACTTAATTTACTAAAATTTCAAATATGGATAGAAAAACAGCACCAGAACAATGTATGCTACCATTACGTAGCTCAATACATCTCTAATATTAGTCTATTGATTTTTAAACAACTCACTTAATAAACCCTATTTCAGAAGTCAAACTAGGATGAACCTCCTTGAGCTACTGAAGCCAGCATTAGAGTCCATCAGCTTTGGAGTTTTAGAGGCACTCTCATTACTTCCCAGTTCACAGTTTAGCTAAATCCATGCTGTTTGATTTACTGTTTAGAGATGAAGAGACACATATACAGCTCTACTCCGATATAACGCTGTCCTTGGGAGCCAAAAAATCTTACCGCGTTATACCGAACTTGCTTTGATCCGCCGGAGTGCACAGCCCTGACCCCGCCCAGAGCACTGCTTTACCACAATATATCCAAATTCGTCTTATATCGGGTTGCGTTATGTCAGGGTAGAGGTGTAATAGAATTCTGGACATGAATGCACAAGCCACCAGTGAAAGTTTGATTAATGGATTTTAGGATATCAGACTATTGTGCCCTTGTTAATCTATGTGGGATTTAGGTCTTAAAGTAAGTGTGCCTGTGTGTATTTAGGAATGCCTATGCAGCTGCTGGGAGTGTACTTCCAAGTGTGGATAGACAAACGCTAGCTCTGCTCAGGCTAGTGTCCTAAAAATAGCTGTGTTTCCACAGCAGCACGGGCTAGCCACACAAATCCATACCCATGAGGAAAAGGGTCAGGCAGGTTTGTACTTGGATGCCTAGCCCAAGCCACCACAGACACCCTGCTATTTTTAATATGCTAGCTCAAGTATAGCTAAGCTAGCGCATGTATGTCCAGCCAGGCTGGGAAGCACACTCCCAGCTGCAGTGTAGACATACCCATATTTGTATGTAGAAATAAAAAAACTGGACTTTCTTGGAGCAACACTGTTGAGACACTACAGACTGCCTAAATTCAGAGCAGTGATGTTCACCCTTAGTCACTATTCCCAATCTTGTCTGCTTGTTAGGATACTGGAAAATATGGCACTCACCAGTACAAAGTAGTAGGCATACAGAGCTGCCAAGTGATGAATTACAAAAAATTTATCACCAATTGCCTTCCAGTAGTAAGTAATAAGAAACAAGTCTGTAAAAGAAAAAAACTCATTAAATTATTACAACATATGCTACCTAAGGACCATAATATTTCTCTTTAAAGCTTTCAGTATTACTGCAACCTAAAAGGAAAAACCTTTTTGGTTATCTGAGCTATGCATATATTTTTAATGGCAAATGGTGTCCAACTCAACCCACAAAAAGAAAAAAAAAATCTGCATTGTCTTTGCATTGAGCATTTCTAAGCTCAAGACTTCTATATCCCTTCCCCCACCCCCCTGCTCCTCAGATGGACATTAAATGTGAAAAGAAAAATTAGGCCTAAGCACTAGTTAAAATATTTTAGCTCTTCCAAAAATGTTCATAAATCTTTATATTTTCTACATGAAGGGAGCTGCCTGGCCACAGCTTTAGCAGGAGGTACACTGTGAGCAAGAATAGATCCAGGGGGAGAGAGAGAGAGAGAGAGAGAGAGACTTTCTTTCTCTCTCTCTCTCCCCCTTAGGTCCTGGTCTCGAAGATGATTCATGAGCCCACAATAATTGTATCAAGAAACGCAGAGAGAAAGGGGGTTGAGGACACTGCCAAAATACGACTGGGTCTACTATGGGAATGGTGGAGCAGCAGACGTTATTAGCAGGGCAGGGACCCCTAACGCTAAAAACATTAGCTCTTTGATTTGTTGAGCCCTTTGATTTGTTGGCTTCATTTATTCATAATCCACCAGTGATCACAGAAAATAAATAACCTGACACAGGCTGTCATTAAGAACAAATAATGGAGTGAAAGAGCACAATTGTATGTAAGGATGACAGCCACATCAGATAAAATTATTAAAAATATTTTCAACCTTTTTCACATAGAATCAGACTGTGGCTTAAAATGTGTATGAAGACAAGGACAATGGGGAGAGGAGTAAGTAGGGAGCTGTTCCTCCCAGCTTTGCTGGGATTGCTAAAAACCTGCCACTCGCACTCTATGGGCACAGGGGAGAGTGAGGACATTACTGCTGCCAGCAGCAGTAGACATCCCAAAAGGGGTTGGGGTCACAACTCCCACTCCTTCTGAATTGGCTGGAGGACCAGAGCCAGGATTTAAGGGTGTTCAGTGGACCATCTTAAAGCATGCAGTAGTTACCACACTATTGTTGGGTGTTCCTTCAGCACTCACTAAGGCAGTATTTCTCTCCGCCACTAGCAGGTTGCCTCCAGGCATTGTACCACAGTCTACAAACACAGCAGTAGCTTCAAAAGCTATACTGGACCCTATACTGTTTATAGAAGCTCATCACATCCTCAGAATAAAATTTAGATTATCTATGATATAGACAACGTATAATTACCAGAAATGAGGTAGCCTGTGGTAATAGCAATATTCAGTTTCACAATTGAAGGGTCACCCCTGTAAACATAAAAAATGATGTACAGTTCGAGCCTTTATAATAAAAAGTTAAATTTGCATAGGACATACAAACATCACAAACCATTCCCCTCATGCTGGGCCACTCATGTTTGACCCAGCCATGTAGCACCATGGGAATTTGGGTGGGAGAGAGGAGAAGTTGCTAATTAGGAAGACTGATACCAAAGATAGAACACATCTGCTGCCCCACGGAATTCCAGCAGCAAGGATCACCTCATGCCTTGGGCAGCTGGCAAGGGAATGGAGCTGAAACTCAGCAAGTCCCCTGGCATACTGAGGCATAATAAGGTCAGCTAATACAGAGTGCTTGTCAGCACCTTTGCTGACATTATTAAACACGCCTGTTTATGTCTCCTATCCTGCCCTAATTTTTAAAAACTTAGTTTGGGATGATAAGTACTAGTTGAGTGAGAAAGTTTTTTTTAAATCACAATCATGAGATACCATGTTGACAGCTAAAGTGCAGGGGGAAATGAAAGTTACTCTTCTGTAACCAAGCTATTTAAGAGGACCTCAGCACATTCTTACTCTTGGGATGTGCTGAAACTGTAGCTTGGACTGACAGAACCTTCTAACAGCAGTGCCTACCGGTGCACTCTTGTGCCCCCTGCACCTCTCCTCATGGCTCCTCAAAGGGCAAAGCCATAAAAGCGTATGTGGTGTGCTAACCACCTCAGTTCCTTCTACCACCTCAGGTCCAAAGTTGTAATTAGGACTCAGAGAAAGAGGGAAAGGTGGGAAGTGAATGTCATTATGCAGAATCCAACTCCAAGAGCTCTGGTTACAGGTGAACAACCTTCATTTGTTCTTTGAGTGGCCTCTGCACATTCCTACTCTTCGGAGTTTGGCAAGCAGTATTCTTCACTCTGTACAGTTATACAAGGAGGTCTCATTAAAAAGAGATTCTAACATTGCTTTACCAAATTGATCTAGATGCCACTTGTGAGGAATATTTTATGAAGTATGAATTGAGACTAAGTAAAAGCTGTATAGATGCAGCTTTGTTCTCACAGAGTGCACACTAAGCTCTTTTGGAAAAGGTGTAATTAACACACTCTTCAATACAGAGTCCAACCCATGTAGAAAGGTGTTGGGATGTGACTGCCCAGACTTTACTCTTTCCCCATAAGAAACAAACAGTCTAGGCAATTTTCTGCCATTCATATAGAAGGCTAATGTTCTGTTAGCATCCAAGGTATGGCGCTTACCTAGAGAAAGCTAAAAATGTAGCCTTGGAAAAAATACTGGCAAGTTTATGGACTGATGGAGATGATAGTTGTTCATTAAACCCTTCAGAATCTTTTTAATATATCATGACTAAATACAGTATTTTCTTCAACTAAACTATAGTGAGTAGACATAGCTGCAAGATGTACTTTTACCAATGATATGGAGAGTCACAAGCATTTCAGATTAATGAGAAACTCCCATATGGATTGAATAGGAACTGAACCTAGGTTTATTGTTAGTTGCCAGCAAAGAGAACCCTTTCCACTTACGACTGTAAAAGTTGATGCTTCCTGGAGTTTAACTGAATTCCTGTGCTTTTTACTCAGAACTATTCTATATCTGTTGGAATACTATTCTGCCAAATGGAGGCCTGGATGGCAAATCTGACCTCTCTGCTGGGCCCGTAGGCTGAAGACAGATAAACTGTTTATGATAGTTGCAGTATATCCCACAACCACTATTGTCTCACACAGGCCAAAGTAACTTTAGCTTTCTCTTGTTCAAATATTTATGAGAACTCTGAATTAGAAGAATTTGGGGCTGAGGGGACACAGAGGAGGAAACCTACTCCCTAGTCTACAAGAAATGCATCAGAGATGGACTGGTTGTCCACTCCTGCTCTAGAGCAATACCTTGGACATTTGGAGTTACGTCTTATTGCAAATAGGTCCATCTCCAGGTACTCCCACGGGGAAAGCATGTCATTCTCTATAGATTTCCCGAGTGACCATCTGTGCTGATCATGAAAGTCTCTGCTCAACTAATCTGCCAGTATGTTGTCCTTGTCTGCAAAGTGAGGAGCTATATGATAAATTTGGTGTGCCATGCACCATTCCCACAGAGCTTCAGCCTCTTTGCACAGCTAGTTGGAACATGCTCCCTCTGCTTATTCATGTAAAACATTGCTGTAATGTCAGTAATTATTTGAAATACTCTGCCTGGTAGACAAGGGAGGAAATATCAGGTTTTCAAGTCCTTTCACTCTTAATTCTTGTATTTTGGTATGGAAATTTTTCTCTCAAAAATTCCAGATACTGTGAATTGTCAAATTCTTGTAAAGAGACCTCCAGCAATTTGGAAGGGTCAGAGGTGACTACAGCTGACTGAGCTGGGGAGTTGAATACAACTTTTTTTAAGACAGTGTGATGTTAATTCCACCATATGAAGGATAGGAACATTCGGCAGGTCATTTCATTAACATACAGTCTTGCTAGCTAATACTGAAGAGGTCTTATCTTTAGAGCTGCAGGTAGAGTTATGCATGTTTCAGAATTCATAAGGCTCATCAGCTTGAGGAAGACCATCATTGTTTGCCGTGGGTTCTTGTGTAGTATTTCCAAGTACCTTTCTTCTGGGACAAAAAAACCTCTCCTCTGTTGTACTTCCTTAAAGTAAAGGCAATAGTCAGCTTCTGATTTTAGTGGCCTCTTAGCTCACTTGGTACGTTAAAGGAAAGGCATTTCTTCTTAATTTTTCAGTGAATTATTAAAGTAATTCTTGTGTTAACCTTATAAGTTGATTTAATTACTCATTGTAGTAATTGACAAGCCAGATAAACTGAATCACTGATCTACTGATTCAATTTTGACAGAATTTTGATAGTAACCTTGATTTGATCATTGTACTGTTTTACATTTGATTAGGGAAATTAGAAGTAAATTAGTGACAGTTGTTTAGCTTCATATTTATTTGATTTTTTTATAGAATCCATAAAAGCACACTAGCATGGCTCTTCTCTCAAAACTCCAGTACATAAGAACATAAGAATGGCCACACTCGGTCAGACCAAAAGGTCCACCTGTATCCTGTCTGCCAACAGTGGCCAATGCCAGGTGCCCCAGAGGGAATGAACTTAACAGGTAGTGATCAAGTGATCTCTTTCCTGCCATCCATCTCCACCCTCTGACAAACAGAGGCTAGGGACATCATTCCTTACCCATCCTGGCTAATAGCCATTAATGGACTTAACCTCCAAGAATTTGTCTAGTTCTCTTTTAAACCCTGTTATAGTCCTAGCCTTCACAACCTCCTCAGACAAGGAGTTCCACAGGTTGACTATGCGCTGTATGAAGAACTTCCTTTTATTTGTTTTAAACCTGCTCCCCATTAATTTCATTTGGTGGCCCCTAGTTCTTACATTATGGGAACAAGTAAATAACTTTTCCTTATTCACTTTCTCCCCACCACTCATGATTTTATAAACCTCTATCATATCTCCTCATAGTCTCCTCTTTTCCAAGCTGAAAAGTCCTAGCCTCTTTAATCTCTCCTCATATGGGACCCGTTCCAAACCGCTGATCCTTTTAGTTGCCCTTCTCTGAACCTTTTTTAATGCCAGTATATCTTTTCTGAGATGAGGAGACCACATCTGTACACAGTATTCAAGATGTGGGCATACCATGGATTTATATAAGGGCAATAAGATGGAGACTATCTTATTCTCTATCCCTCTTTTAATGATTCCTAACATCCTGTTTGCTTTTTTGTCCGCTGCTGCACACTGCATGGACATCTTCAGAGAACTATCCACTATGACTCCAAGATCTCTTTCCTGATTAGTTGTAGCTAAATTAGCCCCCATCATATTCTATATATAGTTGGGGTTATTTTTTCCAATGTGCATTACTTTACATTTATTCCCCTAAAATTTCATTTGCTATTTTGTTGCCCAATCACTTAGTTTTGTGAGATCTTTTTGAAGTTCTTCACAGTCTGTTTTGGTCTTAATTATCTTGAGCAGTTTAGTATTATTTTCAAACTTTGCCACCTCACTCCCTTTCTCCAGATCATTTATGAATAAGTTGAATATGATTGGTCCTAGGACTGACCCTTGGGGAACACCACTAGTTACCCCTCTCCATTCTGAAAATTCACCATTTATTCCTATCCTTTGTTCCCTGTCTTTTAAACCAAGTTCTCAATCCATGAAAGGATCTTCCCTCTTATCCCATGGAAACTTAATTTATGTAAGACCCTTTGGTAAGGAACCTTGTTAAAGGCTTTCTGGAAACCTAAATACACTGGATCCCGGTTGTCCACATGTTTGCTGACCCCTTCAAAGAACTCTAGTAGATTAGTAAGACATGATTTTCCTTTACAGAAACCATGCTGACTTTTGCCCAACAAGTTATGTTCTTCTAGGTGTCTGACAATTTTATTATTTACTGTTGTTTCAACTAATTTGCCTGGTACTGATGTTAAACTTACCGGTCTATAATTGCCGGGATCACCTCTAGAACCCTTTTAAAATATTGGCGTTACATTAGCCATCTTCCAGTCATTGGGTACAGAAGCTGATTTAAAGGACAGGTTACAAACCATAGTTAATAGTTCTGCAATTTCACATTTGAGTTCTTTCAGAGCACTTGGGTGAATGCCATCTGGTCCTGGTGACTTGTTACAGTTAAGTTTATCAATTCTAAAACCTCCTCTAAAAACACTTCAGTCTGTGACATTTCCTCAGATTTGTCACCTATAAAGGACGGCTCTGGTTTGGGAATCTCCCTAACATCCTCAGCCATGAAGACTGAAGCAAAGAATTAATGTATTTCTCTGCAATTATTTTATCATCTTTAAGTGCTCCTTTTTTATCTTAATCCACCAGGGGCTTCCTGTTTCTGATATAATTAAATGTTTGTTATTACCTTTTGAGTTTTTGGCTAGCTGTTTGTTCTTCAAACTCCTTTTTGGCTTTTCTTATTACATTTTTACAATTAACTTGGCAGTGTTTATACTCCTTTCTATTTATCTCACTAGGTTTTGACTTCCACTTTTTAAAAGATGCCTTTTTATCTCTGTCATAGTATCTTTCCCCAATCTGAACCTTAGAGTCCAAAAGTTGGGGTACCAGCATGAATTCCTCTAAGCTTAATTACCTGCTTAGATCTGATAAGCTGCCACCAATCAGGAATTCCAGTGCCTGATACACTCTGGTCCCCCCAACACCTTCCCTAGGGACCCCAAGACCCAAATTCCTTGAGTCTCACAACAAAGGGGAATAAACCATTTCCCTTCCCCCTCCTTCCTTCCTCCCAGCTCTTTCCCGCCCTGGGTACACTAGGAGATCACCGTATTCGAACTCCTTGAATCACCACACAAAGAGGAATGTTACCTTCCCACCTCCATCTCTTTTCCCTTCACCCAGAGGCAATACAGATTCAAACTCCGTGAATCTAAAACAAAGAGGAAATTCATTTTTCTCTTCTCACACTGCTCTCTCTCCCTTCTCCCCACCAATTCCCTGGTGAGTACAGACTCAATTCCTTTGAGCCTCAACAAGGGGAAAAAAATCAGACAGGTCTTAAAAGCAAAACTTTTAATAAAAGAAAGAAAAAAAGTAACAAGTGTCTCTGTAATTTAGATGGTAAAAGTTACAGGGTCTGTCAGTTTATAGGCACTAGAAAGAAGCCTCCCCCCAGCAAAATACAATTTAAAATACTTCCAGCAAACTACACATTTGCAAATACAGAAACAATCAAAAGACTATAATCGCCTTTCTTACTAAAATATTCACTATAAGAGACTGTAGCAGGGAGATTGGCAACAAAACTGGTTGCCCATCAAGTCCCTTCCAGGACCCAGAGAGAACAAAGCCAAACCCAAAAAATACAACAAAGGCTTCCCTCCACCAAGATTTGAAAGTATCTTGTCTCCTGATTGGTCCTCTGGTCAGGTGTTTGGTTCCCTGTTTGTTAACCCTTTACAGGTAAAGAGACATAACCCTTAACTATCTGTTTATGACAATCTCTCACTGCTTTTTTTACATGGTTGTTAAGCTACGGTGGCCCTTTTTTAGTTCTTTTACTGTATTTTTTAATTTGGTTTATACATTTAAGTTGGGCCTTGTAGCAGGGCGGTTACCCTGCTCCTGAAAGAAAAGGCTAGGCTTACTGGGGAAGCAGCCACAGTTGGGGCCATGCCCCAGTCAGGGCACAGCTGGCCCTATAAAAGGGCTGTGAGCCAGGAGCTAAGTCAGTCTCTCTCTAACTGTGGAGAGAGAAGGACCTGGCTGCCTGGGAGCTCAAGGTACTGGGAGTAGAGCAGGGCTGGGGAAAGACAAGAGGAGCTGGGGAGCTCCAGCCTGGCAAATCCCCAGGCTGCAGGCCTTGCTAAAGGCCTAAAGAAGGTACTGGGGCTGGAAAGGTGCAGTTTGGGGTTAGGCAGAGGCACCTGCTCCAAACCCCATGCCGATGATGAGTGGCCATGATAGACTGAAGTTTTCCCCAGTGAGCAGGGGCTAGATGATGACTGGCAGTAGCCACTGAGGCAAGGTGTGTGAGAAGGTTGGGGGTTCCTCACATCCCTTGGACCATGCCGCTTCCCGCAGCCCCCATTGTCCTAGAGCAGCGAACCATGGCCAGTGAGAGCTGCGATCGGCCAAATCTGTGGACACAGCAGGTAAACAAATTGGCCTGGCAGGGGCTTTCCCTGAACAAGCAGTGGCAGCTTTGAGAACCATTGAGGTACAGGACACTTCCCTTGGAGCCTTCTGGAAAAAGGTTCTCTTTGCGGCTGCCTTTCTTCAACTCTTTTAAATTCAGGGTAATACCTAGAGGCAGGCCAATATGTGATGTGGAAGCTTGTCACTCCCAGTCCTGCTAGTAACTGGCAGGCAATTCCCTATCATAATACCTGGGTGAGGAAGGGTGATCTCACAGTCTGAAAGGTTGGAATCTATAGTCTCACTAATGCTTTTGGGGTTTGCTGACCCATCTCCTAGGACAGGAAGGTTAAGGAAAGGTATCAGGCCATTTGTAGCCTGATTTCAGATCCAAAGAAGTTCCTAAGACTGACAATGATTTGGTTTAGCAAAAAAGACAAGATATTTCCCTGGGAAATCAGTAGGGGAAGATTCACATATTGCCAAGGAGGTTTATATAGCTACTGAATCAGGCAGCAATATGCAAGTGCAGATATAACCAGTAAAAGACCACCATCTCAACCTTCCTGGAGCTGCCTAGACTGAGCTGCAGTTCTTCCTTTTCCTTCACAGAAACACAAAATTGCCATATCACATTAGACCAGTGGTCTTTTCTATTCTAATATCATACTTCAAAGGAAGGTTCACAAACTTCCACAGTAGACAGTTATAGAATAGCCTGCTTATTTGGTGAAGTTTCATATGAATTCCTGTCAGTTAGTGATTTACTTATGAGCTGAAGACCTTCCTCCTCCCACCAATTTATCTCTCCTATTCTCAACCTCTGACTTCTCCCTCCTTTCTATGACTTTAAAAACAATACCTAAGTAGTCTATAAAGTCACAACTTGTATTAAGAAGAAAGGAAAAACTACTACTATGGAACCTTCTATACTATCAAGTAGTACACACAACTCAGTTGAATAATCACCTGATGTTTCATTATAACTCTTGTCCATCCACTTATCCCTATTGTTTGTTACATTTAATTATGTGTAATGCCTGAAATTAGATTCTAAACTCTTCAGTCCAGGGACAATTAAGTTTAAGATTCACATCCAGGCATTAAAACCCTGAAAGTTAACCCACCTAGCTGGGCCACACATAGATCCAGAAGCATTTCAGACAAAGCTGCCCTAAAGGCCCTGGACCTAAGATTTTATGCACAACTAACTCTGAAGGACAGGGTTGATTTGGACACTATCACATAGCCACCCACAATTATACACTGAGAGGGCATGTGGCAGAAGCAGGGAAGTGAAGCTGGGGAGGAGGCATGTGGCCAAGTTATAACAGGCATTTGAAAACTTGAAGTTTGCATGTACTTAGTAGCGACTTTCTAGAGTTTAACAGCTAAAAGTCTCTGAAGATTTCATCCTCACAGAGCATGCTCAAGCCTCTCACAGCTACTAGTGCTGACCAGACTGTGCATGCACCATTCCCACAAAGCAATGGAGCCCAGGAACACTGGGTTTCAAAGGACTTTATCTGTAATGGCTGCTCCAGGCCAATACCAATAATCAGTTTATGCAAAATAAAAATACATAGCACTTTATATCTTCAAAGTGCAGTTCAGATTTTGACTTGTTCCTTGAAGGTGCTGTATGCTCTCAATTTCCATTGAAACCAATGGAAATCAAGGGAGCTTAAAATCTTGCAGGACAGAATCCTAAACAATTATAATAATATCCCTGTGATGAAATGGTGAAAGTATTATCCCATTCTTACCAATGAAAAACAAACACAGCAATATTAAACAACATGCCCAAAGCCACACTAGTGAGTGGCAAAGCTGTGATTAGAACTCATAACTTCATAGCATCCAGTCCTGTTCAGTACACCACACCATATTGCATTCTATTACAGATCTGTAAACAACTGAGCAGTATGAAATGCAGACCTTTGTTCTGTTCTTTTAAAACCAGGTGAAATATTTTTTTTCATTTAAGTTTAGTCTGATCCCCATGTTGTGATTCAGTTTAAAATAAAGTTATGGTGGAAAGATGAGTTAAAGCTTTCAACAACAAAAAAAAGTTTAATTATACAGGTAAAATCAACATTTCTTCTTACATAGCTTTAAAGAAAGAAACAAGTCAGTTCCAATAAAGGGTAACAGCTTCAACTTTCTGCTAACAATCTCATGAATCAACTCAAACAAAATCCTGTATTATACTGCAAAAGTCTGTTGGGTGGGGCGGGGGGGGGAGACAAACACCAAAGACCAAAACTTATTTTATTTTAAGTTGTAATGCAGGAAGACCTTCTACTTAGTCGGAGGAACTACTGGAAATCATTGACAGGAGGAGCAGCAGCATTTACTAAAGCGAGAACCTCTGCTTTACCACTATAGAGAAAAACCTTTTCAGAGGGGGTGGGGAGCTGAAGAAAAATTGATATAGTGTCTTCATTTTACACTTAAAATCTCATCTAACTTTTGGTCATATTTTTCCCCCTACAGACATTCAGAGTGTGCAACCAACCTAATTCTCAATTACTAAGGGACAATTTCCACTCATTGATATATTTTGCTTTCCACAACAAATCTCTGTACAACTTTTCATGAGTGATGTACCCAAGTATTCAGATTCTAATATCTAAATTGTATTGTTAAATCTATTCACCTAAATTTGGATTATTGCTGATTATGTATACTATGTATCATATGACTTTTAAAAACTAACTCTTTTCCCAACCCATGTATTATATCATTTAACATTAGCTTTAATAAAATGTTTATATCTTCGTTTTTTCACTTTTCAAGCAAAACAGTAAATAGACACAAATGATGTCAAATCTGCAGTCACCTTTTTGATTGTTTACAGTTGTATTTTCAGAACTGTGCATTAAAATTGGAGATTGAATTTCAATTAACAGTCTTGAGAAAGGTGTGTTCATACTACTTCATAGAAACTGTTATACAGTAGGCTTATAATGACATTTTAATTGGCAAAATAATTTGGATTTTACCAGATAGTCAGGACAGACATATAAATGACCCTCTACATTTTAAGAGAAACTGAGTGATAATTTGGCTAGTTATTGCTCTTAACACGATAGCAACATTGGGAAAAAAAAGATGTGGGAAAATGGGAACAAAGAAAAAAGTCATATTTTTAAAGTCAGTTTGATACAACTTGTCTTACCAGACATGGTCAGCATTAACAGCTTCATCATACAACAAGATATATACACAAAAAGCACCAACCACCAAGGCATGGAATGTGGATACTGTCCTGAAAAAAAGACATATATATTACATTTGTGATTACCATTCTCACTGATACCACAATTTAGAATATATCATCTTAAGTGCAAGATGGTATATTTCCAAGGAAGTTCTGAATGATTGTACTATAAAGACATTTCATTTTTATATTATATCAGCTCATGGAATTACTTGTTTTTTATATAGACTGCAAAAGTATACATAGGGAAGGAGGAAAATATTTTTGGTGCAATCATTGCTGCTTTTTTTTTTTTATAATGACAAAGCAGTTAAAACATAAAATTAACATACCTTGATAGCTGTCCCATTTACTGACACTTATCTGAAAAAGCAAACTCATGACTAAGCTCTTTAAATTCATTCTTCCAGCAATAATCAACTTGTTAAACGAACCAAAAGGAGACTTCTTGTACTTTATACTGAATTCAAACTGTTACTATATATGCTAGGTTAGCAGATTTCTGTTTGTAAACACCAAATTTAACAGCTGGAATGCTTTTCTGTTCTTGTTTTTTTAGGTGGGTGGGGAAGGCCGTAGATTAAACAGAAACTCTAGCACTGACAGCTTCAGAGAAGGACAATCTTGTGCATATGACCCAGCTTCTAGGTCACTCAGAACAAAACTGAATAGTGCAAGACTGCAATACACAAATATGAACATCGTAAGTTTGCTGAGGGAGTAGAAACTACAGTATATATGATAATGCTTATTTTGACACACAGCTTCATCTTCAGCACAATTCCTAAACTCAACCTATTTCCCTCCTCTGCATTAAAGATGGCTTGGAAGGAGGTCTGGCTACATCTATGCTAGGCCAAATGCCTGCAAATTTCAAGTTGGATATACACCTCTACCCCCAATATAATGCGGTCCTCAGGAGACTAAAAAAACTCATCGCGTTAGAAGTGAGACCGTGTTATATCGAACTTGCTTTGGCCCCCCTGTTCCTTGTTCCCTGAGCGCCCCCTCCAGAGACCCCTGTCCCTAATCACCCCCAGGACTGCATCCCCTACCCAACCTCCCTGTCCCGTCTGCTCCAACGTCTATCCACACACCCCGCCCTCCGACAGGCACTCAGCGGCAGCAGCGGGAAGCGGAGCAACACGGCCCCAGTCCGCTCCACTCCGCCACTTCCCAGCCGTGGCACTCTGCTTCCCACTGCCGGTGAATGCGGGGAGCTTGAGGAAAGGACGCCCCTCATACTCACCTGCGGCGGGAAGTGGAGCACCATAGCTGGGAGCTGGCAGAGTAGAGCGGCCTGGGGCCAGGCTGCTCCGTTTCCCGCCACCGGTGAGTGTGCGGAGGTTGAGGAAAGGATGCCCCCGCACTCACTGGTGGCAGGAAGTGGAGTGACATGGCCCCAGGCCACTCTACTCCGCCAGCTCCCAGCCGCAGCGCTCCACTTCCCGCCGCCCACTTCCACTTCCCTCCCTATGAGTGCAGGGAGGCTGGGGAAAGGACACCCTCCACGCTCGCTGGCGGCAGGAAGCAGAACGACACAGCCCCAGTCCGCTCGCTTTCCTTGCCCCGGCCCCAGCCGTGTCACTGGGGAGTTGAGGAAAAGTCCCGCACTTACCTGAGAGCGGGAACAGAACGCTGCAGCTGGGAGTTGGCGGAGTGGAGTGGCCTGGGGCCAGGCTGCTCCACTTCCGCCGCTGCGGGTGGGGGTGGGAGTGGGGGTGGGGGAGGGATCCCTTCCCCCAAGCCCTCTCCCCCGAGCGACACGGCTAGGGCCGAGATGAGGGAAGTGGAGTGGGCTGCTCCTGGGCCCCTACTAATCCCCCGGGTCACTGGGACTGCAGGGCCCCCAAAAGTGCCCCCCACCGCTCCTGCCTCCCAGACTTGGGGGAGAAAGCCCCTAGCTGCCCCCGAGACCGTCTGCCCCTTATCCAAACCCTCGGCCCCGGACTGGCACTCTTAACATGCTGCTCAGAGCAGCGTGTCAGAGCTTAACGGGGTTGTATGCGAACCCGCGTTATATTGGGTCATGTTATATCAGGGTAGAGGTGTATTCCATAGAAGACAGCATAATAAGGATGCATAGATCCAAAATTTGTGAAGTGTGCATCCAATTGTGGATTTAAAACACTGCAGTCAGACACAGGGGATACCATCTTCTCTGAAATTAATACTCACTCCTACCTTTTTTAATTTTAGTGCAAAAGGAAAAGACAAGGTACAAAAATTATGTTTACTGTAACCTAAATATTTCAAACATAACATTTCAAAATTACATGTCATGCTGTAAGACTTTTTGGCTCCCAAGGACAGAGTTATAGCGAGATAGAGGTGTATATTGGAATTGGAAAAGATTGAGAAAAAGGACAACAAAAATAATTAGGATTATGAGACTGCTTCCATGTGAGAAGAGATTAACAAAACTGGGACTTTTCAGCTTGGAAAGAGATGACTAAAGGGGGATATGATAGAGATCTATGAAATCCTGATTGGTGTGGAGAAAATAAATAAGGAAGTGTTATTTATTCTTTTCTTTATACAAGAACTAGAGGTCACCAAATGAAATTAATAGGCAGCAGGTTCAAAATAAACAAAAGGAAATATTTCTTCACACAACGCACAGTCAATGTGTGGAACTCCTTGCCAGAGAATTTTCTGAAGGCCAAGAGTATAACAGTGTTAAAAATAAGAACTAAATAAATTCATAGACAATAGGTCCATCAATGGCTATTAGCCAGGATGGACAGAGATGACATCCTTAACCTCCGTTTGCCAGAAGCTGGGAATGGGTGACGGGATGAATCACTTGATGATTACCTGTTCTCTTCATTCTCTCTGGGGCACCTGGCATTGGCCACTGTTGGAAAATAGGATACTGGACTAGATGAACCTTTGGTCTGACCTAGTATGGCCGTTCTTATGTACAAGGAAATGGTAGTTTGAGGGGTTGTCTCCTTATCTGTCCTAGCTTTATGTTACGTCTTTTCCTGCCAGGGAATGGTTTGAGGTAGTAAAGATTGTATTTCCCTATCATCCCAGTGGGCTAGGCGCAGAAAATTTCTGTTTGCAGGCAGCCCAGGGATCCCAGTATGGCCATAGTGGGGCTCCATATGGGAGAGGAGGTGGCATCCAGGATTGTTCCCACCATTTGTGGTGACCTCCCCAGGCTTCCTCCTTGTCTCTATGACTAACATAGAATGGGTTCCTATAAAAGTGGGTGGGAGAGCCCTACCCTGAAATATGAGAGGCTGAATGGACTAATTGGAGGTCCCATTTATCTTCCATTGATCTATGAGGAGGAAGAGCCCCAGCTGAAAACAGTGCAAGGAGTCAGGCAGTACTGCTGACACATGAACGTCTGGTGACCGAGTGGTCTTGGTGCCAAGAGGCATTCGGTGCCCATGATCAGCAGTGATTCCTCTGCTACAGTCAAGTCCTTCAAGTACCTAACTTCTTGAGGTACCGAATAAAGCATTGGTACCAATATGATGATCTTTCTCTAAGTGGACAGTACCAAAGGTTTGGATTGCTCCAACAAGGGCACCAACAGAGGCAGATGCTTCAACTTACAGCATACCAAGGGACCTGTCATGGGGCAGTACTGGAGGTAGGGTTTTGTCCAGTTATACCAGCTGGAGGAATGTCTCTTCTTGCCATCTCTGACATGCCCAGATGGTACTAAAGCTTGCTTGGAGCTGAGTTTGTTCTAAGAAGAGCTATGGAGTTTCCTGGCTCCACTGGTACCACCGGGGTAGCCTGTAGCCTGAATGGTACTGGGTAGAGAGGTGGACAATTCTGAGACTATTGACCCAGTGGGAGACTGATGTCTTTTAGGAAGAGACTTCCTGCAAGGTGAGTTGGAGTTCCTCTTCCTGGGGCATCTGGAGGTCTCAGAAACCTTCCCTTTTGGGGGGGGGAGTGATGAAGTGAGGTTGACAGGGCACTGGATGTGTCTGGAGATTGATGTACTGGAGGGGGAAGTCTCCTGACCTGCCTCTGAAGCAGAGAAAAGAGAACACGCCATCATAAGCCTCAGCTTGATCTTCCCATTCTTCCTCACCCTGCATTTAAGGGCTAAACAGAAGTTACATTCCAATGGGATGTGCGAATCTTCCAGGCAGCTAACACACCTGGAGTGGTCATTGCTAGCTGGGATGGCCTCCCGGCAAGTGAGGCACCATTTAAAAGAGCTGGGCATGTCCTCCCCAGGAAAGCAAACCTTCCAAAGGGAAGGAGAAAAAAATGTAAAACTAAACTAAACAGCTATACTAAGCTAAACTAACAATAAAATTTTGATAGATGGAGGCACACTCGAGGTGGACACGTTAGAGCTCCACCTCAGGCTGAGGCAGATGAAAAGGAATTAGAGGTGATTCACCTGTCCAGCCGGATGTAGCCTCAGGCAAGGCATGAGGCTGTGTAGGGTGAATGTACAAGTCAAATGGACACTGCCAGCAGAAATCTCCAACTGAAAACACATGCTGTAGTGGGGTGGTCACCTGGCTCCTGCCCGGAGGGGTTAAAAGCATCCCTGGAGAGGGCTGTGGCTGGGGAAAGGCTGATAAGCCACAGCTGAGGCCATGCCCCAGTCAGGGCACAGCTGGCCCTATAAAAGAGCTGTGAGCCAGGAACTCTAGATACACACTCTCTCTAGCTCCTTAGAGAGAGAAGGACCTGGCTGCCTGGGAAGCTGACAAGGGTACCTTGGCTGGAGCAATGCTGGGGAAGGGCAGCTAGCCCCAGGCTGCAGTGTGAGTTAAGGGCCCACAAGGGTACTAGGGCTGCAGAGGGGAAGCCCAGGAATAGGTAGGGACAGCTGGTCCAACCCCCCTTGCCGATGACAAGTGGTTTATAGACTGCAGTCTACCCCAGGGAGTGGGGGCTAGATGATGACTGGCAGTAGCCAATGAGACAAGGTGGGGATAGGGGCTTGAGGGTTCCCCTGGAAGAGGAGGCCCAGAGATGGAGGGGTTAGTGCTGGGGGCAGAACCCTGTTATACAAGGGCACTGGGGTCCGGGAGGGACATGGCGGCTGGCGGCAGACAAGACACCGGCCTGCAGAGGGTGGTCCAGGCTGGAAGAGCTAATTCCTGAGACAACCAGCAGGATGCACCGTGCCAGGGGGACACTACTCAAAGAAGAAAGACCTCTGACATACACATTCCTTCTTTGCACTCCTTAACAAAACTAGATGTAATCCAGCATTTACAGTAAACTGGAGGGAATTTTGCTTAGATCTTCACATAGGTTTTGGGAGATGGGGGTATTTTCATAATTTTTACATCACCAGTTATATGCTGTTATATATTTGGGAGCTTAAAAGTTACTAAATTACTGAATCAATTCATTATTTGTATTTATTTTTAAACACTTTACCTTGAATTCCATTCAATCTTCCTTTTTTGGTTGAGATTATTAAAAGCAGGAGTTATTCTTGTTGATGCCCAAGAACTTAGGACATGGAACAGAAGCTGAAATATGGTAAAACTGGTAACAGCAGTGCCAATAATCAGTTTGTTGAAGGTAGCCATTATTCTTCAGCCTGTTAATTGGAATGGCAGAATTACTGTCTCAGTCCAGACATTGATTAAACTATTTTGTTTAAGTAGCTGCAAAAAGAATTTTCTGCCTCCAAGATAGTAACTTAAGTAGAAACAAAAATAAAATTTAGTGCTACACAAAACACAATAACCTTCAGATTTAAAACAGTGATATATTAAGTAGCCATTTCAGTTGCCCTATAAAATAGTGAATGTGTTCAGTCTGTACCTCAGGGGAGGGGAGGGGAGGGGAGGAGAGGTGGAGAAGAAACGCAAACAATTTTTTGGACATTCCTAGATATTTTCTAGACAAGGGGTGGGCAAACTATGGCCCAGGGGCTGCATCCAACCCCTCAGACATTTTAATCCAGTCCTCAAGCTCCCGCCAGGGAGTAGGGTCCACAGCTTGCCCCACTCTGACGTTCCAGTCAAGGAGTGGGGTCAGGGGCTTGCCTGGAAGCAGCAGTGGCTCCTAGAAGCAGCAGCATGTCGCCTCCTCCGACTCCTATACATAGGGGCAGCCAGGGGGCTCCACACACTTTTTACCCACGAAAGCTTATGCCCAAATAAACCTGTTAGTCTTTAAGGTGCCACCAGATTCCTTGTTGTTTTTGTGGATAAAGACTAACACAGCTACCCACGATACTTGAGTGATGGGACTATTATTTCAGACTTATGAAAAGAATTTCAGCACCACTCTCAGGGATTTAAACATTTCACTTCAATAGAAGTTAGAGGGATTTGCAAAACTAAATTCCCATACACCACATAGAAGAAAAAAACAAAACAGTTATCTTCCTGTATCCCAAAAATAATCCAATTCTTTCATAAGAGAAGCTAAACAAAAGAAAGACAGGATAACTCATAGTAATTAAAAGATTTAAAAACGTTCAAAGGCAATATTCTTAAACTGTCGTAAGAGACCGGCGTATGGAAATAACTTTTAAGTGTATTTTGAGGACCTTAAATCTAATTAAAGCATAACTGCTTAACCAAGATTTTGACTAATATTTCACACATGGTAATAACTGTCTAATAGTCAGCAACTTTCTCTAGAATGTCCTAGAAGTAGAGTCTTTCTATATAGAAAAAGGGGCAAGGAATACCCATGCCACCTTCCCTCTGTTCCCCTGGAGCTGGCAATAGCCGATTATTTGCATACACTGCATCTGCAGTCAGTGTGTAGGTGTACGTACACTAACTGATGGAAGCAGTAGTTGGGCCTGTTTAGTAAATCCGTGGAATACTTTGAGGTGTGCGACAGAGCTGTGATCATGTATGAAGAGATTTGTATCTTGCTTCTTCGTGTGAAAACAGGGGTGCATGTATACCTTCAGTATGAATAATTTCTATGCAGAATTCTGTAGGTTATGTCAGTAGCAGAGCATAGTGCTTTTATTACAAGAGATATTGTCAGCAGTAAGGTGGAATATGAGAGGATTCTTAGGATGGTTAAGTAAAGTGCCAGGTTGTTCACCAGCAGGCAATTGCATTGGCACATTCCCTTTTACTTCCAAGGCAACCATGAAGTGGCTGTGTAGAAACCCTCTCATGTTTTTTTCTTTATTGAAGCATTTGCACTGTAATCCTTCCAGACTGTACATCTGTGCAAGTGAAGAAGTGAAAAATTTCTTTAAAATGATTCACAGGTGGATCCCCTAGAGACTTTAGTGAGTGCCCATGCACTGCCTACAGGCGACTTTAGGCCGATTCGCCCGATTCCCAGGAATCAGGTCCCGCGCCTACAGAAGGGCCCCGTGCCTTAGACACTTTTTTTTTTTTTTAAACTTACCCCGGGTCCTGGCTGCGATCTGCTCAGGGGTCTTCCATGGTCCCACTCCCTTGGAGCGAAGGTGCAGGCGGGAGCATGGCAAGCCCCGCTCTCCCGTCTGGAGCCCCGCCAGAGCGCGGCAAGCCCCGCTCTCCCGGCTGGAGCTCGGGCTTTTAAATAGCCTCCAGAGCCCTGGGGTAGTGAGGGGCTCCAGGGGCTATTTAAAGGGTCAGGGCTCCAGCTGCCTGCCTCTGCCACCCCAGTCCTTTAAATAGCCGCCAGAGCCCCGTCCACCCCCATGCATTCCCAGGCTCCCGTGGCTATTTAAAAGGTCCAGGGCGGGGTAGAAGCTGGGGAGCCCCGGGCCCTTTAAATAGCCCCCAAAGCCCGGGATAGCAGGGAGCTTGGGGCTATTTAAAGGGTGGGGGCTCCAGCTGCCTCTGCTGTACCCCCTGCCTTGCCCACACCAGCCCCGCTCCCCCTGCCTGCAGCCAGCTCTGCACCCCATGCCACAGCCAGTCCCTGTCAAACCCCCTGCCATGTCTCCAGTCAAGCCCTGCCAACACCCGTGGCCCTGCCCTAAGCCAGCCAGCCCCCCACACACAGCTTCCCGCAACAGCCCTGCACACCCTTGCCCTGTCTCCAGCCAACCCCTGCTGCAACCCCCTTGCCTGAAGCCCAGCCAGTCTCACACTCCTCTGTCTTCCACCCTGCCACCCCTGCTGCATCCCCCGCGGCCCTGCCTGAAGCCAGCCCGCCCCACAAACCCCCTATCTCCAACCATCCCCGCACCCCATGCCCTGCCTGCAGCCAGACCCTACGTCCAGTCAGCCCCTGCCAGCCCCATGTCCACTTGTGCCCTGCAGTTCCCAGGGCAGTAACCCTGCACACCTGCTTCAATGAGGTGGGCAGGGAGCAGCTGGGACCCACATATGTGAAACAGCAGTCATTAATAACCAATCAACAGCATATATGATGCAATGTACATAATTTATAATTGTATTATTTATATAGTTATGGAAAATAAATAATACATGAAAGAAATGAAAGGCTTTTTTTTTCCACTTTTTTTTTTAAGTCATCTCTGCCAGGGCCCCGCTGAAAATGTTCAGATTGGGCCCCGCATTTCCTAAAGCCGGCCCTGCTGCCCTAGGTAAAAAACTAACCAATGGAGACCATTTTGACCTACATCAGAACAATAATTTGATTTCATCCAGTCATTAGTGCCTCTCAGTTTAACAGTACAATACAAGGCAGCAGAAGGAAAACTTTGCAGGGAGGGAGAATGCCTTTAAGTTGGGAACCCAAATGACACCAAACTTGGATCACTAATGATTCCCTGCACACCCTGGGGCACACCAAATTTTAAAGCTATTGGTTGGATTTTAGAGTGGAGTTGAGCTTTAAAACACATAAAATAGTGAGAAGAGAAGCACTCTAGCCTTTTTTCTGTATTTGTGCATGTGCACTGTAAAAAAATGTACATTCTTAAATATTGTTATCAATTTGGATCACCCAAAGATTTACTGGGTGCTGTGCACTACCGTGGGTAAAATTCAGCAGATAGATATTTTGACCCACAGATTGCTAGCTCTGCACAAAAATACCCACCTGGAAACTTTTTGAAAAATGACAATTTTGGGTGCTTATATCTCTACAACCCGTATATCAAATGACCCCAAATTTGGATCACTATTCTTACTCTGCATCCTCCGAAGGCACACCAAAATTCAGAGGAATCCAACTGAGCATGTTGATTTTGGAAGACTTCAAAAAGTCAAACTTTATACAGAAATTGTGACACAACCTGCAGCTGCAGCACTATAATAAGACTACATCTACACTTCAGACTGGAGTGTGATTTCCCATCTTGAGGACACATATCTGTCCTAACTCTGATCGAGCTAATGCACTAAAAATAGAGTGTAGCCCTAGCTGTGCAAGCAACGGGAGGGGTTACTCACCCAAGAACTTTTCTATCCAAGACAGTAGGCACATATTAAGGGCATCTAGCCCATTGTGGTGCAGAGGCTACAGAGCTAGCACAACTCTGTCTCAGAGAGGGGACTCTGATCCCCAGCTTGAAGTACAGATGTACTCCATGATGTACAAAACAAGTCAAAATGTGAAGGAAATTGGTTCAGTAATTCTGAAGCTCTGAGCTGTTAATTTTAAAGCGGAGTGCCCCAGTGATAGAGACTTCCCAATGTTTTAATGCAGTGATCCACACACTTTTTTCATTGTGCCTCCTCCTTGCCCGTCATGGAACCTGTCTGTGCCTCCTCCTTGGGAGCCGTGGTCAGGAGCAGAGCTGCGGTTGGGAGCTGAGGCCAGAGCTACAACTGGGTCCACGCCTGGGAGCAGAGCCATGGCAGGGACTGTGGCTAGGAGCAGAACCATGGCTGGGAGCAGGGCCACAGCTGGGGTCAGGAACAGGGCAGTGGCTGAAGCCCAAGCTGTGGCTGGGGGTGGGGGCAGGGCCAGCGCGAAGATGGAGGCAGAGTGGGGCTGGGTGGTGCTCCATCTCTATCCCCCTGAACATTTCTCCACGCTTCCTGGGGGGGGGGGGGGGAATGTGCCCCACAGTTTGGGCACCACTGTTCTAATGCATGTTAGCTTTTAGATGACACAAAAATAATCCAATATATTTTAATTCAAATATGTTGACATATATTTCAAAATATTATGAACCAATTTTCTTCAAACTTAGTTCAGCCTTTATTGGAATAACCTTAACTCAGAGATGCTCTTTCCTATGTGCCACCCTCTATTGTAACAAGCTACTGTACTTGCTGTGTAAGGGAGCACATTTGCACGCAGACAGCACCCCAAAGTATGTAACTTCTCCCAAATGGAAATGGTTCATGAAGTCATTTGTGGGTAAATCAGGTTGCGTGTTTTTGGAGAATGAAAGAATGCATGCATGCATGCAACAGCAACACTGGTTGCCTGTTTACTCTTTCCAGTGCTGACAGACCCTTTGTTTTGTACCTAGGCACAGAGCCTTCAAAGTAAAAGGAGCTGTGACGTTATTGACATGAATTGTGACTGTATAGATCATTGTTGTAAACAAGGTCCTATAGTTGCACCACATCTTGTACAAATGAGGTCAAGTTAGGTGTCTATCAAAAGGTTGTAATTTGCTGGTTATGATTATGCTGTCTGTATGGGCATATCATTTTTGTATCTGAAGTTATGATATTGGCTATGTACTTGTATCTCAGTGTACTGCAAGAGATGATACCTAAAATGTCTACAAAGGATAAACCCTCTTTCAAAATAGAAGGAATTCTGCACTTGCCTGCAAGCCCCTTCCCCCCAGTTCTGTAGCATGATTCTCAGAGGTACTAGCCATCCAGAGCGCATGCTGATTTTAATAGAAACCATAGGTAAACACCACCACTGAAAAAAATCAGGCCACAATGAGTTGGTAAAACATGCACTACATTAAAATTTTGTTTCCCTATGGCTACAATCTGGTTTGTTAGAAAGTCACTAAGCATTTAATTTTGCAAAATTCTCCTCAGACTCTCATGATTTTTTTAAAATGGGCAAGAAATTCCCCTCTCTCCACTCCCATTATTATAGAAAGTAAGTTTTATTCTTGGTCTGGTAAACATTCATAACAATTTTGCCAGACTGAGTGCAAGAGCTAGTTTTAGATAGGCTCTCTCAAAAGACTTTTGTACATACTGTAATGAAAATCTAGGAGCTAATTTGGAATTCCACTTGAGCAAGATGAAAGCAGTGTTGTATTTTAATTCAAATAAAATAAAGGAGTTGAGCATGTACATAATTTCATAGACAAGCATAGACAAAGAGCAGATCAACCATAAAAATATTCACGAGTAAAGATTTAACCTTTTAAGTGAGGGGGTTAAGTTAGCCCTAATTGTGTATCTTGTTTAATTTAGCAACTTAACTTTTACTAAACATGGCTTTTTAAACACAAACACAAAGGATTAGATTGACAAAGAGGACATACGTGCTTAAATCCAACATGTAAGTGCAACAGGCATCTACCACTTAACTGCCATCTAACCCTGTAGGCACCTAAATTTCCACTAGTAAAGTCCACTAAGGGCCTAAATTTCTGCCTGTGCTCATGTGCAAAGCTGCCTAAGTCCTGATGACTCAAGCTACTCAGCACCTAACTCACGCCTAAGCCTTGGCAGGATTACAAACGAGGTGTTCCCCTGCCCATCCCCTAGGCATGCTCAGAACACAATTGATATGCACAAAAGATAAGGAGGCGTAGGTCTCCTATCTAATAGCCCCATGATGATGCTGTTAGTGATTCTAAACAATATGTCATACTATCCTAATTATCTGATGTAATGATTCCACTTAAGAAGGAACAATTAGTTGCGTACATACAAAATGGGAAATGAGAGCCTAGGAAGGAATATTGCAAAAGGGGATCTGGGGTCATAGTGGATCACAAGGTAATTATGAGTGAACAGTGTAACTATTGCAAAAAAGAAAAGCAAACATTCTGGAATGTATTAGTAGAAGTATTGTAAGCAAGATATGAGAAGTAATTCTTTCACTCTGCTCCACACTGATTAGGATTCAGCTGGAGTATTGTGTCCACTTCTGGGTGCCACATTTTAGGAAAGATGCGGACAAATTGGAGAAAGTTCAGAGAAGAGCAACAAAAATTATTAAAGGTCTAGAAAACATGACCTATAAGGGAAGATTGAAAAAAATTGGGTTTGTTTAGCCTGGAGAAGAGAAGACTGAGAGGGGACAGGATAACAGTTTTCAAGTACAGAAAAGGTTGTTACAAGGAGGAAGGAGAAAAATTGGAAATTTTTAAGACCAGGTGTCATAAACAGATAAGTAAGAGTTAATAGAACAGAAGTACTTCATATCTCTTTTGCCTGTAAAGGGTTAACAAGATCAGTGAGCCTGGCTGTCACCTGACCAGAGGACCAATCAGGGGACAGGATACTTTCAAATCTTGAGGGAGGGAAGTTTTTGTGTGTGCTGTTACATTTTGGTTGTTGTTCTCTCTGGATTCTGAGAGTGACCAGACGTGCAACCAGGTTTCTCTCCAATCTCTTTGATACAGTCTCTTATATGTCCAGAATAGTGAGTACTAGGTAGATAAGGCGAGTTAGGCTTATGTTTGTTTTCTTTATTTGCAAATGTGTATTTGGCTGGAAGGAGTTCAAATTTGTATTTTGCTGAAAGGATTTTAATTTGTACTTGTATACTTAGGCTGGGAGGGTATTCCCAGTGTCTATAGCTGAAAGGCCCTGTGACATATTCCATCTTAAATTTACAAAGATAATTTTTACTGTTTTTTTCTCTTTAATTAAAAGCTTTTCTTGTTTAAGAACCTGATTGTTTTCTTATTCTGGTGAGACCCCAGGGGACTGGGTCTGGATTCACCATGGAATTGGTGGAGAAACAGGAGGGAAGGGGAAGAGAGAGGTTAATTTTCTCTCTGTGTTAGGATTACTTTCTCAGGGAGAGTCTGGGAGGGGGAGAGAGATGGAGGGGGGAAGGTGGATTTTCCTCTCTGCTTTGAGATTCAAGGAGTTTGAATCACAGTAATCTTCAAGGTAACCCAGGGAGGGGAAGCCTGGGAGAAGCAACGGTGAGGGAAAGGGTTTACTTTCCTTGTGTTAAGATCCAGAGGGTCTGGGTCTTAGGGGTCCCTGGGCAAGATTTTGGGGGAACCAGAGTGTACCAGGCACTGGAATTCCTGGTTGGTGGCAGCGCTACAGGTACTGAGCTGGTAATTGAGCTTAGAGGAATTCATGCTGGTACCCCATCTTTTGGACCCTAAGGTTCAGAGTGGGGAATTATACCATGACACCAGGTTAGACAAACACCTGTTAAAGATGGTCTAGATAATACTTAGTCCTGCCATGAGTGCAGGGGACTGTACTAGATCAGTGGTTCTCAGCCAGGGATACGTGTACCCCTGGGGTATGCATAGGTCTTCCAGGGGGATACATCAACTCATCTAGATATTTGCCTAGTTTTACGACAGGTTACATAGAAAGCACTAGTGAAGTCAGTACAAACTAAAATTTCATAGAGACAATGACTTGTTTATACTGCTCTATATACTATACACTGAAATGTAAGTATATTTATATTCCTATTGATTAATAATAATATAGTAAAAATGAGAAAGTAAGCAATTTTTGTACTAGCATGCTGTGACATTTTTGTGTTTTTATGTCTGATTTTGTAAGCAAGCAGTTTTAAAGTGAGGTGAAACTTGGGGGTATGCAAGACGAATCAGACTCCAGAAAGAGATACAGTAGTCTGAAAAGATTGAGAGCCACTGGACTAGATGACCTCTCAAGGTCCCTTCCAGTCTTATGATTCTATGAACATTTTATTTTATAAACTGTCTTGCTTCAATCATCATAATAGCTAGACATGTGACAACAGAGTGGACAAAAATGTTCAACAAAACTTTTTTTTCCTATGAAAAACGCAGATTGGATCGACATTTTTCGAATTCACGTTGAATTCATCAAATTGTTTTGAGTAAAAAACACTGAAAAAGCTAAATGCTTTGCATCAACATTTTTGAAACAAAACGTTTCACTTTTCTAATCTGAAATTATTTTTCCTTTCAAAAATTTGATTCAATTAAAAAAAACCCTAAACTAAACATTTCATTTTGAGTCAAACTAAACATTTGTAGTAAACAAAGTCTGACATTTTCAGTTCCGCTGCTGAACCAGAAAAAAGCAAACAAAACAAAAATAGTTATTTGCATACCTCTAAATGATAAATACAGATTGCCCACAGCAGCAGCAGCCCCCTTCCTATTATAAGTCCTAATGACAACTTGTATTCAAACAGACAACTAAAATGCTTTAAAAAAGTCAATGTGTTTTTACCGTGCTCTGAAACTGCAGAGATTAGTCTTATTCCCCTCCCAAAACCAAACTGCAAGGTGAATTATGTGTTGCAATATTGCTTACCAAAAAAGCTTATTTCCTCAAACCTTTCAGATACATCAAGAGTCTTTAGTAGAAGAGATAAAAAGAAAAAGTGGAAAAAAAACTTGATAGTGGTACTGAACATTTTAAAATCACTAACTTAAAAAAAAAGACACAAACAAAAAAAACCAACATGTGGATACTGTTATTCAGGAACAGAAGTTTCTAAAACCAGAAACATTAATAAAAACATTTCCTGAAATTTCAGTTTCAGAGTATTAGGTGGCTGGAGGAGAAGGGAGAAGACAGGAAATCAATTACACCTAATTTTTAATTTGTTGAGATGCAAACATTTATTTGCAATGTTTAGCAATCAAACATTGCTATAATACCTAGCAAAGGAAAGCCAGATTGTAAACATATTAGAAATAAAAACCATGTAATTCCTAGTATTATTTTTTGTCCAAGAGGACAGATATTCAGACAAACCAAAAGTGAACATTATATTATCATTTACAAAATTCAGTTTAAATAACAGTCTAAGATATTATATGTAGGGGAATAAGGACATCGGATTTTAAAACAGTATTTTAAATCTGAAAGTGTCCCTTTAAAAGTATTAGTTTATTCAGTGCAGCATTTCAGAGAGGCTGGACCAGTTCACAGCACTATAGCGGTAGCATATTGTAGAGACAGGACTTGATGCAATTTGACAGCAACCCTGCAGGTCTAGTGGGCAAAAACTGGAGCTGCAGTACCAGCTGCCTGCCCCGATTCCAGCTTTCATTTCCCCTCTCCCTGCTGGACTATGCAACCTCCCCTCCCTCGCGCCACCTGTCCCACTGCCCCGCTCCCTCCCGGGGCTGCACAACCGCCCCGCTTTCCCATTAACCCTCTCCCTGCTGGGGCAGAACCCGCGCCCCGTTCACCACACCAGACCCCCTCATACACTGCCACGACCGCTTGCTCCCGGCGGTGGGGGAGGGGATTACTGGGAACCTGCCCGCCGCCGGTCCCTCACACGACGCGCCTGGAGCTGGGCTGCACAGCCCGGCTGGAGCGGGGCTCCCGGCCACTCCCCATTCCCCCGGCCCGGAGTGCCTGCCCCGCCCCCGCCCCAGGCGGGCGGGCTGTTTCCCTGTGGAAGGCTGCGCGCACCCTTACCTGGGCTGGGAGGCCAGACGGGAGCTAGTGTGGCTGCAGCTCCTCCCCCATCCCTGCCGGCGCTGCGGGGAGAGCCCTTCGCTGCCTGCCACCCAGGATGCTCCGAGGGCTGCTGCGACAAGCCACTCACTGCGGGATCGGGTTACAGCAGCCTCGGTCTTAAAGGGGCCGAGCCTCCGCCACCTGCGAGGGAAGCTGCTGCCCGTTAGTGCCAGGGCTGGGTGCGCTGGGGTGGAGCTAGCGGCCTCCGCGCGCACACTGTGGGGATGGGGTTCGGGGCAGGTAGACGGCTCAAGCGCCCGGTCTCCTCCCCGTGGAGATGGGATTCAGGGCTGGGGGTGGGGGGAGTTGGGGAGACTTCCTCTTCGCCCACCCGCAGAGCCCCATGGTGCTAGGATGTAAGGGGGCCCTTCCCAGTTGGCTCCCAGCCGCCACTGTTCTGGGATTTCGAGACCCTAGGCACGAAGTAACGAATGTTTGGTTCTAAGGGCTGCTACGATACGAGATACTAACGGGGGGTGTGGAGTGACTAGGTCAGCACAAGAGTTAACGTTTGAGATTTTAAATACAAAGCAGTCAAAGACACCTGAAGTTATAGATTCCACCGAAAACACAATTTAGTGTCTTCAGTGCAGGACATAAAGTGTGTATTTATATATATACACACACACACACATTTTCTGACGTCTCAATTGTACCATTGCACTAAAATAAATGCAAAAAGCTATCTAAAGAGACAAAGATCAAAATAAATGTAATCTACAAGAAACATGTAATAGAGCAAAAATATGCACAGCTCAAAATATGTGCCTATCCAGATCTCAACTCCTGCATTTGGTTAAATAATTACTGTACCTAGGAATACAGGAATTGACACAGTGGATCAGACCAGCAGTCTGCAGGGCAGGGATAGCTCAGTGGTTTGAGCATTTGTCTGCTAAACCCAGCATTGTGAGCTCAATCTTTGAGGGGACCATTTGGGGAACTGGGGTAAAAATCTAGGGGTTGGACTAGATGACCTCCTGAGGTCCCTTCCCACCCTAATATTCTATGATTCCATCTAGTTCAGTATCATGTCTTTGTCACTAATACCAGAGAGAAACACAACAATAGACAATTATAAAATAATCTGCCCAAAGTTTCTTCCTTAACCCACATCAGTGTAGAAATAAATGCACCATGGTGCATTCCACCTACGGCTATGTTAGTATGGAAATAATTCTGACTAAAAGACCCAGATCTACACATAGATTTCTTACAGTTTAGGGGCAGACGGCAACATTATATCATTTAGTCTGACATACATTGTGTGTGAGTTACCAACAGAATTTGGCCCACTATACTTTTCAACGTGCAGTTTATATAGTTGAATATTCCTATTGTCTAGAAGAAATCATTTGTTGATTTTATTGTCTGAGGTCTAGATGTACATTCATGCACTCCTCAATACAGTGTGCAAAATACCACAAAACATAAAGAGCCATCTCATCCAAAGGAACAGGGGCATTGGCAATATTACCCTTGAATTTTCTCCACAAGGACCACAGGAATAGAAGTTGTTGCATTTTAGGGCCAATCCTGCAGTACTTACTCAGATAAAATTATAACTGAAGTCCAACAGAATGCCAAATGAGTAAATATATAGGTCCCAACCCTGCAGTTTTAAAGTAGAACCTCAGAGTTACGAACACCTTGGGAATGGAGGTTATTCGTGACTCTGAAATGTTCATAACTCTGAACAAAACGTTATGGTTGTTCTTTCGAAAGTTTACAACTGAACATTGACTTAATACAGCTTTGAAACTGTACTATGCAGAGGGAAAATGCTGCTTCCCCTTTATTTATTTATTTTTAGTAGTTTACATTTAACATAGTACTGTATTGTATTTGCTTTTTTTTTTTTTTTTTTTGGTCTCTACTGCTGCATGATTGTGTGCTTCCGGTTCCAAATGAGGTGTGTGGTTGACTGGTCGGTTCATAACTCTGATGTTGGAAACTCTAAGCTTCTACTGTAATACTCAAATTAGAACAGAGGAAAAGCAATGGAAACAATTGCAAGCACATAGGTTTGTTTTGTGTGAAGTATGGAAATTCCATTTCACTAAAGATTTTGAGATTTTTTAAATTTGGCTTCATTTCAAATTGGAACAAAAAACTCAAAAATTTTGAAATGCTCCACACAGGAAATTAAAAAAAATTGTTCCATATCAGTTGAAATATTTCATTTTGACTTTAACTTTTTAATGTTATAATATAATATATAAAATAATACAAAATAAAAAATTCAAAACAAAAAGTTGGTTAAAAATTAAAAATCAAAATGTTTTATTCCAAAAATATTCCAGCTAGTTTAGAAATCCAAAGGAAGATGTAAATATTCATAAAGAAATATTTTGTAATAAAAAGATGTAAATAATGGATTGGTATATACTAAATAGAGCTGGTCAGAAAAACTCAATTGAAAATGCAGTTCTGTCAAAATGGAAACGCTTCACAAAACCATACTGATTTTGCAGCAATTTCATTAAAGAGAAAAAATGTGGAGGAAAGGTCTGACAACATCCCATTTCAACATAGTTGGAATGGAGCATTTTGATTTTTCATTTTGAAACTATTTTTAATTTTTTTATTTTGTATTAAATTTAAAATTAAAAAAGTCAAAATCCAAACAAAACCATTTTGTCAAAATTAAACATTCTGATCTAAACAACTTTTAAAAAAAATGTTCATGGAGAATTATGAATTTTTCAGGTTTTGTTCCTATTCAAAATGAAGCTAAAATTCAAAATCCTTTGCAAAATAGAATTTCCATTGTCTGCACAGTTCTAGTACTATGAATATATTTTGTAATAAAAACACAATTTAATCACTCCCTTTAAACACATACACACGCACACAAAACATTCAGGGTATCCCACCCTAAAGAGACATTTAGATAGTGCCAAATTCATCAACAGAGTTTGGAGAATAGCCATTGCCTTTAATAAAGTAATTTGCAGGGTCCTGTAGCCTCATTCTGACCCTTGTCATAAATGCTGGTATTCACAATCATGATGATTAGTGGTCCCCAAAATACTTATCCTGGAATTAGTTAATGTGTGTGATAAGACACAGGGTGGCTGAGCTACTGGAAGATGCCATGTTGCTGCTTCCACAGATCTCGTTATGTCTGTTTTTGTGCCCTTCTGCTATACACTGCATAATTAAGGCCTGGTCTACACTACGCGTTTAAACCGATTTTAGCAGTGTTAAACTGATTTAACACTGCACCCGTCCACACAACAAGGCCCTTTATATCGATATCGGGATGGGGCAGGGAGGCTTGAAAAATTTGCAGCTGCAGGAGGGAGGGAAAAAAGGGAGAGAAGTATTTAAAAAGATACATTTTACAGAACAATGCTTATACTCTTTCATGGTGAACAACACTATTCACCTATCATAGATCGATATAAAGGGCTCTTTAAACCAGTTTTTGTACTCCTCCTCGATGAGAAGAGTAGCACTGAAATCGGTATTACCATATCAAATTAGGGTTAGTGTGGCCGCAAATCGACGGTATTGGCCTCCAGGCGGTATCACACAGTGCACCATTGTGACTGCCCTGGACAGCAATCTGAACTCGGATGCACTGGCCAGGTAGACAGGAAAAGCCCCGCAAACTTTTGAATTTCATTTCCTGTTTTCCCAGCGTGGAGCTCTGATCAGCACAGGTGGCGATGCAGTCCCAAATCAAAAAAGAGCTCCAGCATGGGCCGTACAGGAGATACTGGATCTGATCGCTGTATGGGGAGACAAATCTGTTCTATCACAGCTCCGTTACAGAAGACGAAATGAGAAAGCATTTGAAAAAATCTCCAGGCTATGATAGACAGAGGCCTGTGTGACAGTGCTGTGTGACAAGCATAATGGAAAGCCAAAGAATCAAATGGACGCTCATGGAGGGAGGGAGGGGGTACTGAGGACTCCAGCTATCCCACAATCCCCGCAGTCTCCGAAAAGCATCTGCACTCTTGGAAGAGCTCCCAATGCCTGTAAGGTCAAACACATTGTCCGGGGTGTTTCAGGGTATATGTTGTCAATTTACACACACACCCCCGTGAAAGAAAAGGGAAAAAAATCGTTTCTTGACATGTTTCAATGTCACCCTATGTCTACTGCATGCTGCTGGTAGACACGGTGCTGTGGCAATGAATAGCAGCATCCTCTCCTCTCCCCTCCCCGGTGGCAGATGGTACAATATGACTGCTATCTATCAGCAGCAGCAGCCCATGAGTGCTCCTGGCTGGCCTCAGGTGAGGTCGGCCAGGGGAGCCTGGGTAAAAATAGGAATGACTCCCGGTCATTCCTGGTAGATGGTACAGAACAGCTGGTAACCGTCCTCATCATAGCAACTGGGGGCTGATTCCATCAGCCCCCTCCCCCCTTTCATGTCTAAAGGAAAGATTCTGTACTGCCTGGACTATCATAGCAATGGGATGCTGGGCTCCTCTCCCCCCCCACCATTTAATGTCCTGCCTGGAATATCATAGCAACTGGAGACTGCCTCCGCCTCATTTTATCTCACTAAAAAGTCAGTGTTTCTTATTCCTGCATTCTTTATTACTTCATCACACAAATTGGGGACATTGCCACGATAGCCCAGAAAGGTTGGGGGAGAAGGGAATCAACAGGTGGGGTAGTTGCAGGGGCACCCTCCGTGAATGGCATGAAGCTCATCATTTCTGCAGGATCTGACATGGAGCAGCTGTGCTCTCTGGTTCTCTGATACACTGGTTCTCTAGTACACTTGCCCCATATTCTAGGCAGGACTGACTCCATTTTTAGATAAACCATAAAGGAAGGATTGACTCGGGACTCATTCCCATTTTTGTCTTTGCGCCCCCAGCCAACCTCAGCTAAGGCCAGCCAGGAGCACCCATGACAGCAGCAGATGGTACAGAATGACTGATAACCGTCATCTCATTCCCAATTTACAATGGCACAGCAGACGGTACAGAACGACTGGTAACCATCTCTGCTACCTTGCAATGGCAAATGAATGCTGCTGTGTAGCACTGCAGTACCACCTCTGTCAGCAGCATCCAGTACACATACGGTGACAGTGACAAAAGGCAAAATGGGCTCCATGGTTGCCATGCTATGGCGTCTGCCAGGGCAATCCAGGGGAAAGGGGCGCGAAATGATTGTCTGCCGTTTCTTTCACGGAGGAAGGAATGAGTGACGACATTTACCCAGAATCACCTGCCCACACTGTTTTGCACCATCATGCATTGGGATCTCAACCCAGAATTCTAATGGGCAGGGGAGACTGCAGGAACCATGGGATAGCTACTGGATAGCTACCCACAGTGCAACGCTCCGGAAATCAACACTAGCCTCAGTACATGGAAGCACACAGCCGAATTAATGTGCTTAGAGTGGCCACGTGCACTTGACTTTATACAATCTGTTTTACAAAACCGATTTATGTAAAATCGGAATAATCCCGTAGTGTAGACATACCCTAAGATCATTTTTTAAGTTGTCACTCTTTATTAAGGGATATGTATGTAAAATCTTGTTCTTTCCTCCCTCCATATTCCCTACTCTTATGTTACTTTGTGTGCTCTTCCCTCAGACTGTGTGACATATGTAAATCAGAAACCTCACACTCCACTTTCCCTATTCTGCCTCTTTATACAATGCCCTTAGTCTCAAGACAGAAAACAAGTTATTTTCCTCTTTTAGAGGCGCATCTTTACAGGCATTAAAGAGGCAAAACAACCATTGAAGTCGGTATGAGTTTTACCTGAGTAAGGACTGCATGATGGAATCATGAAGTACTTCCAGGAAGAAACATACTACAGAAGTGCTAAGATAATTTTTTCTTCACTATTCCAACAGAGAGCAGCCCATCTACATTATTCAGCAGAAGACCACCAAACCCTCAACATTTCCTTCACCATACTCCTGCCCCTCCTCAAAGCTGTAAAGGCTGCCTTCTTTCTATATAAAGAACTGGTCTTCAGAATTCTGGAAGGCTTTGAAGTGACAGTTAAGACTGTAACTGTCATTGTCAGATCTGAAAGCTATTCAGGTTGTCTGTGGGCCCTACGTCACTAAGGAGAAGGCTTTCCAGGTCAGGTTTCTACCTCCTGGAAGTTGTAGACTGTCAGGATAGCCATAGTCCTGTCATTCAGGAGTTACAGACCTAGAAAACAGCAAGGGCATGAAAGATTGGACTTAATTCCAGCCTCTAGATCCTTCTCCCAGCTGAATGTGATTTTCAGTGTGGCACTACGTATGTTAAACGTTTGGGCCAAATTCTACTCTCATATGATCACCTGCAATTTCCATTAAAGACAGTGGGGAAGATTTGGCCATTAGTGGAAAACCATTCTATGCATTTGCAGTACACATTTTTCAAAGCTTTGTTATTTCATAACCAAAATTCTTCATCTCTGATACACTGCTCCTCAGTGAGGTTTTAAATCCATATCAAGTTGCTGTGTTAAAAAGTAGGGCATTTGTGAGTCTTCAACTGCATTTGAAATGGTTCCAGTTATGAAAAAAGCTTTTTCATGTTCATCTTACTGAGAAACAATCTAACAGAATTTTACCCAGCTTTCCACACAACATGCAAAATCACTTTTGGTCCAAGAACAAGAATGAGATGTTTCATTCTAGAGAGAATTTTTTCAATAAAACTATAATAATAAAAAACAAAGGCTTATAATGAGTGGGGTGCTATAGTTCACAGGGTCCAAATTTGTTGTCTGCCTAAGTAGAGTTCCTGGATCTCATTGTCAGCAACAGGAACCACTTCCCAAAAATCAGTAGGGCATGCAGGCAGAAATTTCATGAGGATGGAAAAGCACAGAAAAGGTTGAACATGAGTCTCCCGCCACAATGGTGTGGATCTGAAGTAACTCCAATGAAGCCAATGGAGTTACACTGGTGTAAGTGAAAAGAGAACCACACTCATAGTTTGGAAGCTGCTTAGGCCCCCAGTGGAGTCCAATCATAAATCTCTGGCAGGTAACTGTGGCAGCTAATATCACAGTAGCAGTGGATCCAGATAAACCAAGGGACAAAGGAAGAAGAGATGGCATGGGAAGGAGCTGAATTTGATATTGGTTGTAAATCCCATGTTGGTGGAGGCAGCAGAGGGAAGGAGGAGAAGAAAAAAAAGGGGGAGGTCTTAAAAAAGACCTCTGTAGAAAAAAATCCAACCTCCATGCCTTTTTTATATGGCTCATCTGCTTCGGATAGACTCCCAGTTAATGGTTGCCAAACTTCTTCTCTCCTCCAAAAGTCTAAATATTCTCCAGCTCCATAGACCTGAATGCTTCATGACATGATCTCATTCTGTGCTCTACCAAGTCTGACTTTAGGTTACAAAGTCTGTAGAAATATTAATCTTTTGTTTTTAGCACAGTTCACCTAGACCAGTGGCTCTCAAGCTTCCAGACTACTGTCCCCATTTCAGAAGTCTGATTTGTCTCGCATATCCCCAAACTACGTGCTTACAAATAAGATGTAAAAATACAAAAGTGTCACAGAACACTCTTACTGAAAAACTGCTTACTTTCTCATTTTACTGTATAATTATCAAATAAATAATTTAGAATATAAATATTATGCTTACATTTCAGTGTATAGAGCAGTATAAACAAGTCATTGTCTGTATGAAATTGGCTTGTACTGACTTTGCTAGTATTTTTTAATGTAGCCTGGTGTAAAACTGGGCAAATATTTAGATGAGCTGATGTACCCCTGGGAGTACGCAGTGGTCTTCCAGGGAACATGTACCCCTGGTTGAGAACCACTCATGTAGACCATGTATATGTATGGTGCTACATAATAATATAATAAGCATTTCAGTGTCCAGAGAGCTACACCATTCATGACTTTGTTCCTTCTTCACTGCATTTTCTCCCCTCCCCTCCCTTGATTTCTCATTTTTGATCAGACAAGTGGGGCTCTCCTGTGCTTCTGCCACCTTCCATTGCCTGAAATCATGTTTCTGGTATCAATGCTTCCTGTCAGTAAGTGACCAAAAGTGCTGTTTCTGGCAAGATGTACTCTTGGTCCTTAACCTTTTTCTCTGTCTCAGTGTCACCCCTTCATAGACTCACAGACTCATAGATTTTAAGACCTAAAGGGATAATTATGGTAATCTAGTCTGACATCCTGCAGGCCACAGAACTTCACCTGTCAACTCCTGCAACAGACCCTTTGGCTGAGTTACTGGAATCCTCAAATCTTGATGTAAATACTTGAAGTTACAGAGAATCCACCATTTACTCTAGTTCAAATCAGCAAGTGACCCATGCCACATGCTGCAGAGGAAGGCAAAAAAAGACCCAGGATCTCTGCCAATCTGTTCTGGGAGGAAATTTATTCCTGACCCCAAATATGGCAACCAGTTACACCCTGACATGTGGGCAAGACCCACCAGGCAGACACCTGGGAACTCAAGAGTCGTTGTCCTCTAGTGTGCCCTTGCCAGGCATTGGAAATATTTTCCAATAGCAGTAATAGCAGTCTTAAAACAAGTTAGGTTTTTTTGCCCCTACTACTCCCCTTGAAAAGCTGTTCCAGAACTTCACTCCTCTGATGGTCTCATTTCAAGTCTAAACTTATTGATGGCCAGTTTATATCCATGTGCTCTTGCATCAGCATTGGTGCTTACTTAAGTAACTCCTCTCTCACCCTGGTGTTTATCCTTCTGATATATTTATAGAGGACAATTGTATCCTCATCCTTTGTTGTTAGACCAAGCGCCTAAGTCTCCTCTCATAAGGTAGATTTTCCATTCCTCTGATCATCCCATAGTAGGCCCTTCTCTATACCCGGTCCTGTTTGAATTCAACTTTCTAAAACATGGGAAACCAGAATTGCACACAGTATTCCAGATGAGGTCTCATTGGTGCTTTGTATAATGGTAAAACCACTTTCCTATCTCTACTGGAAATGCTTTGCCTGATGCATCCTAGGACTGCATTAGCCATGGCTGTATCACATTCGTGGCTTATAATCATCCTGTGATTTACCAATACATCCAGGTCTTTCTCTTCCTCTTTTGCTTCCAACTGATTATCCTCAGCTTATAGCAAAATTCTTGTTAGTCCCTAAGTGCATGACCTTGCACTTTGTACTACTAAATTTCAGCCCATTTTTATTACTCCAGTTTTTAAGGTAGTCCAAATGTCTTTGTATGATATTCCACTCCTCCTCCATACTGGCAATGCCTCCCAACTTTGTATCATCCACAATTTATTAGCACATTCCCACTGTTTGTGCCAAGGTCGTTAATGAAATAGGTTAAATAACATTGGTCCAAGACTGATCCTTGAGGAACTCCACTAGTAACCTCCCTTCAGCAGGCAGTTCACCTTTCAGTATGACCCATTGTAGTCTCTCCTTTAACCAGCTCTATATCCACCTTGTGATTCTTATATTAATTCCTATCTTCTCCAACTTAACTAATAATTTATAACAGAACTATATCAAATGCTTTACTGAAATCCAGGTGGATTAGATCTACTGCATTTCTGTTGTCTAGAAAATCATTAGCTCCTCAAACAAAGAGATCAGGCTGATCTGGCATGATCTACCTTTTGTAAAACCATGCTGTATTTTATCCCAATTACCATTTACCTTTGTGTCTCTAATTACTCTTCTTTCACAATTTGTTCTAAGACCTTGCATACAACTAAGATGAAACTAATGGACCTGTAGTTTCCCGAGTCACTTTTTTTCTCCTTTCTTAAATACACCTCTACCTCGATATAACACGAGTTCTGATATAATGTGGTAAAGCAGTGCTCTGGGAGGGGCGGGGCTGCACACTCTGGTGGATCAAAGCAAGTTCGATATAACACGGTTTCACCTATAACAGGGTAAGATTTTTTGGCTCCCAAGGACAGTGTTCTATCGAGGTAGAGGTGTATATTTTATTCACAATTCTCCAGTCATAGAGTACACCCTCTGAGTTTACGGTTCATTAAAAATCCTTGCTATTAGGCGTGCAATTTCATGCGCCAGTTTCTTTAATATTCTTGGATGGAGATTATCTGGGCCCCCGATTTGGTCCCATTAACCTGTCTGAGTTTGGCTTCCACCTTGGATGTGGTCATTTCTACTTCATATCCTTATTCCTATTAGCCACCCTGCCATTGCCCCAAGCTCCTCATTACCCTTATTGAAAACTGAGGCAAAGTATTCACTTAGGTGTTGGGCTATACCTAGGTTATCTTTAATATCTACACCATCCTCAGTTTTAGCAGTTCCACTTCTTTCCTTGTTTTCTTTTTATTTATATGGCTAAAGAACCTTTTACTAGTAGTTTTAATTTCCTTTGCAAGGTCCAATTTTGCTTGGGTTTTGGCAGTTCTCACTTTTTTCCTACACTTTCTGATCTCTAAGAGGTGGCGTTCCTTACTGATCCATCCCTTCTCTCATTCCTTATAGGTTTTATGCTTTCTCTTAATGACCTGTTTGAGATGCTTGTTCAGCTTGCAGTTTAGTTTGCAACTCTGTCCTACAAATTTTTTCCTCTTGCTTGGGATGCGGTCTTCAGCTAGCTTCTGCAACTTTGACCTGAAAGTAATTCTAAGCTTCCACCATACAAAGATTCTTGACTTCTTCAGTCCAGTCTACTTCCCTAATACCCTTAATATTTTAAAGTTTGCCCTTTTGAAATCAAGGACCTAGCGCAGACCCTTTTGTTTATCCTATCCATTCAGTTTAATCTGAATTAACTCATGATCATTCAAACCAAGATTGTCCTCTACAACTAGTTCTTCTACGAGGTCCTTGCTACTTTACCAATACTAAACCTAAAATGACATCACCTCTTGTTGGTGTGGTGACTATTTGGTAAAGATATCAGTTTGCTACAATATCTGAGCCCTACCATTATTAGTAGCACTTTTTGTCCAATCTATATCTGGGAAATTAAAGTCTCCCATAGTCACACAATTCCCAGTGGTATTTATTTCATTAAAAACAATAAAGAGGTCTCGATCCATACCCAAATCAGATGTTGGGAGTCTAACAAATTCCAAGCTCTATCTGAGTCGAGCCTCTGTTACCTTTCTTCCTCAAAGTGATTTTGGCCCACACAGATTCAGTTTTATCCAATCCATCACTTCTAATTTTTTACAGTCTACTTCATCATTAATATGCAATACTACTCCAACAGCTTCCCCTGTATTTCTGTCTTTCCTAAACAGCACATACTCTTCAATACTTATATTCCAATCATGATAACTCTTCCACCATGTTTCTGTTATCCCTAGAATATCTGGTTTCACTTCCTGCACTAGTAGTTCCAGTTCCTTCATTCTGCTACCAAGATTCTTTCCATTGGTGAACAGACATTTTAATTACTAATTCTTGGTTTATCCAGTTTCCTCATCTGATTAGGTACAGTCATTTTACTGACTGTTACTGTCAGTGGTATTATCTTTCCTCTTGTTGCCCATTCTCCCACCCTCTGTTGTTCCATTCTCCATTGCTGTATCCTCTTTTACTTGATTCCCCTCTACCCCCATCAATATCAAAATCTGGCTTGGAAATTACATGAGCATCTCCCAACCATCTCCCCTGAATTCCTAGTTAAAGCTTTAGTCAGTTGTGTTACCTCCATCCCAGAAGTCTATTTCTCCCCCTATTCAGATAAAGTCCATCCCATGAGAACAGTCCTCAGTCCATGAATGCTTCGGAGTGGTCAAACAGACCCTTCATTACAATATCATTACCTCAGCCATCTGTTGATCATCATAATCTTGTTTCACCTTTGCTCTCCTCCCCTAAGATAGGTAAAAGATCACCTGAACCTCCATTTTCATTTAAGCTAGGGTTGCCAACTTTCTACTCACAAAAAATGAACACCCTTGTCCCACTCCCTGCCCCTCCCCTCTTCTGAGGGCCTTGCCCATGCCTCACCCCTTCAACTAAGGCCCCGCCTCCACTCACTCCATCCCCCTCCCTCTGTTGCTCGCTCTCCCCGCTCTCACTCATTTTCATCAGGCTGGCTCAGGGGGCTGGGGTGAAGGAGGGGGTGTGGGCTCTAGGGTAGGGCCAGAGATGTGGGGTTTAGGGTGCAGGAGGGGGCTCTGGTCTGGGGGGTAGTGCCAAGGGGTTTGGAGTATGGGAGGGCGCTCTGGGCTGAGGCAGGGGGTTGGGGTGCAGGGTGTGTGTGAGGACTCTGGCTGGCGGTGTAGGAGGGTGTTCCGGGCTGGGACCAAGGGATTCAAAGTATGGGTGGGGGCTCCGGGCTGAGGCAGGAGGTTGGAGTGTGGGGGGGATATGGACTCTGATCCACCTCCTGCACTCCGAATCCCTCATCCCCAGCCTGAATCCCCTGACCTTTTCTCCATTTACCTCCTGCCCCATCTCTCTTTCCCCTACTTACTACTAAGATTGCCTGGTATGATTGTCTTAGGCCATGTCTACATCTAAAATTTTGCAGCGCTGGTTGTTACAGCTGTATTAGTACAGCTGTATAGGGCCAGCGCTGCAGAGTGGCCACACTTACAGCAACCAGCGCTGCAAGTGGTGTTAGATGTGGCCACACTGCAGCGCTGTTGGGCGGCTTCAAGGGGGGTTCCGGGAGGAGAGAGCAAACCGGGAAAGGAAACCAGCTTCCCCGCTGGTTTGCTCTCATCGGTCCCGGAGCCAGCCAGCAAACCGCAGGGAAGGAGACCTTGCTTGCTCGGGGTTCCGGGACCGAGAGAGCAAACCGGGAAACGCCGCGGTTTGCTCTCTCGGTCCCGGAGCCAGCCAGCAAACCGCAGGGAAGGAGACCTGCTTGCTCGGGGTTCCGGACCGAGAGAGCAAACCGGGAACGCCGCGGTTTGCTCTCTCGGTCCCGGAGCCAGCCAGCAAACCGCAGGGAAGGAGACCTGCTTGCTCGGGGTTCCGGGACCGAGAGAGCAACCGGGAACGCCGCGGTTTGCTCTCTCGGTCCCGGAGCCACCCAGCAAAACCGCAGGGAAGGAGACCTGCTTGCTCGGAGGTTCCGGGACCGAGAGAGCAAACCTTCCCGGTTTGCTCTCTCGGTCCCGGAACGCCGAGCAAGCAGGTCTCCTTCCCTGCGGTTTGCTGGCTGGCTCCAGGACCGAGAGAGCAAACCGGGAAAGGAAACCAGCTTGATTACCAGAGGCTTCCTCCTTCCACGGAGGTCAAGAAAAGCGCTGGTAACTGTCTACATTGGATTACCAGCGCTGGATCACCAGCGCTGGATCCTCTACACCCGAGACAAAACGGGAGTACGGCCAGCGCTGCAAACAGGGAGTTGCAGCGCTGGTGGTGCCCTGCAGATGTGTACACCTTCAAAGTTGCAGCGCTGTAACTCCCTCACCAGCGCTGCAACTTTCTGATGTAGACAAGCCCTTAGTTATAAAAGAACAGGAGTACTTGTGGCGCCTTAGAGACTAACAAATTTATTTCAGCATAAGCTTTCGTAGGCTACAGCTCACTTCTTCAGATGCATAGAGTGGAACACACAGACAGAAGATATTTATACATACAGAGAACATAAAAATGTAGAAGTACCCATATTAACTGTAAGAATCCAATCAATTGAGATGAGCTATCATCAGCAGGAGAAAAAAAAAACTTTGAAGTGATAATCAAGATGACCCATACAAGGTATGAGGAGAACTTAACATGGGGAAATAGATTCAGTTAGTGTAATGACCCAACCATTCCCACTTCAAAGGCAATTAGCCTGCCTGCCTTAATTGGTTTCAGCAAGTTCCTGCTTGTTCTGGAACTGCCCCTGTTATCTTACCCAGGGAAAGGGGCCTGCTTAATCTGGGACTAATATATCTGCCTTCTATCACTCTTCTGTAGCCATCTGGCCTGACCCTGTCACAGGGCATAATTGCTTATGTAATCCCCCGCTTGCTTGGAGTTACACTTTGTCCCCTCTAGTGATGGCTAGGCCAGCTAGAGATTGATGAGCCTACTACAGCCCTGGCTAGCAGGGATGTGGCTTTTAGCTCATGCAGTAGAGGCTAATTGCATTTAGCTCCAGAGGTCCCAAGTTTGATCCCACTGCCAATGCCTCTGTGTGGTCAGCGTTACAGTTATAAATATAGGATTTTAGAAACTTGGATTTGTATCTGTTAAAAACTACCCATATTACAAAATTTTTGTGCTATGTAATGCTGAACACTAGCAATTGATGTTGTTGAACCAGTAGAGCAAATTGTCTGATGCAATCCAAAACACACACACACACACACAAATTAAGCTTTCCACTCCCTTTCCTGTGATAATATGGAGAGAGGTTCAGAGTAGACCATACACTGCTGTTCAAGTAAAGTTAGTCAACTATAACAAAAACAGTGACTGGGAAAGTGAGAGGAGAAACAAGGAGCTATACAAGCCGGAACTGGCGGGGAGAGGAGAGAGAGGGGGAAATATGATTGGGAAGAAGAGAGAAAAATCATAGGAACATCATAAAACATATTGACTCTCTACAGACATAAGAGCAATAATTAATTGTTCCTTGGGTACATGCTGTTCTCACCCTTCAGCTCAACTCCAGCAAATTATTTTGCACTCAGACAATAGAACACATACACTAAAGTATTTAGCAGCAAACAGAGTCTGACTAATTGTGCAGCCTAAAGTTGGTACATGGAAAACTGTTTGGATATAACTGAATACAAAATGTGCTATAACTATTAGTGTAATTAAACCTCTAGTATAAAAGTCTAGCTTTTTACTTCTTTTTTAATGTCAGTGCTTCACTTTATACCTTTATCTCTAATTATATTTTAAAATCTTATAATTTTAAAATCCCTTTCTTAAAAAGTGGATTTGTTCAGTGTTATAGAATCAAGTGCAAATACACATGTAATAAAAAATCAGCAGAGTTTGCTAATGCTTTATAACTCTTGTTACAGATGACCTACTATGGATTTTTTAAATAATTGGACTGGTTTCCTTTTTTTGCTTTATAATATAGACCAGAATGTGTCTCTGGCATGTGTTTTTACCTAAGAAATATCATAGAAATGTAGGACTAGAAGGGACCTTGAGACGTTATCTAATACTCTAGTCCATCCACCTCTCTCACTCCCTCAGCAAGGTCAAGTATAGTTAGACCATCTCTGACAGATGTTTTGTCTAACCTGTTCTTTAAAACATCTAGTGATGGGAATTCCACAACCTCCTTAGTTAAGTACTAGAATAGATTACCAATCCTTATGGTTGGACAATTTTTTTCCCTAATATCCAACCTAAATTTCCCTGGCTGTAGATTAAGCAGATTACTTCTTGTGCTACCTTCAGTGGACATGGAGAACTTCAGGTAGAAGAAAAGCTGGCTTGTCAAGTCTGTCTTCTCTAGTTTTGCTGGAGGACCTCTCAGGATCTCAGAGGATTTTCATTTCCATCTCTCACACATTAAATCAACAGAGTGGGGGCGCTGAATCATTAACAAAGAAGCCTTCCTCCCAGTTGTTAGTCACTGATGCTTAATAGGCGTTGCCAAAACAGAGTTTAACAGTTACATAAAAATCCTCCACCTTCTTTTAGTGTAGACACATGCATAATTAGACTGATGCAAAACAATTTTACATGGACCTAACTTTGTAGTGGAGACCAGACTTCGGCTGCTTAACATTCACTCACCTGACTTTTGTGATATTACCATTTCCACTAATTAGGACCTGAATTTCTAATGTTAAAGAAAAAATAATTAACCCAACCACCAGCTTTCAGATGTCTTCATAGAAAGAACAGAAAGGATACAAGCCCATTTTCCCTTTCCCTCTTGCTTGGCAGGTTGCCTTTAAGATTCTAAATCTACCATTGCCACACACAATTCATGAGAGAATTACTTTTTTAAAGAATTCAGGTTTACTGAAGTAGCCCAAATATCCTCCTGTACTTTTCAGACCACTTGTCCTCTACAATACTTATGTACAAAGTAAAGTTCCTGACAGGCCTTGGCTACACTCACACTTTACAGCGCTGCAACTGGGGTGTGAAAAAACACCTCCCTGGCGTCAGTGTAATCAGGGCAGCAGCGCTGGGAGTGCGGCTCCCAGCACTGCACGCTACACCCGTAAGGGATGTGGTTTACATGCAGCGCTGGGAGAGCTCTCTCCCAGCGCTGCCGCTCTGACTACACTCACACTTGAAAGCGCTGCCGCGGCAGCGCTCCCGGGGCAGCGCTTTGAAATTCCAAATGTAGACCACTAATTCTATTGCAGCGCCTCTTTTCCCAGGAATCCAGTATTAGCTCAGAAACAGTAATTTCCTCAATGGTATATTGCCCTTCACAGAGAAGTTTTACATGACGTGAAAAGAATCTAATAAGAAATGTTTTATTATACAGAAAAATATATTATCTATAGTTATATGGCTTAATATTAACACAAATCTGTTAAAAAGGAACACTCTCAAGTTAGTGCACACTAGTCAACCTACCATAAATCAGATCAATATATTTCAGCTTGAAATATAACAAAATCCAATGCAGCTAGAGAATATGACATTCCTAAGTATCTAGGAAGGTATTAGAAACAAAAAGGTACACAGACGTTCATTGTTCTTTCAACAGTTACTTATAATTATACATATTAAGCTCTCTCTTGTTCATACTTCTATAATGGAGGAACACTCAACAGTAGGTATTCAAAGCCCATTACAAGCAATCAACATTTAGCATGTTTCAGTTCCTTCAACAAACAAACCTTTTCATTTACCAATTAAACTGGTATCAGTAAAAACTACCTCAAATTGTCCTAAGAATGTCAGACAGTGGATTTGACCATTAGACAAGCAAAGTTATTTACAGCTCACTTTTTTTTTCTCCTAGGAGGGTGAAAATACTTTCAGCGTATTACATTTCTAGCTTTCCTCTTTAGAGTCATAGGGAATTGTATGTTGACTATGAAGACGCTGAACTTGCCTCAATTTAATTTAACACTTACATACCAGTATAGTTTTCCAGATAGATATTGAGTGTACTAGGAAGCTCTCTCAAGGAGTAGTCACATTTTAAAAAGACAACACTAGGTTTTCTTCTCCTGCTTTTCCCCCTTATCTTTGGACAACACTGCCTTAGGAGTGGGACATAAAACTAAGCCATCTTAGATTACAAGAGCATTTTTTCCATTCACTTGCTCTAAAGTGAACTGAATACATTAAGTATCACTTTCCTTAAAGACAATGCTGACTGACTTTAAGGTGGGAATGGTTTCTTTCTCCTAAATGAGAAGTAATTTCCTGCAGCCATGACAGAGACTTTAAATAGGTATCTGATAGCCATTTGAAGTGACAGCCCGATAATCTTAATATAAACTATACATAAAACTGGCACTTATAGATCTCTTAATTCCAAAGACAGTACAAATTATACTAATCAATAGACACGCTTCAGGATGAATTCACACTTTCTTTTCAGACATTGTCAGGGTGAGCAGATTTCCCATTCACCTGGACTACTAGTAACCATTTTGGTCCCAGTAAAGAGCCAACATCTTCCTTAATAAAACCTCCACAAGTTTTAGCTAAAGTACTACTTGGGATTTTGGAAGAGTTACTAGCTCTAGCCACACACACACTGTTATTTTCAAGCACTGCTAATAATTGACCAATACTGAGACCAAGTATTGTACAGGATCTGTAATGAAGGTGAGGGCTACAACCAAAGACAAGATAGAGTTTGTCAAGGGAAATACAGTGAAGTCTAAGAACTACAAGGAGACTTGCTTCCTGACTCCAGTGGCTCCGTCTCCTACAGCTATCTGTATGAAATCCCCATCTGATATTTGCTTGGATATGGAGTACCCTAGACTACTGCAAAATTGTCATAAGGAAACACAAATGCCACTAGGTTACCCTTTATTTAGAGCAGGAAAAGAGAGTGCTCTATCAGAAAGGGCTGCTAGAATAAGTCTTGACGTACCTCCTCCAGTCAGATGAAGACCTGCAGTTTTATCATTTATTTAGAATAAAATTTTTTTACCAAATTCTATTCCAGTAGAGATTTGCTGCAATTAGACTACAGGATTGTCCTTTCAAACTCAAAGGCCGTATTTTAAGCAGTTTTACTCAAACTCTGAGACTTCCCTGGTGCCAAGCAGTCTGCTGTATGTACTGGTTGAAATGCCATACTCCTTCCTCCAGCAAAAGTCCCAATAAGCACGGCCTGTAGCACTTGAGCTTCTGAGTTTATTCAGAAAGATCACCAGTTAACTTTCCAGACTTCTTACAATTCACTAGCTTTTCTCCCCCTTCAAGGCCAGAGATCTGGCAGATCCTCAATGTATCTCTTCAGCAAGAGCAGGTTTTTCAAAGCAGATCCCTCCCTGCATGCTTCTAATTTTACCCTTATTTTATTATTTAACTCACATTTTTGATGAGTAACACCAGTCTCCAATAGTGTTATCTAAAAGAGGAAGTATACAAAATAAGTAATGCGAGGATGGAGAAAAGAGGGAATCTGATAACCAAATCTGTCATGCTCTCACAGCTATTTACAGATTTCAAGATTGTTTCATCCTTAAGTAGCGGCTGCTCAATAGGCCAAATGATGAAAAAAAAAAACAAGGGAGGAAACTGTGTTAAAAAAAAATTAAATTAAATTAAAATAAAACAAATCCTATATACCCTCTCTCCCAGTGACCTGCAACATGAAGACGTTTATTTTCAAACATGTGCATTGTCTACATATAAAATTAACACTTAAATTGCTTTTGGTGCTAATCATTTTATTTTAAAGGGTTAACATGCAAATATGGCATTTCTTGCTGAACACATCTGTTCCCCTTGCCTTACGTTAGGGACAAAAAAATAAGTTTCTACTACTCTGTACTCCTGCTGGTGCTACATAGACAACAAAGCTATGGAGAAGTGAGCAAGATTTTTTTTTTAATCTAGCTCATGTGTCATCAATGGAATTTTTAAGTAAGAACCAGGTTGCTTCCTCCCATTGAAAAGCCATCAGCAAATGACAAGAGACGAAGAAATCTTTGTGAGGTCTTCATAGAAGTCTCCCCCCAAATATTCAGTTGGGATGGTGGAGGATCCATGCCTTTGTGCTCACTGTGTATTCCTGATTTCTCGTACTCCAGCAGAATGCCTGCAAGACGATTGGTTGCATTTGTGTATACATGGACAGGATTTTGCCTGTAGAATGATGGTGCATTAGCCAGAAAGACTCAACTTATTTCAGATCCTGCAATGTAGACTGGCAATCAGAAAGCATATTTTTATTTGTAAATTGCAGATTTTATAAGGAATTCATAACTGATATGAATCTTAATTAAAAATGAGGATGAATTAATCTTCCAAGATTGACAGACTGGGAGCACAACCCACAAAGATTCTACAGGGATGAACAGGTGAGGGAGCCAGCCAAGAAGTAGAGTTGACAGGCAAGTGCAGGACTCTTTGGTCAATAGGAAGGCTGGGCCTACAACAGGGTATCTGCAGTGAATTACTGGAGGAACCCTGTAGGAACTTACGCTTCTGCATTAATAAAATATCACCTACTGAAGTGCTACTAAAGTAAATACCTTTCTAATACTAAAATCATGAAATATGTGATCTTAGTTTTATACATTGTTGGTAAATTCAAGGGGCATGTTAATTGCATGTACATATACACCGTGTGATAGTGTGGTTTGTGAAACCCTGAGGAATCTGGACACTTCAGTGTAACTATATGGATACTTCAGAAATGATGGATCGATGTCACCATTCAATTTCTCACAATTTGAGCAAATGGACACTCCTTTCAGATGACGGCAATACACATGCCGAAAAAAAAGAAACTCACAAGATGAATGGACAAACTACATCTCTCATAATAAATTCAGTAACATGTATTTATTCACATTGCAGAATTTGTCACTGACATAGTGTAGGAATTCCAGGAATTTACATAGCTTACTGTGGCAGTGAAAGCAGATGCCAATCGCTGTTGTTCTCATTAACAAATGAAAATACTTGTAATTTTGTATAGGTACAAACCTGCTCTGCCTTTTCTTTAAGCAAAGTCTATTTTATTGGCTTTTATTTAAAAAGTCTCTGACATTTGTTTAGGAATGTGTATGTACTACCTCTGTCTGTGCACTAATTAAAAACAGAATTACAGTAAGTATGGACATTGCTAAAACATTTTTTTGATTACTAAATTTCAGTGAAACTACTGCTTGAGCAGCAACTACACCCACAGAGTTTGCTGAATCAGTTAGGGTATGGACATTGCCAGGGCTGGGTCTAGCCATTTCGCCGCCCCAAGCATGGCAGCACGCCGCAGGGGGCGCTCTGCCGCTCGCCGGTCCTGCGGCTCTGGTGGATCTCCCACAGACATGCCTGCGGATGCTCCACCAGAGCCGCCTGCCACCTTCCTGGCAACCGGCAGAGCGCCCCCCGCGGCGTGCCACCCCAAGCACGCACTTGGCCTGCTGGGGCCTGGAGCCAGCCCTGGACATTGCTATGCAAATATGAAGAGCCAGATAGACATTATTATTCCTCCCCCTGAGCACCCGCTAGCTAAAAAAGACTCCAACTTTCTTCTTAACCAAGTGTGCTATCTAGGGTGACAGATATCCCGATTTTATAGGAAGAGTCCCGATATATGGGGCTTTTTCTTATATAGGCTCCTATTACCCCTGACTCCCTGAACCGATTTTTCACACTGGTCAGCCTAGTCAGACAGCAAATATGAAAAATCGGGACAGGGGGTGGAGGGTAATAGGAAAAGACCCAAAAATCGAGACTGTCCCTATAAAACCAGGACATCTGATCACCCTATATCGGCCCCTGTGTTCAGTGAATACCTGCTGCTCCCATCCCTGATGGTCCCACTTGTTCACATACATCCGTCACACGCTGACTCCTTGTCAACCAGGGGCAGGTTCACAGAGCTTTTCACCCGCCTGTGGCGGCGCTGCACGGCCCCCGGCGCCCCACACCGAACCCTGGGCTCTAGCTTCAGCTTCCTACTAGTTCACTGCATGGGAGCCCGGCGCCCGCTTCCCCGGGGCGCGCCGGAGCCTGAGGGGAGGGCGGCGACCCTGCGCGTTGCGGCGGTCAGGCGCGGGAGGGCAGCGGAGGCACCCCCTGGGGCGCGCGCGGAACGACTTGCGTTGACTTTCCGCGGGGGCGGGGAGAAGTGAGTCGCTCGATCGCCACGTAACGAAGCGCATGTACAGAAGCGAGTAAGTTTGAGCTGCCACAGCCTCCGTAGTTTTCGCGACGTGTTTTCCTCGTTCTGTGGAATTCCGTGTCCGTTCCTGTCAGGTTTTTATGGACGCCCTCCCGGCCGTGCTGGGCGCCGCTGCCCTGTTGCTACTGCTGCTCCTCACTGCGCGGCTTCTCCTAGCGAGGCGGAACAGCAGCCCCCGGACAGCTCCCCTCAGCCTCTTGGTGGTGGCCGGCTCCGGTGAGTAGAAACAGGCCCGATCGCTGTCCGGCCGGCAGAGGGCAGCACAGCGCACCGGCAAACTCCCCCGGGAGCGGCGCATGCTGGGAAGTGTAGTCCTGTAGGTGGCTGCTCGGCAGCGGGTAGGCTGGTGCATGCTGGGAAGCTTGCTCGAGTCTTGCACGGCGGCGCGGTTTGGTCCTGTGGTGTCCCCACAACAGCTGAGCCGCCTCCTATAGTGCCACTATAATAGATTTAAATATAAAGATTTTAAACTTTTAATCCCACTCCTGATCTAAGGAGATCTCCTTTAGAACACTTCCAAAAATATTGTGCAAAAATATATGTAAAATTGACAATTACATGTTTTTGCTTAGGTGCTGAAATATGGCAGTCTAGATACCATGGTTTTTTTCTGTCAGTCTCTTGCCACGTATGCATGCCATAGGCGCTTATGGCATATTTTGGTGTTAGAGTCTTCCAGATGATATTTGCCACCAGTGAAAATGGACAGCAGCTGGCAGAGCACAGCTGGTTTTATTTACTTTAGTTTGGTCTACCTCTGCAACTCCATGGCAGAGTGAAAGTAACTAGGGCCCCAGTCCTGCAAACACATGTACTCAAAATGAAGCATGTGCATAATTGCAAGATCAGAGCATAAAATAATACAGTCCTAGAATCTGATCCTGCATACCCTAAGGACAGGGAATTCCCATAAGCTTTAATGAGTGTTGCACTTGCAGCTTACAGGAGTGGAGTCACATTCAGTTTCACTATTCAACTGGCTTCCTGTGTTGTGTGTGTTTGCACATGAACATAATGTAGCTGTGTGCCTGCTCCTTCTAAAAAAAGAGAAAAAACGTAGAGGAGGAAGAAAGGAATAAAAATGAGAGATGCCTACATTTTAAGACTGGCCCACCAAAATTTTGGTACCCAAAGTTTTCAAGTTGTCATGTTATTATATAGAGTTCCATGAGGTTCTATTAACAGGCAAATTGACTATTTCAGGGATGATATGACAGTCCTTCAACTGTTAATAGTTGTCTTACCTTGACATACAGGACCAAACTTTGTTTTAACCATATTATTAAAATCACTTTACAGCCCAGTGAAGATCAGGCGCTAGATTAGTTACACTGGTAGAAGCTAGGGAAAAGCAGGTGGCAGGGCAGAGTTGGAGTGATGCAAGGACATTTGTAATCACAGTATCCCACGTTGCTTCCAGAGGGCCAGCATAGACCCAAAAGTGTTGGTGCTGGCTGGTGAGGGGATCATGACCAGGAATGGCTTGCATATAGTTATAACATGTCCAAGGCTTTAAGTCTGACCATAGGATATAGTTAAGACAGGTGTCAAACTCCATCTTCTTTGCCAATTGCAAGTGTGCTGTAAACAAGTAGAGATTCAACTGTGCTATAACCAGAACAGTTGTATATGCCACAAATACAGCGAAGACAGGATGTTGGAAAACAAAGACTCTACAGTATGTCCTCTGTATGGGTCTGGTCCAACTCCCATTTAAAATCAGTGAGTCTTTCAGTTCACTTCAGTGAGAGTTGAACAGTCTCCATATTACCTTAACCATCACAAACAGCCCCTAATTAAATTCCCAGCTCTCAGAGGAGGGTGAGTGATGCTAATATTAACAATGTCTCTCAAAGGAAGAAGTGACCCACAGCAGCATGTTTTCAAATGGCAGCTGCTAAATATTTCATAAACTAACTAGCTTTGATGGTGTTTTCCACCCCACCCCACCTCCAGGAGGACACACAACAGAGATCCTGAGGTTACTCAGCAGTTTGTCCCAGTCATACTCTCCTCGACATTACATTTTTGCAGATTCAGATAAGATGAGTGAAGATAAAATACGTACTTTTGAACAAAAAAGAGCTGAAACTTTCTCCAATTCCCAGGTAAGTTAAATACGTACTCATAAGAAAGCTTGATCATTTGTACATAATATAATACAGTAGACCCTCAGAATTATGAACATCAGAGTTACAAACTGACTGGTCAACCACACACCTCATACGGAATGGGAAATACGGAGTCAGGCAGCAGCAGAGACCAAAAAAAAAAAGCAAATACAGTATGATACTATGTTAAATGTAAACTATGAAAAAATAAAGGGGAAGTAGCATTTTTCTTCTGCATAGTAAAGTTTTAAAGCTGTAGTAAGTCAATGTTCAGTTGTAAAACTTTTGAAAGAACAACCATAATGTTTTGTTTAGTGTTACGAACATTTCAGAGTTATGAAGAACTTCCATTCTTGAGATGTTTGTAACTGAGGTTCTACTGTAGTTTAAATCACCTTTTAAAGGATTACTGAAACCAGTAATGTTACTCTTTTAATATTGAATCAATTTGAAAAAATGTTTTCAGCTAAAATTCTTAAGGTGTCTTAATTTGCTACACTTGTGCTTTCTTGATACTTCAGGTAACATCTGTCATTTCTGAAAAGTTAAGTGAGGAGGGATAGCTCAGTGGTTTCAGCATTGGCCTGCTAAATCCAGGGTTGTGAGTTCAATCCTTGAGGGGGCCACTTAGGAATCTGGGGCAAAATCAGAACTTGGTCCTGCTAGTGAAGGCAGGGTGGGCTGGACTCAATGAACTTTCAGGATCCCTTCCTGTTCTGTGAGATAGGTATATCTCCATATATTATTATTATTATTGAAATGAACAGAACTGATTACATTTATATTATAGGGACACTGCAAACTTAATATAGTAGATTAAAAAAAATTAAAAATAGTTTCAGATGCCAGACTTGTTCCCAAGTCTCCCTACCAGTTTTGGTGAATTTCTCACACGTATCTATCTTTTATTTTTTTTTCTCATTACCTTGTGAAAGACCCACATATACAGTAAGGAAAATAACTATTGGGGGGATAGCAACTATACATAACTCGCTATCTAATACACAAAATAACCAAACAACAATATTTTCTTTAGTTTCTTAAAGTTGTAGTAATTGTTGTTACTTCTAACAGTAAAAAAATAAGTATTCAGGCAAAGGTACGGTTTGAGTTGATGGTTAATATACACTACTTTTCTCAAATATCTGAAGTGTTTTGTATTAGAAAAAATAGAACAATAATAAATTTGATTTAAGTATGTTTGATTTTTTATTGTTGTTGTTTTTTTACATTTTGGGCTTTCAAACTGAACGCACATTGCATATCTCTTGAGTTTGGTATTTTTGTAGCATTTATTAGCATTGAATTGCGTTCCGATTTGTAGCCTGATCCATCTAATTGAATTCTCCAGATTAAGTGCTAATTCTCTTATGCTCCATATCGCATTTGTCTACTTAGAGGTATGTTATTGCATAACAATAGCATGACTCGCTGCTTACATAAGGCCTGATCCAATTCCCAGTGAAGTAAGTATGAAGATTCTTATTGACCTCACTTGAAATTGGATTGGGTCCATAAAGTACAAAGCAATAAAATAAAGCTACTTGTTTATATAATCTGTCTCATCTTGAGCAAATGGTCCAATTTACTTGAATTGAACTACTTTTATGGTTAGGGTTTGCAGAATCCATTTTGATGACACTTTTGTTGACTTCAGTAATACTAGTCACAGTATTAAGCACTATATTTATTATTAAGCATTTGCAGAATTGGCCTCTTAATATTCAAAGCAAGAGTTGCTGAAGTGTTAAGTGTGGAATATGGAATTCTGGAGTGCTACTTGCAGCACTGTCATCTTTGAAGATAACTGCAAGGTCTTGGACACCACAGGACAGTCTTGGTCCAAATGGGGACTACTCAGTTTTAAGATTGAGCTTGGGATATAGGACCTGTAGCCTCTTCAACCACACTATTGTATTAAAGGTGAAAGCACCTGCACTCCTTTTAAAGTAAGCTAGGTGCAGCCGCAAGGTTCCAGCCAGCTGCCAGTGTGATTGTATCACTACAGTAGGAGCCTCCAAATGTACATAAAAAATGTTTTTCATAAGTCTGTGGTGAACCTAAATGAGAATAATTTTGCATCTTGTTTCATTAGCATATTTTTGCTGGGAATTTATATTAAAGATTAAGGGAAGAGTCATTCTGTCTTAGCAATTGCCTTTTTCCTTCTACTTATCTAATGCAGAAGTGAGGTGGAAGAAAGTTTTTCCTTCTTTAGAACAAAATACAGTGTCTAGATAATGTACAGTGGGATGAAGAGAAGATTTTGGTGTAAACTTTGTTTAAAGTCCCTCTCATAGCCACTCAACTGATAAAATAGTTGGATAATTAGCATTCTTAATAAAAATAGTTCTGACATCTTTATATTATGCAGTATTTTGCAAGGGTGTTTTTAGCCAAACATATATAAATAAAATATAGTTTTCTCTAAACAAGTTTGGTGTTTGGCATTCTTTTTTTGGGGGTGGGGAGGAGGGAGGTTGAGTCCCCATCTGTCTCCCTCAACACACACACACATTATTGTGTTTTCCTTAAAGGTTGAAAGTAGGAAGAACCCATTGTGAGGGTCTGAGGCTGACCTTTTGGTAACAGATGTTTTTTCCTTTGGAAAAAGAGTCTCAAATCTTCTGAGAAATGTAGGTTGCCCACTCTATAAACATATTCAGTGTGGAGAGATGGTAGAAAGACCACCCTTACCTGCAGCATAGATGACTCATCTTCAGCCAGCTGAGGAGCACACCAGCATAGAGTATGGTTTCAGCCTGTCACTTGTTCCAGCATGTGCAGAGGGGGCAGGAAAAGCTTGAGGGATTTAACATGTTCTCTTTTGAGTGTACACATATTAAAGCTCTCCTGCTCCTTTGCATATGATTGGAAACACAGTGAGTTGTATCTTGCAGAGCTTCCCCGTCATTCTTCTGTCAAGTGGGTCATTTTTCCTCTTCCCAAGGAAAGCTGGGAATTGAATCACTGTCGCAGGGTGTGTCTGCCCTATACTACACCTTTCCAGCTGAGTGGTACTGTAGATGTTTCCTCGTGTCATCAATAAGTTCACGAAGACTTTATATAGGTAACAAAGACCAAATAAAAATATAAATAAGCTGTGACAGTATCTCCCATAAGGCTCTCTGGAAATATGCTTAGAATGTGTTTTATGCTACATATGCCATGTAACACATCTCCATAAAGGTTATGATCTACTGAATGTATTAATCCTATTCGCATGTATGTATCATTTTTGTATTCGACATTATGAATGTTGGCTGGCTTGATTTCTAAATAACCTTAGTAGAGCATTTGGTCAGTTCCTGGAGAAAGGAATGTTGAAATTAAGTACCTAATGAAGAAACACTTAAAGGACAATAGTATCAGAGGGTAGCCGTGTTAGTCTGGATCTGTAAAAGCAGCAAAGAATCCTGTGGCACCTTATAGACTAACAGACGTTTTGGAGCATGAGCTTTCGTGGGTGAATACCCACTTCCTCAGATGCATGTAATGGAAATATCCAGGGGCAGGTATATATATGTGTGCTAGCAAGCAAGCTAGAGATAATGAGGTCAGTTCAATCAGGGAGGATGAGGCCCTGTTCTAGCAGTTGAGGTGTGAAAACCAAGAGAGGAGAAACTGGTTCTGTAATTGGCAAGCCATTCACAGTCTTTGTTCAATCCTGAGCTGATGGTGTCAAATTTGCAGATGAACTGAAGCTCAGCAGTTTCTCTTTGAAGTCTGGTCCTGAAGTTTTTTTGCTGCAGGATGGCCACCTTAAGGTCTGTTATAGTGTGGCCAGGGAGGTTGAAGTGCTAGAACAGGGCCTTATCCTCCCTGATTGAACTGACCTCATTATCTCTAGCTTGCTTGCTAGCATACATATATATACCTGCCCCTGGATATTTCCATTACATGCATCTGAGGAAGTGGGTATTCACCCATGAAAGCTCATGCTCCAAAACGTCTGTTAGTCTATAAGGTGCCACAAGATTCTTTGCTACTTAAAGGACAATGGATCTTGGAATGCTCCAATCCACATAGGAAGTCTACTTGAGGACATTCAAGGTAGCATGTAAACAATGGATGCCACCTGTAAAACTGAGAGTCATGCATGGACATGTGACTTTCCCAGGTGACTCCTAAACTCTATCTCAGAGCTGGGCTTTGCATAGGAGTGAGGAGAGGGTCTCCACCCACAAGAGGGAGTCTATTTAAACCCCTTGGAGACCCCCCCATTTTGTCTTCAGCTGCCTAAAGAGAGAGCATCTCCACCCCTCAGGATACTTGGAAGAAACTGGAACAAAGGGCAGTGACTGCAGTGGATGTGAGTGATTGCTGGACCCAGGCTAAAAGGAGATTAGTCTGTAAGAGGGAGCATTCTGGAACTGTATGCAGTTTGATTAGACATAGATTTGTACATTTTATTTTATTTTGCTTGGTGACTTACTTTGTTCTGTCTGTTACTACTTGGAACCACTTTAATCCTACTTTCTATATTTAATAAAATCATTTATTAATTAACTCAAGGGTATGTATTAATACCTGGGGGAGCAAACAACTGTGCATATCTCTCTATCAATGTTATAGAGGGTGAACAATTTGAGTTTACTCTGTATAAGCTTTATATGGGGTAAAATGGATTTATTTGGGTTTAGACCCCATTGGGAGTTGGGCATCTGCCTGTTAAAGACAGGAACACTTCTGTTAGCTGCTTTCAGGTAAACCTGCAGCTTTGGGGCAAGTAATTCAGACCCTCGGTCTGTGTTGGAGCAGACAGGAGTGTCTGGCTCAGCAAGACAGGGTGCTGGAGTCCTGAGCTGGTAGGGAAAGCAGGGGTAGAAGTAGTCTTGGCACATCAGGTGGCAGCTCTCAGGAAGGTTTCTGTGATCCAACCCGTCACACAAGCTTTCACCCCTATGTCTTAGCTAGGAGACTAATTTCAGTCTCAGTTTTTGTTCCCACCTAGGTTTACCATTACTTTCCAGCAGGGTTCTTTCAGCTCAGGTCCCTTTCCTGGAGTTAGGCCTCTTGCCACTACTTGGCAAGAGTCCTTCTGAACTGTAACTCTTCTCTGGGACAGCATATATTTTCTGACAGGCTTGGCTTCCTTCCATCATTTAGGAATTCCCTGTTCTTCAGAGCACACCTTCCCAGACCCCTCATCCAGTGAGCTTTCCTGGACACTCCTCATCAGGAACTTCCTGTCTAGAATCCACCTCAGCTAAGCCCTGGTAACCGTTTTTATCAGGCTTACTAGCTAATCAGCTGACAGACAGCCAGAGCATTTAATTACTTCCCAGTGGGTTTGAGTTGGCTAGTTCTTCCTTACAGGAGTGTGTCAAGTAGGCTAGTCCCTGACTCTTTTTAAAGGGCAGGTCCCCATGACAGTTTACATGGATTGAACAGAAATAAAACAGCAGTAATCAACAGGTTCTTAACAGAAAATCTCCTTAGTCATTAAGTAAACAAGTTATTTTGCACAAAAGCAACTTTAACCAAAATCCCTTCCCCTGTATCTAATTTCTTTGAAAGGATTACAGTGTGTTCAGTTGAACACACTGCAATGGGCCATGGCAATGGCAAGCTTTCACTACCTCTTCTTGCATGCTTCAGCAAAATAATAAAAAAGTCACTAGATAATACGGGGCTACAGCGTTGATGTTTTAACTTACAGTTCACTAGTCTCATCTGTTGTTGAACTTCCGGTTTCAACAATTTGATGTCTGACTAACAATGAAAAAGCAATTATAAATAAACACAACCTAATAAAATCATATCAGAGATGAAAAAGACCAATTGATCCATATCTGGTATATGAGCATGATATGTTGCCTTCCATTAAAAGATATATCAGATTTAAGTGCTTACTGTTAGCCTTGGTATCATAGTAGAGATGGAACATGTTACTGCAAGAATTAAATTTCTAAAAAAAAAATAGGTCGGGGCTGGTGGAAATCATAAGTTTAAAGCTTTCTTAGTTATCTATGTGTAGATAAGCTTTCTACGGTTTTTCTTAAGGAATGTCATTTCTGAAAGGCATTCCATACAGCCATTGTGTCAAGTTCCCTCATACACTATGATAACTTTCATTTATTTACATGACACTGTGCAGTTCAGTGCTTTCGGCGCAAGCCTCCCTTCTATACAATTCCATGTCAAGATTTAATACAGTCTATAGTTGTTAAACAGAATGTTTTCACAAAATGTCATAACACAGATGACTCAAAATAACAGTATTTAAAGAAAAAAGTTTTTGTGACAATAATGCAAGTTTGTATTTACAATGTGTAGCCACATTAGAAAGTCTATTGGAATAATGCTATATTCTGTCACTTCTGCTGCTTTTTAACGATTCTTTCCAACCCTCTGTACAACTTATCTCTTTATCTTTAGTTTACTTTTTTTAAACAAGTAACTGGCTTAAAACTTGGTTTCTCCTAACTTCAAACCACCACTCCTCAGGGAAACATGATTTTAGCTAAGACTGGTATATTTAGATTGAGTGGAGACTATGGTTTTGATGATCAGATTAGGAACATTTTACTTCCAGGTCATCAGTTGGAATTCTGCTAAGCTGATGGTGACTGAGACTCATTACCATTTGATGACTGTTTGGTGGCCTTCATGAAATGAGTTAGCAGCTTCTGGCCAGTTCTTAGGAAATAGTTGTCCACCTCACTAAACTGCTATCACACATGGCACGTTTGTTTGGAGTTTCACTGAAGGTCAACTTTTCAGTGTGCATAGACACTGACTTTTGACCCATCTGTGTGTTCTAGAATTGTTTCCATCAGGTCCAAAAGCCTACTAGCAAGGATGTGTGGAATCTTAGTACTGTTATTCATGTGCTATCTGTGGTGGGGGTGGGGAGCGGAATACATTTCAAATTCTGCGATTTGGTATCTTTCTTGATTATTGAATGTTCTCTCTCTCCCCCTCCCTTGAATTTACTCGTTTCTAAAGAAATTGACAATATTGCTTTTCTCAATTATTAATTTCTTTATTCAAACACTTTTCCTGTCAGTTTTGTTGCTGATCCATTCATTTAAAGGATAGGAATATCATTTATTTAATAATTTTTTTTTGAAATAATGATTAAAACAACGGAGTATCCTGGCCACTGATGCATTAGATTCTCTTCTTGCTTACCTCAGTTTTTTACACTACTATAACTCAACTCCCAGTTTACACTTGCAAAAGTCAAAAAATTGTATCTGATGAGTATAAACATAAAAATGTCTAAACAATGCTTTATGTTGTCCACTAGGTGGGGCACTAAGTTAACATATTGAAGATGAGATTGCTCCTTATGTGTATTTTTATTGAGCTAGAAGTGTTTTAAAGAGTTCTGGTATTGTAGTTCTGGTATTCTGGTATACAAGACACACAATTTTTTTACAACACCCCAAAGTGTGCTATTCACTTTATACAACAAAGTTCTTGACCAAAGGGTTTGCACTCCAGATTTTAGAAATAACAAGTGCATGTAAGGAAACATATAAAATGAAAGACAAATTTTTTATAGTAACATAGATATATATGCTGTCACATATCCTGCAGAAGGAATGTAATTTAATTCAGTTTATCCTACTCTCTTCCAGTTCACCCTTAATCGTATTCCCAGATGTCGGGAGGTGTGCCAGTCTTGGAGCTCTTCAGTACTGACAACACTGTACTCCATACTTTACTCCTTTCCTTTGACTTTCAGACTAAAGCCAGATTTGGTATGTAAAACAAACCTTGTTAATGGTGAAATGCTAATCTGTTCTAAAAGGGAATAGCTGTTTGGATTATCAAACCATTAATGAATATACAATGTGTGTACACTTAGGCTTACGGTCCTTACTTGAGTAAAACTCCCATTAAGAAAGGACCTCAGGATCAGGCTAGAATGGTATGCTAGAACAAAATCCATGCTCCTCCTTACCAATCCAAAATTCTGTGTTTCTACTTAACAGTAGACTAAATTCTTAAACAGATGAAGCTGTGCAGTGCTTTCACTCTCTGCTATGCCTATGATATCATCTACAGAGGCAACAGAATTTTGAACTGATGTCAGGGAAGATATTTCTCTGTAGTAGGATATCTGAGTAATAACCTGACTATGCGTAATAGAGAACCTTTGGCATTATAGTAAGTAGTGCAGTTGTCAAATATGACTGTGTGGCTTCACAGTCAGGAACTGCATGTTGGAAAGGATTTCTTAGTAGCCACTAAAAAGAAGGGAAGTGTTTAAATCTATAGTTGGTCTCCATGGCTGGGGCCCTGTAAAATGTCTGTAGTCCTGTGGCTGTGGAAGATAATAATTATTAACTTTAGCCTGAAATGTGGCCTAATTACTTACTGAGTGATGTATGGCAGAGAATATTTTATGAAATTTGCCAAATTTTAATTGACATACTGTATGTAATTTTATATATTTTAAAGTAAAGTAGAATCTTTGTAATTGGCACTTTCAGATGTCAAGTAAATGATTGTCCCAGTTGAGTAAGTTTCTTAGCAGTATATCATGCATATTCACTTTAAATAATTACTTAGTATACTAAGCACCTAAGAGAATATTAAAGTAAGTTTAAATCTTGTCATCCGTATTAGAATAGGGATGCAGCAGGAAACAAACATAGGGTTGCACATTAGAAATCTAGGATACCAATGTATCCCTTTAGGTTTGCAAGGTAACTTTGGTAACAAGGTCATTTGTAAGGTAACTCCCTTCTCTTCATGTGTCAGTATATTTGTCCCTGCATCTGTAATTTTCACTCCATGCATCTGAAGAAGTGGGGGTTTTTGCCCACGAAAGCTTATGCCCAAATAAATCTATTAGTCTTTAAGGTGCTACCGAACTCCTCCTTGTTTTTGTGGATACAGACGAACACAGCTACCCCTCTGATACCTTAGGTTTGCAAGTAACTTAGCAAACTTCATTGAAGCTCATTGCATTTCCTCCATCACGCTGGTAGAAGCTGACACACTCCAGATAGCAGGTACTTGTTGATGGTTATCTCTGCATGGAGTAGGAATGCAGTAGCACAAGCTACCTGCAATCCCTGTTCTTTAGCCTTGAGAGTGGGTGTGGCCCATCTAGGCAGGGCAGGTTCAGACCAAACAGTACTTCACTTGAGCAGTACATGTCAATAGGGTTCTGACTAAATTTTAAAACTGCCCTGTTTCTGTATTTCTCTCTTTAGCACAGAGCCTTGGGGCTCTTACTGGCCAATCTAGCTTCAGGTGTCCATTTTCATGGACTTTTCAACTACATGTCAATTTATTAAATTTTAGAGTCACTGAAATTAATTACTTAGCCTGTTCCCTGGCAATGATCTCATTTAAGTAGATATGCCACTTACCAAAATGTAGATTAGATGTAACCTAATGTAGTAATTTTTTTCATTTGTCCTCAAATATATAAATTCATGCTTTTTAAAGCCAACATTTTTCTGTTACTATCACCCAGTGCATTTTAATAAATCATAAGCATTCAAAATTTTGTCATTCTTCCATTTAGTAAAGATGCACTCACCACAAAAATTTGAATTGGAACGTAACTTTACCAAAGTTAGTGTGCTTGGATTCAGGATTTTGGTTCTGACCCATCTCTAATATAATCTTCAGTTATCTAATATACTAATTCTAAATAGCATCAAGATTAACTACATATGCAGTACACTGCAACAAGATAGTTTCTGTAAATCAGTGGTTCTCAACCTCTCCAGACTACCGTACCCCTTTCAGGAGTCTGATTTGTCTTTTGTACACCCAAGTTTCACCACTTAAGAACTACTTGCTTACAATATCAGACATAAAAATACAAAAGTGTCACAGCACACTATTTCTGAGAAATTGCTTACTTTCTCATTTTTACCATATAATTATCAAATAAATCAATTGGAATATAAATATTGTATGTACATTTCAGTTATATAGAACAGTATAAAAAAGACATTGTCTGTCTATATGAAATTTTAGCTTGAACTGACTTCTAGTGCTTTTCATGTATCAGATTATTTGGGTTGGAAGGGACCTCAGGAGGTCATCTAGTCCAGCCCCCTGCTCAAAGCAGGACCAATCCCCAACTAAATCCCTAAATGGCCCCCTCAAGGATTGAACTCAGAACCCAATGTTCAAACCACTGAGCTATCCTCTTCCCCCCCTTATGAAATTAGGCAAATATCTAGATGAGTTAATATATACCCCCTGGAAGACCTCTGCATATCCCTAGGGGTACATGTATCCCTGGTTGAGAACAACTACTGTAAATGATCTGTTTATGGGCCTGATTCTAGTCTCATTGGCTTAATTGGTGCAGAGAAGTTTGTGCACAGCAAACCTCACACACAGTTTAAATAAAACAGAAGATCAAGGAGAAGTCATTGTGGAGCCCCCTGCTATACCCTCCACACATTACCTTTTCTTTGCTTTTCTTTTTTAACTAAAGCGCCTTTTATCCAAATTAAATGGACAGTCTGTAGGAGATCAGAGTAATGAGTGCATTAGGAAATTGCCTTGCTACAGTTGTGGTTTCATTTAATGAGTATCAATTTTACTGAGTTATCATTATGAGTGAAATTGACTGGAAAATCTAACTGAGCAGCTTAATATGCTATCAAAGGAGCGGACATGGAAAATCATATGAGAAGAACGCTGTGAAGTAACTAACTGTTATATAATTCAATTGATCCTTTGTTTGTAAGAGGAACTTAAAATGACTGTGACATTTGCAGCAGACTCAGAATTGTCAGAACTTATGTTAAAATTGCTAATCTATTGATAGTTTAGTACTCATGTAATGCTTTTGACATTATAAAAAAAAAGTCTGTCTTGATAAATAAAGAACAATAGTTTAAAGAAAGACTACATCTTTGCCAAGGTCCATAAGCCCTTTGCACTGAAATCTTCCGCACTTTTATTTATTAAGAAAATTTAAGAGCATTGTAAATTTGTAAATGTCATAGATCCGTGATCACTTCAAAATACGTGAGAATAAAAGTCAGAGTGCTCGTAAAGATTATAGAATAGTTACAAGGGCAAAAATAGAGACCAAAATGCCTTTTTTGCCAATAAAAAGATTCTAGATGTGTAGTACGTGAAACAATTGCTTATATTTAACTTTCCTTGGGTGAAAGTGTGGTTAGTGGACCGCAGCTCCCTACATCCTTGGCAGAATATCATGTTCCTTAGTTTATAAGACTTAGGAGTGGGGAAAATGAATACTAGAATTGAGTTGACAGCGTTTGTGTAAGATTTCTGATATAAAAATCAGCACCCAAATATTACTTTGCTTAGTGTTCCTAAATTTATCAGATCAAGTCAAGAACTGAGTATTTGTAACACTGGAAGCTATAGAGACTCTAGGTTTTATAGGTGTAGGCAAATATTTTTCTGCTGTACTTTTTCTTGGGAAAGAGGAGGAGTTTGGAATACTTCTAAATCATTTATACGTAGGAATGACTTATCCTACAAATCCTTGTACACCTAAAACCCCTGTTGACTTTAGTGGATGTTTTTAGGAGTATGAGGAATGCAAAATCTGACTTTCAGGAAGTGAAACGTCCTGGGCATCAGAAAGCCCCAAATGCAGCAGAACTGATGCAGTTCCACTCTTCAGTAGGTGGAGGACAAGGAGAGTCCTGCAGTGAGCTCCCTGTATACCACAAGGGCAAGCTTTGCCGTGGGTAGACTTACGATGACATAACTAGTGGGTCTATGGACCAAAAAAAAGGGTATAAGGGAAGCAGCAGACTCAGCTGCACTGGTGTTACGTGCCTTGTGTCTTAGTTGTGAGGAGGATAACGTCTCCTTTCATACCTTGCCTTGGGCTCATGGCAAAGCCCTTTAGCTTGTGCTTTATGTCAGGGAGCAGAGTTCAGTAACCTATCCTGAAGTCCTTAGGAGTTGAGTATGCTGAACAACTCTCAGGAGGCACTCAGTACCTTTCCAGCTCAGGTGCTTGGTTTAAAAAAAAAAAAAAAGGCATTTTTGGTAGATTAAATCTAATCCTTTCCAGACAGATTCTGTGGCTAAGATTTTCAAAAGTGACTAGTGATTTTTGTTGTCAAACTTGAGACGTCTTAGAGGGGCCTGATTTTTAGAGCTCAGTGCTCATCAGTTTTTGAAAATTACATCCCTTTAAAGCAGTGGTTCTTAAGTTAGGGTGCATGCACCCCCAGGGGGTGCGAGATGCCCTTTCTGGGGGTTCAAATGTGCCAGATTTTTTTTAGAGGGTAAATCATCAAAAATTAAGCACAGGCATGTGAGTACAACTACTTTGTTTCATCAAACCTATGTATTAACATTATACGTTTTTAACGATTACTGTGATATACAAACAAAAAATATATCTAGGTTTAAAGAACTGACCTACTTCAAAGATTTTTTATAAGGAGTGCGAGAACATATTTTGAGAACCAAAGGGGTGCAGGCTGCAGTAAAGGTTAAGAACCACTGCTTTAAAATGTTATATCAACCAAAATCACAAGTCACTTCTCAAAATCTTGACCTATATTTTTATATCCAAGTACAGTACATTAGAAATAATTAAGCATTGTAAAATGCCCAGTTCTTAAGCTAGTTAAGTTCACCATAACAAACGTAGATAAATGCTCACACAATGAAACTGTATGAAAGGAGACCTTTGTTTCGCTTAGCTAAGATTTTCCATTCTCTGTACCATGTTCAAAATGTCTTAAGTTCACAGCACTTGAGCAAGTTGCTATGATGGACAATAAGTTATTGTTCCTTTATGTCATAATTCTCATTAGATCTTTGTGGTAAGCCTTTACTATTTTTCATTTTTTGAACAAGTGCACTGTGTGTGATGCTGCTACTAAGGGGAATCTGGTAACTTGTTTTGTGTGCCAAAACATCCCCCCCCAATAGTTTGTCTGGTACTGTACTGTTTTTATATTATGTCTTATCTAGTATTATCCTTTTTTAGATTAAAAACACTTAACATGTACAAGAGAAACCAAAGTAGGAAAAGGAAAAAGGTCGGCTGTGTAAGTTGCACAATGTAAAAAAGGAAGGAAAGTTTAATCACACAAAATTAAGACTAAGTTCTCTCCCAGGATTTACTAAAACATGGAGGAGTCTTCTGTTCTTTTTTTTTTTAATATTGTACACATAATATAGACCTTTTCATCTTCAAAGCACTGAGGAGTAGTGGGGGCAGAAAACCTAACTGGCTTCAAGACTGAGCTTGGTAAGTTTATGGAAGGGATGGTATGATGGGGCTGCCTACAATGTCATGTGGTCCATTAGCAGCTGCCAGTAGCAAAAATCCCCAATGCCCGGAGATGAGACACTAGATGGAGAGGGCTCTTGAGTTACCTGGGAAAGAATTCTCTGTAGTATCTGCCTGTTGGGTGTTGCCCACATGCTCAGGGTCTAACTGATCACCATATATGGGGTTGGGAAGGAATTTTCCCCCAGGTCAGATTGACAGAGACTGAGGGGTTTTTTTTGCCTTCCTCTGCAGCATGGGGCACAAGTCACTTGCAGGTTTAAACTAGTGTAAATGGTGAATTCTCTTTACTTGAAGTCTTTAAACCATGATTTGAGGATGTCAGTAACTCAACCAGAGCTTAGGGGTCTATTACAGGAGTGGGTTGGTGAGGTTCTGTAGCCTGAACTGTGCAGGAGGGCAGACTAAATGATCATGATGGTCCCTTCTGACCTTAAAGTCTTTGAGTCACTTTACCATTGTTGACCAATTCTTACAACAACATTACCAATGGCATAACTCAGGTCTCCAGAAGGAAACAATGTTGGGGTTAAGGTTAGAGCTGAGTTCCTGGCTCCCTGTCCTATGGTCAGCCTCTAGATTTAACTTCTTTCTAGGTTTAAATCTAACTCACTTATCCTCTACCTCATGAAAATAATTAGTGGTTTACTTTTCCTCACATCATATAGTTTTTATATGTAGCATATCAATTGCTATCTTATGAGCATGTTTATATGCATATAACAAAACATATAACTACCTCAAAAATACCTTCTTCAAAGTCTCTGATCCATACTAATGAAAGCCACATTGAGAATTGTAGTTTTTAAAGTTCAGTGGTAGGGTATTTGTCAAGCAAGCATACGTATATACAGTTTTTAGGTTTTATTATTCTTTTTTCTCTTTGGAATAGGAGGCTAGGGAGCAGTCCAATACGATAATGTTTACTTTGAGGGAAGACAGGACCTCATCCTCTAAACTAGGTCTACAAACTGATCTAGAATTTCCTGGGATTTCTAAGCAGGAGATCATTCACATATAGGCTCGGCTAAGATGCCATTCAGAACCTTGGGGACATGCTGAAGGATGACTTAGAGAACATGACAAAGAAAAGACATGTCCCTGTCTGCACTGAAGATTGCCACTAAAAATCAGCATTCGAGCAATTGGTGTCTTATAGCAGACCACACACACTTACCCGGAAATAATCATTGAGATTTGTTGAATTCCTGGAGCACTCTAATTAACCTCTGCAATCTTTCTGCCATTTATTAATCATCCTTCTGATGATAATGTGACCGGATCCACACACACTGTTCTGAATGCAGTTTCATTTGTGCCATAATGTCTTCTGATCCATATTCATTTTCTCTATGTATGTATTATGGAATTTTGTTTGTTTACTGTTATTCGAGTACATGCTTTATGAAATGTTTACTTTTTCCCACCATAGTCAAAAGTACTTCCTAATGCTATTTTTTGTAAGCTCCATATATTGTAATTTGCTGTTACGTGTTATAAAACTTTTTATTTAAGTATTTTTATACAGCTCCCAACAGTACAGCATATGGGTGCCTCATTAGTTAAAAACATGCAGTTAAAATAAACTGAACACAATAATACTGCACACAAATGGCCAACTGCAGCTGCTTTAGGACAGTGGCTGCCTTCTCTGGTGGATATCTGTCTTTTGAAAATTAATTCCGGAGTCTAGCTAGCCAGTTGCACCTTACTGTGTGCCCTAAAGGCCACTAAACTGTGGCGCTGGTGATCTGTTTGAAGTAGTGAGTTCCATAAGTGAATGTGAAAGCCCTCCACTGAAAAATGCTGTGGGCTAAGAGGTTTGGTCACTTTCAGTCATTCTAGTTTCTTGATCTCATTGAGGATCCTGGTTTATTTTGGTATTTCTCTTCTTGGGAGGATGGGAGGATCTCAGAAGTTTGTGAGCTTTCACACTGTAACTGAAGTGGCTGTGGTGTTAAAGATTCAGCAAACACTTTGTCGTCGTCCCCCCGCCCCCCGCAGGACATCAGTTTGTTATTGAACAGTGTCAACAAAATCAAGGAATTTTTAAATAGTCTAACAAAGTCAGTTCTTTGCACAGATTCTCAGCTTTCATTCTTCTGGTTCTTCAGAGATAGTCTGGGTTTTTTTTCCAGTAATTCTACAGTTTTCCAATCTAAATAGGCCCTACAGAAATTTCTAATACAAAAACCAAAACACAGCAGATAAAAAAAAACCTTTCAGGCCTCCACTGTTAATTATAATGAAGCAGTAGAGCCAGGCCTATTATTTTTCCCTTTGCAGGTTACCTTTAAATTCTTGTTAAATTGTCCTTTTATTTTTTATTTTCCAGTGATAAGGTTTCACTGCAGATGAGTGTGTCATGTCAAAATTAGCATTAAAACAAAGAACCAATTGACAGGCATTTTTCATTTATAATAAAATGATAGAGCATGACATTGCTTTATCCATCCATGAGGATACTGTTTCTCAAGGTTAAAAAGTAGTATTTTGTCTTGATCTCTTGCTATTTTGTTGCACCAGCATGATGTAATGTGTTGTGATAGTTACATATTTTACAGTATTTAATAAGCAGTGATCACATATCCAATTTATAGAAGTGAATATCTGACTTGTCATTAAGATTTAACTCTTTCACCCTAGGCTGTATCTTTTTTATAATAATCACTATAACATTAAAACTATATTAGGTACTTTACAGACAAATTTGAAGACAAAGGGTAAAATTTTCATAAGAGCCTCAGTCTCATTTTCAAAAGTGACTTAGGAATACAAGTCTTATTGACTTTCAGTGACAGTTCAGCTCTTAGGGTTAGATTTTTTTAAAAGATATTTAGGCACTTATACATTGAGTTAGCTTTGTGTCACCCTGGTGGCACAAAGAAGTCTGGAATCTTTGGGTGACACAGAGCCACTATAGCACTCTTCTGCCACCTCACTCCTGTCCTTGTTAGTTGTGCAAGCAGTGAATTGGGAAAAGGAGGCATGGCCAATGCTTTCTTAGGACTGGCTTATCCACAGTTGCTATAACATCCCTTAGGGTCCTGTCATGGGTATAATTCCCCACTCTGAACCTTAGCGTTCAAAAGATGGGGTACCAGCATGAATTCCTCTAAGCTTAATTACCAGCTTAGAATCTGTAGCGCTGCCACCAACCAGGAATTCCAGTGCCTGGTACACTCTGGTCCCCCCAAGACCTTGCCCGGGGAACCTCAAGACACAGACCCTCTGGATCTTACCACAAGGAAAGTAAACCCTTTCCCTCACCATTCCCTCTCCAAGGCTTCCCTTCCCTGGGTTACCCTGCAAGATCACTGTGATTCAAACTCCTTGAATCTTTAAACAGAGAGGAAAATCCACCTTCCCCCCTCCTTCTCTCTCTCCCTGAGAGAGAAAGTAATCCTAACACAGAGAGAAATTAACCTCTCTCTCTCCCTTCCCTCCTTTCTCCCCACCAATTCCCTGGTGAATCCAGACCCAGTCCCCTGGAGTCTCACCAGAATAAAAAAACAATCAGGTTCTCAAACAAGAAAAGATTTTAATTAAAGAAAGAAGAAACAGTAAAAATTATCTTTGTAAATTTAAAATGGAATAGGTACAGGGTCTTTCAGCTATAGACACTGGGAATACCCTCCCAGCCTAAGTATTCAAGTACAAATTAAAATCCTTTCAGCAAAATACACATTTGAACTCCTTCCAGCCAAATACACATTTGCAAATAAAGAAAACAAACATAACCTAACTCGCCTTATCTACCTAGTACTTACTATTCTGGACTTATAAGAGCCTGGAGAGAAACCTGGTTGCACATCTGGTCCCTCTGAGCCCCCAGAGTGAACAACAACCAAAAACTAACAGCACACACACAAACTTCCCTCTCTCAAGATTTGAAAGTATCCTGTCCCCTGATTGGTCCTCTGGTCAGGTGACAGCCTGGCTCACTGATCTTGTTAACCCTTTACAGGCAAAAGAGAGATGAAGTACTTCTGTTCTATTAACTCTTACTTATCTGTTTATGACACGCCCCCCAAATCGCTGACAGTGTGGAACCACACTGGCAGTGATTTCTCCCTAGAACTCTAGAATAAACAGATCAATAAACACATGCACCCTTACATATGCTACTAATTATGTACAACTACAAGATTTTTCACATTGTAAGGACAATTTTTAACCAGTTGATTTTGGGAAACTTTCACGAGAGAGTGCATCAGCTCCTTTGTTTGAAGTTCCTGAAATGTGTTGAACTTCCAAATCAAAATCTTGGAGAGTTAGACTCCATCGAAGAAGTTTTTTGTTGTTTCCCTTGGCAATATGAAGCCATTTTAGTGCAGCATGGTCGGTCTGTAGCTGGAACCGCTGTCCCCAAACGTAGGGGCGCAGCTTTTCCAGGGCGTACACAATGGCATAGCACTCCTTTTCACTGACTGACCAGTGACTTTCCCTCTCAGACAGTTTTTTGCTGAGAAATACAACAGGATGGAAGTTATGATCTGGTCCTTCCTGCATGAGAACTGCTCCCACACCACGCTCAGATGCGTCAGTGGTCACCAGGAATGGTCTGTCAAAGTCCGGGGCCCTTAGCACAGGTCAGACATGAGCATCGCCTTAGTTGGGTAAAGGCCTTCTGACACTCATCAGTCCACTTAACTGCATTCGGCTGGGTCTTTTTGGTCAGGTCGGTCAGCGGGGCAGCGATTTGGCTGTAGTGTGGTACAAATCGCCTGTAATACCCAGCCAAGCCTAAGAAGGATTGGACCTGTTTTTTGGACTTTGGGACAGGCCACTTTTGGATAGCCTCCACCTTGGCTTGTAGGGGGTTTATGGTTCCTCGACCCACCTGGTGTCCCAGGTAAGTCACCCTGTTTTGGCCTATTTGACACTTTTTGGACTTAACAGTTAGTCCTGCCTGCCTGATGCGTCCAAAGACCTTTTCCATGTGTTCTAGGTGTTCGGGCCATGAATCAGAAAAAATGGCCACATCATCGAGGTAGGCAACGGCATATTCTCCCAATCCTGCTAGTAGACCATCTACCAGCCTTTGGAAGGTGGCAGGTGCATTTCGCAGCCCGAAAGGAAGCACATTAAATTCATACACCCCTGCGTGGGTGATGAAGGCTGACTTTTCCTTGGCAGGTTCATCTAGCTGTACTTGCCAGTACCCCTTGGTTAAGTCTATTGTAGATATGAATTGGGCACGTCCCAACTTTTCCAATAGCTCATCTGTGCGTGGCATTAGATAGTTGTCTGGATGAGTTATCGAATTTAGCTTACAGTAGTCCACACAAAAGCGTATTTCCCCATCTGGTTTGGGTACCAGAACCACTGGAGATGCCCATGCCCTGGTAGAAAAGCCGATTATCCCCATCTGTAGCATGTTTTGGATCTCCCGTCCTATAGCAGCTTGGGCATGAGGAGACACCCGGTAGGGTGGGGTTCTAATTGGGTGAGCATTACCTGTGTCAATGGAGTGGTATGCCCGTTCAGTCCGTCCTGGGGCGGCTGAGAACAATGGGGCGAAGCTAGTGCACAGCTCCTTGATCTGTTGCCGCTGCAGACATTCCAGGGTTGTGGAGAGGTTCACCTGTTCCACGCCACTGTCACTTTTCCCCTTGTAGTAGACACCATCAGGCCACTCACCGTCATCTCCTCCCTGGGCTGTAAACTGACAAACCTGTAAGTCTCTGGAATAAAAGGGCTTGAGAGAATTAACGTGGTACACTCTGGGCTTTAGCGGGGAATTGGGAAATGCTATGAGGTAGTTAGCTCCCAAGCGCTCTTGGACCGCGAATGCCCCTTCCCATGATGCTTCCATCTTATGGGCCTGTTGCGCCTTCAAGACCATAACCTGGTCTCCTACCTTGAAGGAACGCTCTCTGGTACATCTATCATACCAGTCCTTTTGCTCTTTTTGAGCATCCTTTAGGTTTTCTTTAGCGAGGGCTAAAGAGTGTCGGAGAGTGTTTTGTAGGTTGCTTACAAAATCCAGAATGTTAGTTCCTGGAGAGGGTGTAAACCCCTCCCATTGCTGCTTTACCAACTGTAATGGCCCTTTAACCTCATGGCCATACACAAGCTCAAATGGTGAGAACCCTAAACTGGGATGTGGTACAGCCCTGTAAGCAAAAGCAACTGCTGCAACACTAGGTTCCAGTCATTTGAGTGTTCATTCACGAATTTACGTATCATGGCCCCCAAAGTTCCATTAAACCTTTCCACCAGGCCATTGGTTTGATGGTGGTACGGGGTGGCAACCAAGTGATTCACCCCATGAGTTTCCCACAGTTCTTTCATGGTCCCTGCCAGGAAATTTGTCCCTGAATCCGTAAGGATATCGGAGGGCCAACCTACCCTGGCAAAAATGTCTGTTAGGGCCTGGCACACAGTTTTAGCCCTAGTGTTGCCTAGAGCTACTGCTTCTGGCCATTGGGTAGCAAAGTCCACGAAAATCAGTATGTACTGCTTTCCTCTGGGGGGTCTTTTCTGGGAAAGGACCCAGAATATCCACAGCTACTCGCTGAAATGGGACCTCAATTATGGGGAGTGGCTGTAGAGGGGCCTTGATCTGGTCTTGGGGCTTTCCCACTCTTTGGCACACCTCACAAGACCGGACATACTTGGCAACATCCTTGCCCATCCCCTCCCAGTGGAAGGACTTCCCCAACCGATCTTTGGTTCTGTTCACCCCAGCATGGCCACTGGGATGATCATGGGCTAAGCTTAAGAGCTTCCCCCGGTATTTAGTTGGAACCACCAACTATTTTTGTGGATGCCAGTCTTCCCGGTGTCCACCAGAAAGAGTCTCCTTATATAAAAGCCCTTGTTCTATAACAAACTGGGATCGGTTAGAAGAGCTGAGAGGCGGTGGGGTGCTCCGTGCCACTGCCCAAGCTTTCTGAAGGCTGTCATTTGCTTCCTGCTCAGTCTGGAACTGTTTCCTGGAGGCTGGAGACACCAGTTCTTTCTTAGACTGTGGACTTGGGCTTGGTCCATCGGGAAGTGATGTAGGTGATGGGGTTGTTTTTGTGGCTGGTGAATTGCTCTCGGCTGGTGCACCAGGTGGTATTTTAGGCTCTGGCTGAGCCTCTTGGGTATGGTTGTCTGCTGCTTCTGGCAGTTCAGGCTCGCTGGCGCTCTCTGGCATTGGGGTTGAAGATGCATTTGCAAGCGTTGGTGTCAGTGCTGGGAATGGTTCTGGTGCTGGTTGTGTTTCCAGGTCCGGGTCTGGGACTGGAAGTACTGTGGCTGTTGCAGTCGTTGGCAGGAAATCCGGGTCCACTACCTCTGTCTGGGTCTCTGCTAACACAGACGGGGCCTCTGTGGACGGTTCAGGAACAGGGATGGGTCTGGAAGCTTGCCTGGCTTGGCTGCGTGTAACCATTCCCACCCTCTTGGCCCACTTTACCTGGTTGGCCAAGTCTTCCCTCAGTAGCATGGGGATGGGATAATAGTCATAGATTGCAAAAGTCCACATTCCTGACCAGCCTTTGTACTGGACAGGCAGTTTAGCTGTAGGCAAGTTTACCGCTTGTGACATGAAGTGGTAAATTGTCACTTGAGCCTTTGGGTTGATGAATTTGGGGTCCACTAAGGATTAGTGGATAGCTGACACTTGTGCCCCCGTTTCTGTCCACGCGATAACCTTCTTTCCGCCTACTCAAAATTTCCCTTCGCTCCGAGGGTATTTGAGAGGCATCTGGGCCTGGGGATCTTTGGAGTGATAGAGATATAATGAACTGCACTTGGTTGGGGTTCATGGGGCAGTTGGCCTTTACATGTCCCAGTTCATTACACTTGAAGCATCGCCCAGCTGACTGGTCACTGGGCCGAGGTGGGTTACTGGAGATTGGTGAGGTGAGAGAATAGGGAGTCGGTGGCTTTCCTTGGGTTGTAGGTGGGGTCTTGGGTTGCCCTCGGGTATAGGGTTTATCGTTGGTGTGACTCTTGTGATATTCGCTCCCCTTGATAGTAGCTTTTTTCTTTTCTGCCACTTCCACCCATCTGGCTCCAATCTCCCAGGCCTCAGTTACAGTTTTGGGCTTCCCATCTAGGATGTACCTTCCTATTTCTTCAGGAACATCCTCTAAGAACTGCTCCAGTTGTATGAGGAGGTGCATGTCGTCCAAAGATTTAACATTGGCTCCTGATATCCAGGCATTATAATTCTTTCCAATGTGGTAGGTGTGTCGGGTGAATGACACATCTGGTTTCCACCTTAGGGCTCTGAACCTCCGATGGGCATGCTCAAGTGTTAGCCCCATTCTGATTCTGGCCTTTGAAAAAGTTTATAATCATTCATGTTCTCCTTAGGCATTTCAGCTGCCACCTCTGCTAGGGGTCCACTGAGCAGTGGCCTCGGCTCTATCATGTACTGGTCTTCAGAGATGCTGTACCCAAGGCAGTCCTTTCAGAATTTTCTAGGAAGGCCTCAGTGTCATCACCTGCCTTGTAGGTGGGAAATTACGTGGGATGTGGAACAACAACTAGCGAAGGGTTGTTAGGGTTGGCTGTGTTATTCTGCTAAGCCCGTGCTAATTCCAGTTCATACTTTCTGTCTCTTTCCCTCTCTTTTTCCCTCTCTCTTTCCCTTATCTCCAGCTCTCTTTTGTGGGCAGCCTCTTTTTCTCTTTCTCTCAGCTCCATCTCTTTTTCTCTCAGTTCTATTTCTCTTTGTTTTATTTCTAGTTCCTTTTGTTTCTTTTCCATGTCTCGCCTGTGGTGTGTTTCTTTGATTTATCCCTCTGCATCCAGTCTTGCCCGTTCCTGTTTCAGGGTGCCCTTGGTAGTCATGGTTTCTGCTTTCTTGTGTTGGGTTGCCCTCTGCTGTTGAGTGCCTGAAATGCTGCTTCTCTGTTGCCTCCTTAGGGTTGCTTAGCAACAGAGTCTTTTTTTAACTCCTTCTACCTAGCTATTCCCGACAGAGTTGGAAAGAAAAAAAACCATTCATTTGCAAATGTGTTTTGCTGGTGTATGGTGACTTACAACCGGAGTCCCTTTGTTTAACAAAGATCCTTGTTAAACCCTAATGCCTTTGCCTTCAGAGTACTCAGAAGGGAGAGACCAAAAAAACTTGCAGACCTTTGCTTTTTAAAACAAACAAATAATCTCCTCTAGCCTGCTTTACACACAGCTAGCAGGGAAAGAGTAAGAAAAAATCCTACTGTCTTTTGCTCCTAAACCCAAACCTCTCAGTCTGCCTGCAGATAGCTAGCAGGGAGAGAAATAAAAACCTCACTGGCTTATGGATTCTGTCTTATCCCACCATGTATAATTCCCCACTCTGAACCTTAGCATTCAAAAGATGGGGTACCAGCATGAATTCCTCTAAGCTTAATTACCAGCTTAGAATCTGTAGCGCTGCCACCAACCAGGAATTCCAGTGCCTGGTACACTTTGGTCCCCCCCAAGACCTTGCCCGGGGAACCCCAAGACCCAGACCCTCTGGATCTTACCACAAGGAAAGTAAACCCTTTCCCTCACCATTGCCTCTCCCAGGCTTCCCCTCCCTGGGTTACCCTGCAAGATCACTGTGATTCAAACTCCTTGAATCTTTAAACAGAGAGGAAAATCCACCTTCCCCCCTCCTTCTCTCTCTCCCTCCCAGACTCTCCCTGAGAGAGAAAGTAATCCTAACACAGAGAGAAATTAACCTCTCTCTCTCCCTTCCCTCCTTTCTCCCCACCAAGTCCCTGGTGAATCCAGACCCAGTCCCCTGGAGTCTCACCAGAATAAAAAAACAATCAGGTTCTCAAACAAGAAAAGATTTTAATTAAAGAAAGAAGAAACAGTAAAAATTATCTTTGTAAATTTAAAATGGAATAGGTACAGGGTCTTTCAGCTATAGACACTGGGAATACCCTCCCAGCCTAAGTATTCAAGTACAAATTAAAATCCTTTCAGCAAAATACACATTTGACTCCTTCCAGCCAAATATGCATTTGAACTCCTTCCAACCAAATACACATTTGCAAATAAAGAAAACAAACATAACCTAACTCGCCTTATCTACCTAGTACTTACTATTCTGGACTTATAAGAGCCTGCATCAGAGAGATTGGAGAGAAACCTGGTTGCACGTCTTGTCCCTCTGAGCCCCCAGAGTGAACAACAACCAAAAACTAACAGCACACACACAAGCTTCCCTCCCTCAAGATTTGAAAGTATCCTGTCCCCTGATTGGTCCTCTGGTCAGGTGACAGCCTGGCTCACTGATCTTGTTAACCCTTTATAGGCAAAAGAGAGATGAAGTACTTCTGTTCTATTAACTCTTACTATCTGTTTATGACAGGTCCATTATCACTTAGCATAAATGGGAAAAGCCTGACACCTACTCTAAGTCATATAGGCCCTTATGGAGAAGCTAAATGGATTCTTGGCATCAGTCTCCACTGCAGAAGATGTGGGGGAGATGCCTAAAAAGAATAATTCTGATGTGGGTAATAAATCTGAAGTACTGTCACAAACTGATGTGTCAATAGAAGAGATTTTAGAACAAATAAATAAACTGAATAGTAATAAGTTACCAGTACCAGATGGTATTCACCCAAGATTTCTGAAGGAACTGAAATATGAAATTGCAAAACTACTAATTGTAGTATGTAACCTAGCTCTGAAGTTAGCGTTTGTACCAGATGTCTGAAAGGTAGCTAGCATAATGCCAATTTTAAAAAATGGGCTTCAGGGGAGATCCTGGCACTTACAGTCCAGAGAGCTTAGCCTCAGTACTGGGCAGATTGGTCAAAACAATAGTAAAGAACAGAATTGTTAGATGCTTAGACACGATTTGTTGGGGAAGACGCAACACGACTTTTGTAAAGGGAAATCCTGCCTCACCAATCTATTAGAATTCTCTGAGGGAATCAACAGGCCGTAGAAAAGAGTGATCCAATCAATATAATGTACTTGGATTTTCAGAAAGCCTTTGACAAGGTACCAAAGGCTCTTAAGGAAATTAAGAAGCTATGGGATAAGAAGGGAGGTATTACCTCACCACCTTGTCTCTCTAATATCCTGGAACCAAAATGCTAAAAACACCACTGCAAATGAATGAAATTATTCAAGATAGTTAACTCCGTGCATTCTGCTTTGGACTTACAGAGGGATATCTCAAAACTAGGTGAGCAGGCAACAAAATGGCAAATGAAATTCAGTGTTAAGTGCAAAGAAATGCACTGTGTGGTGTGGGGGGAGAATCCCAGCTAGATAAATAGATAGATAGATAGATAGATAGATAGATAGATAGATACACACAATGATGGGTTCTAAATTATCTGTTACCACCCAAAAAAGAGCTCTTGGAGTCACAGTGGATAGTTTTCTGAGAACTTCTGCTCAATGCTCAGCAGTAGTCAAAAAGGCTACCTGAAGGTTAGGAACTGTTAGGAAAGGGATAGAAAATATAATGCCACTACATAAATCCGTAGTGTGCCCACACCTTTAACATTGTGTCTAGTTCTGATTGCTCCCTCTCAAAAAAATATAGTGGAAATGGAAGAAGTTTGAAGAAGAGCAACAAAGGTGATCAAGAGTATGGAGTGGCATCCATTTGAGGAGATACTAAAAAGATTAGGGCTGTTTAGTTTAGAAAAGAGCTGACTAAGGGTGGGATATGATAGAGGTCTATAAAATCATGAATGGCGTGGGAAAAGGTATTACTTACATTTTCATGCAATACAAAAAATGAGTCACTTAATTAAATTAACAGGCAGCAGGTTTAATACAAACAAGAGGAAGTACTTTTTCACACAGTGCACAGCTAATCTGGGGCACTCATTGCCATGAGATGTAACGGCGAAAAGTATAACTAGGTTCAGAAAAGAACTGGATATGTTCAATGACTATTAGCCAAGATGGTCAGGGATGCAACTCTGAGCTGGGGCAATCCTAAACGTCTGACGTCCCAGAAGCAGGGAGTGGAAGGAAGATGGGTGGATCACTCCATAATTGCCATGTTCTGTACACTTCCCCTGAAGCTGTGTTGGTGACAGGATACTGTGCAAGATGGACCATGGTCTGACCCAGTATAGCAGCTTTTATGTTCTTATGCCAGGAGCTAATCAAGCAACTAGACAGCCTCAGAGCTGAGTGCACAGTTGTCTTCAATTCACCTTTGTACACTGCCTCCAAGTTATGATGAGTGTTTCCCTGCCATGGAGCAGACTCTATCTCAGAATACAGAAAAGCAATGAATTTCTCTGATGTTGTCAGGCTCACAAAGAGCAAACTCTGTGGAATTTTCTAACAGAAATAAGAGACCAGTAGCTATTGACAGGCCTTATGCAAAACAATCTTGCAGTAATTTTTCAAATTTCTACTAAGGTTGTAGGGACTTTGTTGTCCTTCTTTTGATTACTGAATTTTATGAACATCAGAAGTACTGAAATATGTAATTAGAGGTATAAATTAGAAAAAATAAACTAAATATAATAACTCGCGAGTTCTCTGCTTTTGTTGGTTTTTGTTTTAGCCCTTTGTCTGACATTTAATCCTTATATGGTTGTGAGCTGTTTTCTGTGTTTTAGTTAGTAAATGTCATTCATTCTAATACATTGTTGCATTCACTTACACTAAAGCAGCTTTCATTTGCAGTGGCTGCCATGTGTCAGAGGTCACTCTGCACTAGTTGGGGGGGAGGGGAAGACTACAGGTCCAGCTTGATGCCTTTCAACAGCCATAGAAAATGTCTAAAAACAGGTAAAGCAGTATTAAGCCGAAGTGATCTTGGACTGTTTCACTGCTGTTCTTAGAATTCTGAATAGCAGAAATGAACTTTACCAGATTATGCTCCTGCTGTGATGCTGTGGGCTAGTCTACATGGCAACACTAACGCGGCTTGGTGTAGTCATGACAGAGTGCTGGGAGAGAGCTCTCCCAGCGCTCTAAAAAAAACCCATCTCCATGAGAGGTGTAGCTACCAGTGCGGGGGCACTGTTTACACTGGCGCTTTACAGCGCTGAAACTTGCTGCACTTAGGAGGGTGTTTTTTTCACACCCATGCGTGAGAAAGTTGCAGCGCTGTAAAGTGCCAATGTAGACAAGCCTTGTGTCTGTGTGCAGACTTAGGGAGAGAGTATCAGTTTACACTTTATTCACATTTGGAAGATTTTCTTTGTAACCATTAGGGGGTAGAATTTTTTTTTTAAATGAAAGCTTAAATTCTGTAGAAATTATACTTCAACATTCATTCTCAACAATTTGGAGAGTGGATTTTCAATTCCTGGCATAAGTGCTCGATATTTAGCACAGCAGCAGCTTTGAAAGTACGGCATATTATTTTGATTTAAAAAATCAGATGTGCAGAATTGTTCTCAACTGAATCTCATCTTAACCAAATATGGGCTGGTATGAAAAGAATTGCAGTTTAATTTTATTATACAAATATGTTGGTATTTTGTTACTGCTGACATGTAACGAAAATATTTCATGGTGAATTGGGGCACTGCATAATACTCAGTACTTCTGACTTATTATTTCAAAGATTTACAGACTATGAAAAGTGTTACCCATTAAACTGTCTTTCCCCACTATAAATAAAGTTTAATGAAACTCAAATGTGAATAATTAATTTCTGCAAGAACCACACTAAAAAGTGACATTCATTTATTTTGCATATAAGCTTGGTGGCTGAGTACCACGAGAAAGTGTTGTCCTAAATTATGTCATCCAAAGACTACCAGATGTCTATCAAATTTACTATATGTAACTTTCTACCCAGAACAGTCTTTAAGAGTTGGAGAGCTGGGAAAACAAACTTTAAGTGCCTATTTCACACAAACTTTAAGGATCTGATCCTGAGAGTGCTGAATTAATGGGAGTTGCATGTGCTTTTTAATTAGTTTTGCTGACTGGAGCAGGGGATGGGGAGCCAAGACTCCCAGGTTCCATGTTCCTGGCTGTGGGACAGCTGTCTGATCTTAGCCAAGTCACTTTGGGCCAAAATTTTCACACCTGAGTGCCTAAAGTTTGGCACCTATATTGATATTTAGGTGCCAAACTTTAAGTACTTAAATAAAAGTGGCCTGTTTCTAAGATGTACCCTGCACCCATAGGTGTGTGAAATGCAGGACTGAGTCTATAACACAGATTGTGAGACCCTATTATCTAAAATTATTCCTATTTTATATTACATCCCAGGGAAATAAAGCTGTTTTAGCCATAATAAAACACAGTGTCTCCATTATTTACCAAACAATCTGCAACTGTTCCAAATGTGCTGATAACAGCCTCATTCAGTTTCGTAACCCTGACCCCCACCCCTGGAATCAGGCTACTTGGGAAACTAAATGTGAGTTAGATGCCTAAAGGCATCCTAGTTTGAAAATGTTGGCTTTAACTTCCCTATTCCTCATTTTACCAATCTGTAAAATAGAAATAATCTTTACTTCACTAGCGTAATTAATGTTTGTAAGGCACTGAAATCTTCTGATAACAAGTGCAAAGTATTATTAATTATATGCATGTAGCTACAAAAGAGCATAATGGTAACAAGTTTTGGTAAAAACTCCCACGTGCTTACTAGAAAACCCCCAATAATTCAGCAGATCAGCTAAAAAGCCTTGATAAAAGCCCCACTTCAGCAAAGCATTTAAGCATTTACTAAGTGTTTTGCTGACTCAGGGCAAAAATTCAGGAGGTTTGTAACTGTATTGCCAGTCTTAAAAAATCCTAATTAAACTCTTCAGGCTTTATTGTGCCCTAAGCCCATGCATGGAACTCATGTGGTCATCAATGAAAGCTCTGCCTGAGGCCAGTATTTGATGGCTATGCTTTGCTAGTAGTGTTCCTGAAAGCTATTGAATTTTGATCCCTACGCAAAAAAGCCCCTTCTAGGAAAGAAGCGACACCTCCCACCTCACCGCATTTGACATTTAAAATATGTTTTTTGGCAGCTGTTTGTTTTGTTGTAAACCTTATGTAAATTTGCCTTTGCTTTTTTGTTTAGTTTTAATAAATGTCTATTTTTATAAACATTGTTTATGGAAATATATAAGGTCTCTATACAGTATAAGAAAATCTGATATTTGACTTTTGTTCTAAAATATTTTATTTTAGATATTATGCAATGGACCAGGAACATGTGTTCCCATCTGTATATCTGCCCTTCTTCTTGAGATACTGGCACTAAAGAAAGTTATCATTGTGTATGTGGAGAGCATCTGCCGAGTGGAAACTTTATCCCTGTCTGGAAAAATTCTTTACTACTTTTCAGATTACTTCATTGTTCAGTGGCCTGCTCTGAAAGAAAAATATCCCAAGTCTATATATCTTGGTCGAATAGTATGACAACAAAAGGCAATTTTTATTTATAATGAATTCACATTTCTACAGGTAGCTCCTCTTTACAGTTAAAGGATATTTATTTTTTCCACAGGTTCTTGATTTGAAATTTACTGGTTGTTGCAAACCAAATGTGTAAGTCAAACAGCCAAGACTTGAAAGCAGACTGCAATAAAGAGTTACATTAAGAAAAAAACATTTCTGCATACATATTTATTGCCATCATGTGAATTTATTCACCAGCTTCCCTTCACACTTGTAAGGGAATAGCATTGAATCTTCCCAGTGCCTGGTTTCACCTAATTGTCTTGTGACACAAACAGGAAGATGTGTCTACAAATAAATATGAGAGTTTGTCAATTGTGACATTTCCTATAAAGGATACTTTCTGTAGTATTCTAAAGGGTAAGAAACATGGTCTTGTTTTAATACAACAGACTGTTTCCTGTATGCAAGCAGCAAAGTCCCTAGCGAATCTTTGGAATATAAAGAAAATGGTTATATTAAGTAGGTTTTATTACAATTAGCACTCTACAGTCTTCCAAAACCTTGGACATTAAACCAGCATAATTTTTCCTCTTGATTTGTCAAAGCTGCTCCTACTATCCAAAAACATACCTCTTGTTTAAATTAAGATAAATAAAGTGACAAACATCATGAGACAGATGCAGTATTTGTATAGTCAAAAGATACATGCTTCAAAATGTACATAAAAATATCCTTCGCAGCTTTACATCACAGACAAAACTGTCACCGTGGAACATTGAGCTGTTTTGGCCCAGTTTGCTGCCACATGTGTAAAGACTAAAATGAGTATTAATGATGGTGACAGAAGTGGGGGGGAATACCTCTCTCGCTTGGCGAATTTGATTTCTGTATATTTTGTTTTGTCTGTTTAAGAAAAGAATCTCTATTTCAGCAGTACAATGCACATTTAATAAAGAAGGGTTTTTTTGTGGAAAATGGCACTTCATATCAGGCAAAATTTAAAAATTTATTTTGTGGGAGAAGGAAGTATGTGTAAGTGTACTTTAGTCTTTCAAGTTCATCTGACAAAATGTAGTCTTATACAAAGTTCCATGCATAAAGCAATATAAACATCCGTCATCTGTGTATATACACACACGTATGTTTCTGGCTAGAGAAACACATACAGGGAAGAAAGCTCATAGAAGAGTGGAAACAGCTTCATGGAGACTGTATGAACTGACTACAAGGAGGCTAAGCAGCAGCTCCTCAAGCAACCATGTGAGGATAAAATTCTGAGGCCTTTTCCACTACACCAGAGGTCAAAAATGTCATGGAGGTTATTTTGGTAACTGGAGCAGGAATTGGTTTGTTTCCACAGAAATAGTGGTGCTACTTTTTGGAAATAAAGGTGCGAAGGGACATTTAACCTGTTCCCTGAAAAAATGGTATCCTGGTATGCCAAGTCCTGTATGAGTGCCAGGTGTTGTATCCCATCAGCAGGGTTAATAATTCTTAGCTGGGGTAGGAATATACTTGCAAAGATTCCATTAATTTGGTCACAAATGTGTTTCAGAACCCTCTATATTTTACAGGGTCTTAACATGGACAATGACTAACATGAAAGGAATGCCAATGGATTAGAGATTTGTATGAAGACATCTTTATGCAGTTTGTATGAATCACCACTTAGGTCCTTGAAAATGACCTGATGTGAATTATGCTGATATGTGTAAGTTTTTCCCTTACTAACTGGAATGAGGACCATGTTATCAGGACTTTCTGCACAGTTGTAGATTAGTAAGAAGGGAGATGCTGTTTTATTATGGCTAAAACCACTTTGTTTTATAGACGCAACACCTAACTTATTCTGTGAGCTGGATGGCACCCTCCACTGTAGTAAGGCACTCAAGTGGAGGGGGGAAAAGAGGGCATAGGGACCCTCTTCCTCTACTCTCTCTAAAAACAGCAGTGCAGGCTCTCTCCCTAGAGCAGCAGTCCCCAAACTTTTGATGGTTATGCCCCCCCCCATCCATATCAACCACCCCCCCAGGGCCAGGAGCAGGCCACAGCTCTAGGGTGAATGGGGGGAAGACATGGATAGAGACTGGTAGTGGGGCTGGGGTCAGGCCAGGATTGGAGCCATTCCCAGGCTGGGGATAGGGCCAGGTGTTGCGGTGGGAGTGAGGGATGTGTCAGAGTGGGACAGGAGCAGAGCTGGGGGCAGGGAGTGGCTCGGTGATACTCTTCCATCCCCCCTCCCCCCGTGGGGGCTGGCCTAGGTCTTGCTATGCCCCCAAACATTCCTCCATGGCCCCCAGGACTGTGTGCTCCAAACTTTGGGGACTTCTGCCCTAGAGCTTAAAAGCCCACAAAAGGACTCAATGAATGTTCCCTCTTATGCACCATGTCCTCAAGGCAGTATGGTCTGATGACCAGAGGATAGGTTGTGTGCATGTGTGTGCACACCACACACACGATCATGTACTGCTGGGGTCACATGCTGTTCCTATTTAGAGCAGCAGAAAACTGAACCCCACCACACCTCTGACAAGCTCACCCCATGGAATCCTCTGGTGAGTAGGAGTTGTGAATTGGTGGGTGTATTATGAACAACCTTGTTCCGTTTCCAGCACTGCCCAGGGCAGGATTTTGCCCTCTGTGTGGGTCATCAAATCCTGTTTGGATGAACTGTGAGAGTCTGCCTTTAAACAGGACCATAGTTTCAAACAATGGTATTCATCTGCACTTTAAATGAGAGTTCTTGGAATTAAAGAAAATCACTAGCCTCTCTCTACTTGAAAATTCCCCTCTAAATGCTCTGGTGTATAAGAGGTTCACTCCAGGTTTTCATGAAAAATGAACTGCTTCAGTCTCTAGGCCAGATGTTGAGGAACATCATCTTCTTCAAACTGCTTAAGACAAGTCCTTGCTTCCAGTTCAGTTGCCCAGCTTACAGGAGAGTCATGCCTCCAGCTATCTTGAAAAGAACAACAAAGGCTTTAGTAAAACCCTGCTGCACAGTATCAGGAATGTCCCAGAAGTCTAAAGCTAGAACTGCATGAAGATGACAGCCAGGAGGGGAAAGATCCCAGCTTAACTTTGAAGCCTTCAACAGAGATTGCTTTAGTAATCATACCAGCTCCAGCAAAGAGTAGTGTACAAATCTTTTCAAAGAAAGACAAAAAACAAACCAAACACAAAACATCAAATGACTGTTCTAGTTCTCAGAAAACCCTGCAGAGCTGAAGTATATGAGCATTCTCACCTTTTGTTTGTAGTACATGGGTATAACCAAACAATTGTTTTTAAAGAGCTTGTATCAGTTGTCCTACTTCCATTAGTGCTGCCCCATGACTTCAGTGGAGTTGAATGAAGGTAACAGAGGAAAGTGTGCCCTATTTGATCTCATCTTTATAGAAAAGTAGTATTCTTTTCAGAAAAGTAGTATTCTTTTCAATTACTGTCTTAAATAGCTGTCTCTTTTTAAAATTACTTATCTGCCTATATGCTTGCTGGTTAGTAATCATCCATGTAAGACCTCTGCATCTTCTCTTATGGATGGGAGGGAACAGTAAATTACTATATTCTGGTTTAGCTAATGGGTTACAGAGAAGCAGACACAGCACAATTTACATTCTGTTTAAATTAAGTATGGGTGATGACATATGCTTAGTGGCTGAAGCCAGTATGTATGATAAACCAAAGTTAATAATATGAATAGCAGGTTTTGGATTGAAGTAATAAAAAGAGGGAGAGAGAGCAAACTATAACAACAACATTTAACCAAACTGGAAAAAGCCTATTTCAGATCCTAATTATACTTACAGTAAGCTCAAGGACAGATTTCAATAGAGAGTTTGGTATATTTGTAAAATGGGTGTCACTTTCCCACCATAAACCCTATTTAAAAAAGAGTTTATCAGGTCTTTGCGGGGGGGGGGGGGGGGGGAAGAGAAGCGGGAGAAAGGGAGCTCTATATGAGCTTAGCCTTCATTCCTCAGTCAAGTCCCTTTGTGCTATTTGCAAAATTCATCCAGAACTAAAGGCTTGATTCTACTGTCCTTAGGCAAAAATCCAACCAAAAAATTGAATTGAGGAGCTTCAGAAGTTTATTCAAAACTGTGACCAAGATGCAGTCTCAGGAAAGACTCCAATGGAAGCCAGTGGGAATTTTGCAGAAGTAAGGGCCTCATAATCAAGCCCTCAGTTTGATCATCAAAAACTGATATGCCATCTGCATGTGTACATTACTGATTATCAATCAGTGGGATGTTTGATTTAAATTTCCAAGGCAAGATTGAAAAATGGCCACTTTAAGAAACTCAGTGTTTCAGATTACAGTTCTGTTTCTAGTATTGTTTAGCAAATCATTGGAAGAAAGTACAAATACTTCAAACTTATTACAGGGATTATTTGTGTGTGTGTGTGTGTACTTGTACGTACACGCATGTGCAATTGCCTAGATTTGTACCTTGAGGTAAGCCGGAAGGTCAAAATGGAGGCACCTGAGAAAAATTAAGCGAATATGAAATAGTGAATGAACTTTCACAGAGTCTCTTAAATTGAAGTGCTGTACACAGTAAATGCCTGACAGACATTAAAATCAGATTACACACTTCATAAGTGTTAGGAGGAGTCAAATCTGTGTTACATTTTGTAACAATCCAATAAAAATTAAAAGACTATCAAATTATTCCTTTGTTTGGAGCGCTGTTGCATATTTTAAAATGAATGGATATATGCAGTAAACATTTCTCAGTTGTTTTTAGCAGCACTATAATTGTTCAATAGCATAGATTATGTTAGTGTTTTTTCAGTGATGAGCTACTAATCTGGACAAATGGATGAGTCTTCTTCATCTGAGGGAGAGGCAAATGGTAACCAATCCAGATGCAGGATTTTTACATTCAGGCAGTTTTCCTCTCTTTATGCCCGTTTAATCTTTCTCTGCTAAAATGCCAGTCATGATGCCAATTTATTGCTCTGAATTTTGGGATGCAAATACAGAATAGATGAGTTCACTAGAAATTAGAGGCCACTGCACCAGTGGCACCAAACAGCAGTATCAAATGGTAATGATCTTCAGTCACGACTGTCTTGGACTGGATTTGAATTTAAGACCTAGAGATAAAAGGCTGTATCCCCATTCTGAGTTCTGTAAGACATCAATTCTTTAGGGTAATCTTAATGAAAATTTTTCACAATTCAGAGCAAGTAGTATTTAAATTGTGGAAAAGTTGTGACATCAAGGATGTATTGTATGAAGTGACTACAACAGGATCACTCAAGTTTAGCTAATTAATGGAACAGGATCTGCACATCGTGTTACGGGGGAAAAAAGACACCAATTCAGATACTTCACTATGGAAAACAAAAGGGTTTTCAAAATTGTGTGTTCAAATAAAATTTTATTCTTTGATGGTTTTGGCACTCATGAAAATTAAGAACTTCTATACTGGTTAAAGCAAGTCAGCACAAACTGCAAGCTCACCTAATGCAGCTCTGACTAACTGTTTCTCATTCATGGTCTTCAAGATCCTTGATATCACAGTTCTGGCCCAGTTCTGCGTTGAGACTGGTGTTTGAGGTGGGTAAAGACAGCAAAATGGAAGTGATTTTGATTGTCAGACATAAGGATTTGAACCCAGATCAATTCTGCTCTTCATCAGCTTGCTTTGCTTCCTCACAATAAGAATGATAATCTTCTGACAGGAAGTGTGAGCTCAAGCTGTACTTTGCTCTAAGATGAATTCTGATTCAGCACACCCTCGTCTTGAATTCTTGTGCAACATCCAGTTTCTTGTGAGCCAAATCCATGATTTGTTTCTTACAATAATTTTATGGGTGGTACAGAAGTTATTATTCATCCCCAGCAACACAGTTTATACACTGCAGTGAGTATTGAAGGGCCAAGAGCAGCCAAAATGCAGTATAGATTTACAACAGCTCTTAGCTTAGGAAAAAAAACAAAACAAAAACACAACACCTACAACCCACAACAACCCCCCCATGCCTTTTCCAACTCAAACAATGTAAACATCACACTATACATTCCATAATCCTTATAGTGCAAATATGATTCAGTGTAATATTATTTGTTCCATAAAGAACTAAACTCTAAGAAAAATTTATATATATATTATGCAGACACCCCTTTCTCTTGGTATATTCACCTGTATTTGTTATTAGTAAATTTTTTATTCTTAATGATGTCAAACAGACATTAGATATCCACTGATTTAGGGTAAGCTTTTTTTTACTCAGTGAAAACATGGGATCATATCAGTTTCCTGATAGCGTTATTATCTTTGCTCATACACAAACTTAGAGCTGGAATGAAAGTGCCTGAGGTACCCATCATTTCTTTAAATGAATTTGGAATGTGGAGCCAGAAGTGATATTTTGCGAGCCATTCTGAATAAATAGTGTTACTTTGGTGTGTAATATTTTGAACAGTGAGTTGGTAGTACTGCTCATATCGTTTGGCATTTCAGAGGAATCATAATACAATCCTCATGGGTAATATAATATGCATTTCAGTGAATCTATTGCAGATTGCTATCAAAGGCTCTAGCCAGTCTGCTTCTGATATTTCTGTATCCATGTCCTTGTGCCAAGCTTGAGGCAGATGATAGATTTCATCCATAGCATTTCATAGGGAAGATATAAGAGTTGGAAATCAAATGTTTGTGATATTTTGTATGTTGAAGGTGTAACTCTGTCTGTTGTATGAAATGAGAATAAACAGCTGGATCAAGATCTGGTGTAGAGTCTCTTAATTGTAGGGACATGTGAAATGGCTTTGTTTCTGTATTTGTTTCTTATGCTCTCTGATCTTCTGATCAGAGAGCATAAGAATATTGAGGCATCATTCAAAAGGATTATAATCCTTTTATCTCAGATTTTTTAAAGTGTATTTTCAGCTGCAGGGTGAAATTGAGAAAGAGTCTAAAGCATTTTAAAGACTCATTCCATAAAGGACAGAAGGAGAAGAGTAGATATGAATATATAGTCTGATCAGTCTGTCTCAGATGCACATGTTCCAGCTACACATTATTATGTTCACTAGATGTTAAACACCCATGTGAAGTACTGAAGCATTAGGACATCTGTATATTTTCAAGTCATGTTGCACCTGACTTCATTAAATCTACATGGTATTTATATTATAATTAAAAGAAGAGATGGATCTCTGCTTGTTTGATACTCATTAAGACTCTACAGTAATGTGTTTTAAATTCTAATTTTTTGCTCACAGTGGTTCAATGATTAATACTTCCAGCTTTATTGTTATACTTTCCAACAAACTTCTGTTGCCTTGAATTTTATTACCTAGTTTGGGATACTAATTGACAGTGAAAATTGAACAAGTGTCCTAATCTCAAATTCAGTGACTGCTGCTAAATTACTCCTGGGGGTTATCTAGGGGAGGAACTTATTCACCAAATTTGTTTGATGAAAAAGAAGAATAATGAATCAGGTGTAAGCATATACAGTCTTTGGGACAAATTCAGCTCTGGTTAAACTCCACCAACTTCAGTGGAGTTACATGAAGTAGGCCTTGGTCCATTCTTTTAGTCATTTAAGCTTCTTACTTGATATTTTCTTAAGGTTCACTGTTGAAGGTAAGGAAGTCCAGAAATGAGACCACAAGTAAGTTAGTGCAAAGAGGATAAATATAAACATTAAGGCATGGATTCTACAAACACTTGCAACCCTTTAAGAATACAAAAGTTAAGTACATTGTGGCAAAATACCTTCTTCTTCTCAGCAGGCTCAGTCCTTTTTAGCCTTGGAGACACATGCTTACCAGTAGCACAGGGTCCAGCTATTCCTTTCCCCCAGTCAGTCCCTTGTGCTTGTTTTCCTTCCCTTCTGGAGAGGGAGTGCCACCTTCCTTCCTGGAAGGGTTCAGTGTCTTGCTGCACCTAGTCTACTGACAACTTCTCTCACCTTGAGACACTTCCACACAGGGGAGGGTTTAAAAAGGTCACAAGCAGTTGGAGCCAGCTGAACCTAATTAGTTCCCTAGTAATTCCTTTTCCAGCTGAACCTTATTTCCCAGTGGTTCCCTCTCCTCAGTGGATTGGGACAGGCCTTTTAACCCCCTGGGACTAATTACTGCCCCCTCCCCTTGTTTGTCCTGGGTTTACCACAACATGCATAAGTAGCTGTACTTGGACTTTAGCTAATATAATCCTCTACATAAAGAGCATATAAATGCCCATACTGGACCAGACCAACAGTCCATCTTCTCTTTCAACAGTGGCTGATGCCAAATGCTTCAGAGGAAGTGAACAAAACAGGATATTTTAATCAGGTGATCCATCCCCTGTTGTTCAGTCCCAGCTTTTAGCAGTCAGAGGTTTAGGGACACCTGGAGCATGGGGTTGGATCCCTGACCTTCTAGGCCAATAGCCATTGATAGACCTATCCTCCAGGAATGTATCTCATTCTTTTTTAACCCAGTTATACTTTTGGCCTTCACAATGTCCCCAGGCAACAAAGTTTTGTTTTTTAATATATTACATATTAAAACTAGGGCTGTCAATTACTTGCAGTTAACTCGTGATTAACTCACTATTAATTGTGATTAATCACACTTATAACAATAGACTACCAACTGAAATTAAATATTTTTGGATGTTTTTCTACATTTTCAATATTGATTTCAATTACAACACAGAATACAAAGTGTACTGTGCTCATTTTATATTATTTTTTATTATAAATATATGCACTGTAAAAATGATAACAAAAGAAATAGTATTTTTCAATTCACCTCATACAAATACCATAAAGCAATCTATTTATTGTGAAAGTGTAACTTACAAATGCAGATTTTTTTTGGTTACATAACTGCACTCAAAAACAAAACAGCATAAAACTTAGAGCCTACAAGTCCATTCAGTCCTACTTCTTATTCTGCCAATTGCTGAGACAAACATGTTTGTTTACATTTACAGGAGATAATGCTACCTGCAATGTCACCTGAAAGTTAGACAGGTATTTGCATGGTACTTTTGTAGCCAGTGTGACAAGCTATTTACATGCCAGATATTCTAAACGTTCATATGCCCCTTCTATTCCGGAGGACATGCTTCCATGCTGATGATGCTCATTAAAAAAAAATGCATCAATTAAATTTGTGACTGTACTCCTTGGGGAGGAGAATTGTATGTCTCCTGCTATTTTACCCACATTCTGCATATATTTCATGTTATAGCTGTCTCGGATTATGTCCCAGCAAATATTCATTTTAAGAACACATTCACAGCAGATTTAACAAAATGCAAAGAAGGTACCAATGTGAGATTTCTAAAAATAGCTACAGCATTCGACCCAAGGTTAAAGAATCTGAAGTGCCATCCAAAATCTGAGAGGGACAAAGTGTGGAGCTTGTTTTTAGAAGTCTTAAAAGAGCAACACTCTGATGTGGATACTACAGAACCCAACCCACCAAAAAAGAAAATCAACCTTCTTTTGGTGGCATCTGACTCAGAGAATGAAAACGCACTGCTTTGGATCGTTATCAAGCAGAACCCATCATCAGCATGGACGCATGGCCTCTGGTTGAAGCATGAAGGGACATATGAATCTTTAGCACATCTGACACATAAATATCTTGCAACGCCAGCTACAACAGTGCAATGCAAACACCTGTTCTCATTTGCAGGTGACACTGTAAATAAGAAGCAGGCTGCATTATCTCCCACAAATTGTAACCAACCTTGCTTGTGTTAGGCACTGGCAGAATAAGATGTAGGACTGAGTGGATTTGTAGGTGCTAAAGTTTTACACAGTTTTGTTTTTGAGTACTGTTATGTAACTCCCCCTCCCCCTAAAAAAATCTGCATTTGCAAGTTACACTTTCACGATAAAGAGATTGTACTTTAATACTTGTATGAGGTGAATTGAAAAATACTATTTATTTTGTTTATCATTTTTACAGTGCATATATTTGTAATCAAAAAGTGAGCACTGTACACTTTGTATTCTGTGTTGTAATTTAAATTAATATATTTTTAAAAAATCGTGATTAAACAACAATAGAATACCATTTATTTAAATATTTTTGAATGTTTACTAAATTTTCAATAACTTAACAGCCCTAATTAAAACCAAGGTTTTAAATCAATCAGTTGTTGTACAGAGATTGCATCACAGTTAACATTGACTAATCTATTGTTAATTGTTTCTGGCATAAGCTTTGAGAATCTGGCTGAGAAGAGGTACTAAGGACCACATTTAAAAAAAAAAGGTATGTAGACACTTCAAGTTACAGATAGACACTTTTGAAAATGCCAGTGGGGTGGGATCCATAGAAGTACTTAGGCATCTATGTCCCTGTTTTGGCTGCATTGTAAATCACAGAACTCCTGCCAAACCCTGTAGGTGCCTAAACTTTCTTGGCACATAGGTTTTTCAGGGTAAAAGTTCCTGCAGCATCCATGTTATTGCCTCTGCAGATGAATAGTGTTGCCTCCCTCTAGGCATCCAGACACCTATCTCCTGCCTTAGAGATTAACTATGAAGAAGATTGATGAGATGCAGACACTGAGTTTTATTAATACCATGATCAATATAAGTAATCAAAAAAAGTCACAGTATTAGAAAGACAACAGCAGAACCCGCATCACATACTCACCAATCCACAGGGCTGTGGGTTCCCCTTTAGGTGAGGTAAGTATTAAGGCTGCAACTGTGCTGCCATCCCCAGGTTTCCCCAGGTATATATGTGTGTGTGTGTCAGGTTTAATTACTTTTACACTCCCATTCCCAACACTGTATTTGATGAAGTCTTGGCCTCTGGTCCATATTTGTCATTCCTGCTACCCATTTTGGGGGTTCCAACTACTGTTATAAACATTTACACAGACAGCTGGTTTATTAGTTAAAGAAGAATGGTTAAATAAAGCTTTTGTGGTTTAAACAGTCTATCACAAGATATATATTCCCAATTCTTCTGATCCAAAGTTATTTATTTATGCTTTTATTAGATCTAATATAGCCTTATGCTAACCATTACTACCACTAGGCTTCAGGCTAGCATTTTAAAGTAATCTTTAATGGCATTATAGCTTTAGTTTCTTTTGCACTACTCAGCAAGCACTGGAATTCTAAGACATAAGTGACTGCTTACCTGATGACAAGTAATGAGTAAGACTACATTTTAGTCATGGGTATTTTTAGTACAAGTCATGGACAGGTCATGGGCAGTAAACAAAAATTCATGGCCCGGGACCTGTCCATGACTTTTACTTTATACCCCAAACTAAAACTTGAGCAGGGAGCTGTGGGTGCTGGCCCAGGACCCCACAGATGCTTGGGGGCGGCACACAACTCAGGACCCCTGCTGGTGCTGGGAGGGTGGGGTTGGTGGGGCTGGCAGGCTCCCTACCTGGCTCCATCTGTCCCTGCAGCTCCTAGGAGGGGTCAAGGGCTCAGCGCACTGCTCCCACCACAACTGCCAGATGCGCATCTCTCATTTGCTGGGAACTGCAGCCAATGGGAGCTGTGGGGACAGGGGCTGTGGGCACAGGCAGCATGCAGAGCTCCCTGACTCCTCTGAGGAGCTGCAGGGCCATCCCAGTGGGAGCCGGGGAGCCCCCCACTCTGAGGTAAGCACCTCCCCACACCCCAGCCACCTGCCCCTGAGCCCCCTCCCACACACCCAAACTGCTGCTGCTGGCCCTGGGGCTACCCAGCTCAGGCAGCCCCTGAGCCAGCACAGGCCACTGAAGAAGTCACAGAAAGTCATGGAATCCATAACCTCTGTGAGACTCTCAGCCTTAGTCATGAGTCATTCTCTCTTGCTCAGTACTGTTCCACTATAGAAAAATACCTGAATAGTGATTGTGGGTGAGAAAGACACACACAAAAACCCTTTTATTACTTTAAAAAAATCACATTTAAAAACTATTTAAAATGTTATAAAGTTACAATACATACATAAAAATAGGAATAAAGTAAAACACAATATTAAACATGGACCACTAAAGCACTAGCGCCACCGAGTTCACTCAAAATATTGTTAACACATCAAGTCAACCAAAAAGCATGCAAGTCACAAGTCCATTTATAAAGATGTGCTCAGTCTGCAGCCAGGCCCCAGAAGTATGCTAAACAGCCCTAGTACATCACACCCCTCTACCCAGCCACTCTGGTCTTGTGAGAGTCAAAGCTGCCAATTTTGCCTGACTCAGCAAAGAGATAGGCAGGAAGACGGCCAACTGCAAGCATTGCATCTCACTCCTAGAGCAAATAGGAATGTGGAGAAAACCAGTCCCAAACTGAAAAGCTACCAAAAAAAACCACCCCAAAAAACAAAAAAAAAAACCCAAACACCCCCCTCCCCCCAAATGGGGGCAACATAGGTGAAAAGGAAACACCATGTCTGAAGCCAAACAGAAAGGGCACTGTGCAGACACCTCAAGAGTAATATAGTTCACTAAACGATTGGTTGCTATGACAATATGCAGCATCCTCCACTGTAAGTCAGCAGAGCACCTAGGAAGAGGCTTGTACAATGTCCTCTAGGCCAGGGACAGTCACTCAGAAACATAAGCATCCTCCAGGCTGTCTCAGGGAGATCAGAGAGGGTCGGTCAGCTGGCCAAGGATGATGGATCCTCCTCACCCCCTTCTGGAGGATGTTGAGAGGGGACCATGGCATAATGCCACACATGCCATAGAGCTGCTTCTTGGTCATGGTTTCAAAAAGAACATTTACCAAATTTTCAGGACAACAATCTGCCTAGTTACACAAGGTTCTCATCCACAGAAGAGAAGCAACCAAGGAAAGCAACACAGGATTCTCCCCTGGAAGAACAGTCCCTGCCTGTTCTGCAAATACTGATCAGCCCTATGAGGGAGCAATGTCTGGACTTCAGCAAGGACCTTATCCAAAAAGTCCACAGACTAGATTCTAATCTGAACAGCAAGAGCTGTTGCCAACTTCTATCTTGACCAACTGGAAACAATCAGGTGGGACAGCTTGGTCAACCTGGCCTGGAAAAAGACCATTATAGAATGGAGGCAAATTAAGACCCTGTAATCAATCAGGTACCAACAAAAATAGGTGAGAATCAAGCCTATCCCCCAGCACAATGAAGGAGAGAGGAGGCAGGAAGTCAGAGTACAACTGCTGAACAGACCAAAAGCAAAAGGCTGCTACCCTGCTGACTAAGGCCACATCTACACTTACAGCTGTGCCATTGTGAGATTACTCATGTAGCTGTGTTGTGCCGACAGGAGAGAGCTCTCCTCTCAACATAATAAAACCAGCTCAATGAGTGGCAGTAGCTATGCTGGCAGGAGAGCAGCTCCCTCTGACATAGCACTGTGCACATATGCCAGGAAAATTTAAGTTGCTCAGGGGTGTCTTTTTTCACACCTCTGAGCAACAAAGTTTTGCTGACATAAATGGTAGTGTAGACATGGCCTTAATCAATGAGCCCCTGAGCCCTCTCATCTAATGGCAGGAACAGCAAAGCAGGGCACAATAAGTGGTAACTATTTTTAAAAAATGGTTAATGTGCCTCTAAATCTGATCCAACATGCCTGGGGGAAACTCCAGACACACTAGCCAGTGCCACAACATTGAAGTCACATGGTTGTTAGCAATCAGAGTCACCCCCCGAAAAGAGAATCCAGGAAGGAGCCAATGTCACTTCTGCAGATGACCTTGCACCTTCTCCTCAGCCCTCTCCCAGTTGACATATGTTGTTCAGATCTGAAAGAGACACAAACCCCAATCCCAGAAGTGCCCCATTGCACCTGTTGGGGCAACAAAAGGGTGCTGCTACACTGCCAAGAGCTCAGTAGGATTGACTTGCCTAACCTTAGCCCAGTTAATGCAAGCAGAAGATGCCTGTTCAGACACTTTTAAGCAAGCACAACGTGCCGACACATTACTGTCAGATGTGATAAAACTGAGATATCAGCATAGGCCAAAAGACACATCAGTCAGCACCCCTGCCACAGAAAGGCCAGTCAAGCTGCTTCTTCGGGGGTGCAGGACAGGCTCCAAGATCAGAGCATAATCCCAGACAAAAGACATCCCTCACGAATGCCTCTGTGGACTGGGAAGCAGCAGCTAAGACCACCATTAATCTTTAGGATGCTAAAAAAACCTTACGGTACAATAAATAAATATATGAAGAGAAAACAGGCCCAATCCCAAAAGCTGACGATGTTTTTAAAAGATAACTGTGATTAATGCTATCAAAGGCCTTATCCTAGTCCACTGAAATAAGCCCAATATCCAGATCACAAAGTTTGCTAACAGTAACATCACAAATTAAAGTTATACAAACTATAAAAAAAAACCACAGTACCAGGGAATAAAATATTTTTGATCGGGGCGTATCAGAGTCCAGCTCCCTCAGGTGGTTAGCTAAGACGCTGGATAAAATCTTAGAACAGAGAGGAAAAATAGGCCTCCAGTTCCATAAATCACAGTCCTGGTCTACACTACGAGTTTAGGTCAAATTTAGCAGCATTAGATCGACTTAACCCTGCACCCGTCCACACGACGAAGCCATTTTTGTCGACTTAAAGGGCTCTTAAAATCGATTTTGGTACTCCTCCCCAACAAGGGGATTAGTGCTGAAATCACCCCTGCTGGGTCGAATTTGGGGTTGTGTGGATGCAATTTGACAGTATTGGCCTCCGGGAGCTATCCCAGAGTGCTCCATTGTGACCGCTCTGGACAGCACTTTCAACTCCAATGCACTGGCCAGGTAGACAGGAAAAGCCCCGCAAACTTTTGAATTTCATTTCCTGTTTGGCCAGTGCGGCGAGGTGATCAGCTCATCAGCACAGGTGATCAGCTCATCAGCACAGGTGACCATGCAGTCCCAGAATTGCAAAAGAGCTCCAGCATGGACCAAACGGGAGGTAATGGATCTGATCGCTGTATGGGGAGACGAATCCGTGCTATCCAAACTCCGTTCCAAAAGACGAAATGCTGGAATATTTGAAAAAAATCTCTTAAGGGCACGAAGGACAGAGGTTATAACAGGGACCTGCAGCAGTACCCCGTGAAACTTAAGGAGCTCAGGCAAGCATACCAAAGAACCAGAGATGCAAACAGCCGCCGCAGACATGCCACTTCTATGATGAGCTGCATGCCATTCTATGGGGTACCCCTACAACTACCCCAGCCCTGTGCGTGGACTCATCACACACAAGAGGGATGCAGATTCACACGCAAGAGGAATGCAGATTTTGGGGATGAGGAAGATGATGATAAGGAGGAGGTTGAAGATAGTGCACAGGAAGCGAGTGGAGAAACAGTTTTCCCTGACAGCCAGGAACTGTTTTTCACCCTGGATCTAGTATCCTCCCAATGCACCAAAGGCAGTTTCCTGGACCTAGATGGTGGAGAAGGGACCTCTGGTGAGTGTACCTTTGTAAATATAATCCACAGTTTAAAACCAAGTGTGTTTAATGATTAATTTGCCCTGAAGACTTGGGATGCATTCGCAGCTAGTATAGCTATGAAAAAGTCTGTTAACGTGTATGGGGTTGGAGTGTAAATCCTCCAGGGACATCTCAATGAAGCTCTCTTGGATGTACTCCCAAAGCCTTTGCAAAAGGTTTCGGGGGAGGGCAGCCTTATTCCATCCTCCATGGTAGGACACTTTACCACACCAGGCCAGTAGCATGTAGTCTGGAATCATTGCATAACAAAGAATGGCAGCATATGGTACCGGTGTTTGCTGGCATTCAAGCAACACCTGTTCTTTATCTCTCTGTGTTATCCTCAGGAGAGTGATATCATTCATGGTCACCTGGTTGAAATAGGGGAATTTTATTAAGGGGACATTCAGAGGTGGCCGTTCCTGCTGGGCTGTTTGCCTGTGGCTGAACAGAAAACATCCCCACTGTGCGCCACATAACGGGGAGATGGGTGTAGCGGTCATCCCAGAGAATAGGGTGGGGTGCAGGGGTTTAGTTGGGTTTGTGCTGTACGTTAACCTGAAAACTGCAGCCCCCTCCTTTTAAATGGCCAACCCAAGAGTGCTTGGTATGGGACATGAGGGCGCTGCTGTTTGAAATCATTCCCACATGTTATGAAGGTTAAAGAAGCCAAAAAACGGTGGCTTACCATGCTTGCCTGCAAGCCAAATTCTGTTGCCCACCGGCCCTGCGTGTGTGATCTCTCACACTAAACCGGCAGGCCCTCAAAATGCGACCTTGTAAAGAAAGCACACATGCTATGTAATATTAACAGCTTGGTTCACTGTGAAAGCGTGCACCCACTGTTCTCTAAAATGTGTCTTTTTAAATACTACTCCCCCTTTTTTTCTCCTCCTGCAGCTGCAAAGGTTTCACTGCTCCCCGTATCATCTCCGTCCCAGAGGCTAGCGAAGATTAGAAGGCAAAAAAAACCCACACTCGCGATGAAATGTTCTCTGAGCTCATGCAGTCCTCCTACACTGAAAGAGCTCAGCAGAATGCGTGGAGGCAAACAATGTCAGAGTGCAGGAAAGCACAAAATGAACATGAGGACAGGAGGGATGTGTGAGAGGACAGGTGGCAGAAGCAAGAGGAAAGGTGGCATCAGCATGATGAAAGGAGGCAGGAAGCAATGCTCAGGCTACTGGAGGATCAAACTGATATTCTCTGGCACATTGTTGAGGTGCAGGACAGGCAGCAGGAGCACAGACTGCCACTGCAGCCCCTGTGTACCCAACTGTCCTCCTCCCCAAGTTCCATAGCCTCCTCACCCAGATGCCCAAGAACCTGCGGGCACCCAACTACTCCACCCGAGAAGACTGCCCAAGCAACAGACTGCTGGCATTCAATAAATAAGTTTTGAAGTGCAGTGTGACCTTGTCCTTCCCTCCTCCCCCACCCCTCCCAGGCTACCTTGGTAGTTATCCCCCCATTTGTGTGATGAAGTAATAAAGAATGCATGAACTTGAAACAACAATGACTTTATTGCCTCTGCAAGCAATGATCAAAGAGGGGAGGGGAGGGTAGTCAGCTTACAGGGAAGTAGAGTGAACCAAAGGGGCAGGTTTTCATCAAGGAGAAACAGAACTTTCACACCGTAGCCTGGCCAGTCATGAAACTGGTTTTCAAAGCTTCTCTGATGAGCAGAGCACCCTGCTGTCCTCTTCCAACCACCCTGGTGTCTGGCTGCACGTAATCAGCGGCCAGGCGATTTGCCTCAACCTCCCACCCCACCGTAAACGTCTCCCCCTTACTCTCACAGATATTATGGAGCACACAGCAAGCAGTAATAACGATGGGAATACTGGTTTCGCTGAGGTCTGAGTCAGTAAACTGCACAAGCGCGCTTTTAAATGTCCAAAAGCCCATTTTACCACCATTCTGCACTTGCTCAGCCAATAGTTGAACAGCTCCAGACTACTGTCCAGGGTGCCTGTGTATGACTTCATGAGCCATGGCATTAAGGAGTAGGCTGGGTCCCCAAGGATATTTATAGGCATTTCAACATCCCCAATGGTTATTTTCTGGTCTGGAAAGTAAGTCCCTTTCTCCAGCAGTTCAAACAGACCAAAGTTCCTGAAGATGCGAGCGTCATGTACCTTTCCCGGCCATCCCACGTTGATGCTGGTGAAACGTCCCCTGTGATCCACCAGTGCTTGCAGCACCATTGAAAAGTACCCCTTTCGGTTTATGTACTGGCTGCCTTGGTGGTCCAGTCCCAAGGTAGGGATACGTGTTCCTTCTGTCACCCCACCACAGTTAGGGAATCCCATAGCAGCAAAGCCATCCACTATGACCTGCACATATCCCAGAGTCACTACCCTTGATAGCAGCAGCTCAGTGATCGCATTGGCTACTTGGATCACAGCAGCCCCCACTTGCTTGTGAACTATGAAGGCTGCTTTCATCTTGGTATTCTGGCATTTCAGGGCAGGGGAAAGCAATTCACAAAGTTCCATGAAAGCGCCCTTATGCATGTGAAAGTTTCGCAGTCACTGGGAATCATCCCAGACCTGAAACACTATATGGTCCTACCAGTCTGTGCTTGTTTCCCGGGCCCAGAATCGGTATTCCATGGCATGAGCCTGCTCCATTGCCACCAGGATGGCCAAATTACCATGGCCCATGCTTTGAGAGAAGTCTGTGTCCATATCCTCACCACTATCATCACCGCGCTGTCATTGCCTCCTCACCTGCTTTTGCAGGTTCTGGTGCTGCATCCACTGCAGGATAATGAGCGTGGTGTTTACAGTGCTCATAACTGCCGCAGCGACCTGAGCGGATTCCAGGCTTGCCGTGGTATGGCATCTGCACGGAAAAAAGGCACAAAACGATTCTCGGCTGTTGCTCTCACTGAGGGAGGGGCGACTGACGACATGGCTTACAGGGTTGGCTTACTATACTCTTCCTGCAGTCTTTGCCGCCCATTGGAATTCTGGGTTGCTCTCCCAATGCCCGATGAAGCAAAAACATTGTTGTGGGTGGTTCTGGGTGCATGTAATCAGGCCCCCCTCCCTCCTTTCCTCTGTGAAAGCAACGGCAAAAAATTGTTTCTTCCCGGGTTACCAGGGCAGATGACATACCATGGAGCCTGCTCAGCTCACTGTCACTCTATGTCTCTTGGCAGATGCGGTACTACAGCATCATAGAATATTAGGGTTGGAAGGGACCTCAGGAGATCATCTAGTCCAACCCCCTGCCCAAAGCAGGACCAATCCCCAAACAGATTTTTGCTCCAGATCCCTAAATGCCCCCCCCCCAAGGATTGAACTCACAACCCTGGGTTTAGCAGGCCATTGCTCAAACCACTGAGCTATCCCTCCCCCATTGCTTTGTCTTGCCTTGCCCTGCCCTGCAGACAGCAGACAGTAAAATACAACTGCTAACCATCATCATTGTCCCCTGGGTGCTCCTGGCCGACCTTGGTTAGGTTGGTCAGGGGCGCCTGGACAGACATGGATGCTCCTGACCGGCCTCAGTGAGATCAGTTGGGGGTGCCTGGACAAAAATGGGAATGACTCCAGGTCATTCTCTTCTTTAAGCTTCATCTAATGGAGATTCAGTCCTGACTGGAATATCATGCCAGCTGGAGGCTTCTAACTCAGGCTGCTTTCCCAGTCGGCAGCACTCCATGGTCACACCTACCCCAGCCTACCCCTTGCTCTCATGGCTCATGAAGCCTGGACAGTAGTAAAGAGCAGTTCAGCTATAGGCTGAGCAAGTGCAGAATGGTGGTTCACTCTATTTCCCTGTAAGCCAACCGCCCTTCCCTCCCCCGTTTGATCTCCACTTGCAGAGGCAATAAAGTCATTGTTTCAAATTCATGCATTCTTTATTAATTCATCACACAAATGGGGGAATAACTGCCAAGGAAGCCTGGGAGGGGTGGGGGAGGAGGGAAGCATGGGGTGGAGCAGTTGTCGGGGCACCCCCTAGAATGGCATGTAGCTCATCATAGAAGTGGCATGTCTAGGGCTCTGACCCGGAGCAGCCGTTTGCCCCTCTGGTTCTTTGGTAAGCTTGCCTGATATTCCAGGCAGGACTGAATCTCCATTAGACGAAACTTAAAGAAGGGAATGACCTGGAGTCACTCCCATGTCTGCCCAGGCACCCCCAATCGACTTCACTGAGGCCGGCCAGGAGGAACCAGGAGACAGCAGCAGACGGTACAATATCGCTGCTAACCGTATTTGCTAACTTGCAAAGGCAAGGAGCTGCTGCTGTGTAGCACTGCAGTACCGTGTCTGCCAGCAGCACTCAGAAGACATATGGTGACAGTGAGCTGAGTGAGCTCCATGCTTGCAGTGGTATGTCGTCTGCACTGGTAACCCAGGAAAAAAGGCGAGAAATGATGTTTCGCTGTTGCTTTCACAGAGGGAGGGAGGGAGGGAGGGAGGAGGGCCTAATGACATGTACCCAGAGCCACCTGCAACAATTTTTTTGCCCCATCAGGCATTGGGATCTCAACCCAGAATTCCAATGGGCAGTGGAAACTGCGGGAACTGTGGGATAGCTACCACAGTGCAATGCTCCGAAAGTCAACGCTAGCCTCGGTACTGTGGATGCACACTGCTGACTTAATGCGCTTAGTGGGAGATGCACATAATCGACTGTATCAAATCAATTTCTAAAAAAATCAATTTCTATTAAATCGACCTAATTTCGTAGTGAGGACATACCCACAGAGGTCCCCTTTTTTTGTGCAGCAGGATGATACCTGCCCTGCGGCTACTGAGACAGCTCATTCTCCTTGATACACTCCAGCACCACTAGAAAGAAGTCATGTCTGATAAGATGCCAGAGATGCTTATAGAATTCAGATGGCAGCATATCAGTAGTTGAGGTCTTGCTTGCAGAGAGCTGCTGAACTGCAACAGAGAGCTCCTGCAATGACAGCGGGTGGCCATGCACCACTTTTCCTCATCAGTTAGATGGGTAACCTGCAGCTCCTCCATTACCAGCACATCACAGGTTTCAGGCAAATACAGAATACTGTACAAGGAAACAGCTGCTTTCCGGATCTCAGCAGGGTCAGCTGTCAGATGACCATCTAGCAGCTGGAGGTGAAAAAAAAATAAAAGAAAACATCTGTCAATGGTCCATAGTCTTCTCCAACCCAAAAAAGAACCTTTTAGGAGCATCAGTTTAATGCAACTGAGTAAAACAGGCCCAAACCAGGGCTCCTTGTACCTTCTCTTCCAACAAGCACCTCAGGAGCCAGTACTTCTCAGTTAAGGCTTTGTGAATTGCACCAAGTTTCCCACATCAAGATTGCCAAGAAGGCCCAAGTTGTCTCATTCCAGGGTACTCAGGGCTTGATGCAAGGACTGCATGGCAGTCTGTACTTCTGGCAGAACAGTTTGATCTGGACATTTCTGACATCTCACCACTGTCTCAAGGACTTATACAGCAGTTTTTGCTGATGCCCACTCCCCCAAAACAGCAAACATCTATATGAAATTCAGGTCCTGAAACAATTTGGTATTAAGCGTCAGTGGGAAACACAGGCAGGAAGAGGGAAAGACACTGATGATAAGAGAAGTGAGTGGGAGACGTGGAGAACCGAACAAACATATTCACACTGGCCTTCATGGTATAAAAGCAACCCAGTCTAGACCTGGAGTAACCTTTAGCCAAGAGTACTTCCTAACAGTGGGACGAGAAAACCTCCAAACATCTACTATCCCAAAGGTCTGCAGGAGACAATACAGTTCCCTGGCTGACTGAGAGTGTGGCTGAAATCCCCTCCCAGAACAGTAATATCAGGGTCACAGCTAAGCATGACATAGGCAAGTGTCTACAAAAAGGAGACATGGTCTCACCCCAGGGTGGGAGGCATACACAGTAAAAAGATGGGGGGGAGGGAGAAACAGTCCCAACATGTGTCTCCACCTGGAGGAGCCAGCCCTATACAATTTCCTTCAGAGAGGATCTGTGCCCCTGCACCCTGGAAACAGAGAACAGCTACCCCTGCAGTGACACTGGAGCCATGGCTCAAAAAAGCTTCCCCTTCCCTCAGCCAGTTCCCCTGATTATCATGGACTGAGTGAGTCTCTTGCAAAAGGATAACTGCAGCCCATTTTTGACTGAGAAATTCAAAGAGCTGTGCCCTTTTATGACCATCCTGGCATCCATTATATTTAGAAATTGATCAGCATCATAGAGACTAGAAGGAGAGAGCCAAAGAGCAGAGAGAAACAATGGAAAGTAGAAATACTTTGGAAAAAAAAGCCCCAGGAAAGCCTATAGGCACCAACTTTTACTTTCCCAAAGAGGTGCTCCACCCCCACACTGAGACCCCACCTCCACTCCATCCCTTCCCCCAAGGCCCCACCCTTGCTCCGCCTCCCACTCTGCCCCCTCCCTGAGGCCTCCACCAACTCTCCACTGGCTGGTGTCCACCCTCTCCCAAACCCCTCTCAAGCTACCAAACAGCTGTTTGGCAGTGCACTTGATTAGCTGATCGAAGGTGCTGCCGAACAGCTGTGAATGGTGGGAGCTGAGCACCCACTATTTTTTCCCCATAAATCCATCTCATCTGTGTGTTCTCTAGAACCTGCTTCTACTTGCTCTACAAAGAAGTGCTCCTCAGCTTCCAGTACTTGCTTCTGTCCAGGCACAAGTGATGAGGTCACAACAGAAGCATCCTCTGGGGGATTCTGCTCCCTGGATAATGGCAGACCACATAAGGCAAGGGGCAAGGATAGAATTTGGCAGTGCAGATGTAGGCTCTGTCTCCTCCTGGTCCCCTTGATGTCCCAGCCTCCTACACCTGGGATCACACATTCTTACCAGATACCCCAGAGCCAGTAGTACATGGGCAGAAACCCCTCAAGTGACCAAGGTCACCACACAAGAAATACTTAAGGTTTTCAGAAATAGCAAACACTGTATGATCCACCCCATCCATGTGCTCCTTTAACTCCAGTTTCAAGGCCTGTTCAGGGTTATTGAAAACCACGTCAACCTGGCACCAGAATGACATAACATGCCTCACATTTGGGTTCTTGATGCTTAATGAATCATCCTTGAACAGCAGAAACTCCCTTCTCATAACATGAGAGCAGACGTGTGTCTCATTGTGAAGGGGGGCACTGGAAAAGACCCCTTTCAGTAGCAGAAGTAAACAAAGGTAAAACTGGAACAGAAAACTCCTTGCCCTAGAGCCCCTTCTGTACCAAACAATTTACAAACTGCTCCTGGGCCAGGAAAAATAATCACTATAGATTTGCTCATTCGAGAGTCAGATTTTATATTAACACAGCCAATAACTTTGCTTACATTCAGCAACACATCCTCCACAGCTTGAGAGACAGCCGGCACACACTGAACCCCATGCTTGCAAAACGCTAAACCCACCTGAAGTGGACCCCATGAAAAAGCCCCACACATTTCCCCCCCCAAAGAAAAAGAGGAAACACCAGTTAACAAAACAAGACAAACACAAATAGAAACACAACTAGTACACAGCACACACCAAAGACAGCCTCGCTCTCAGCCAGTCCCACAATCCAGAGAGAGACTAACTCTGTAGTCTAATGGTGAAAGCACCCACCTAGGAGGTCAGAGACCCCAAGTCTGGTCCTCCTGCTACAACCACTCTTTATTTATCCAGCATGCAACAGCTTCAACAGGAGAGATTGAAGGAATGCTGGATCAGAATATTCCATAGCTCAGTGACTGGAAAACTCTGAGACGGTAGATCCCTACTTAAATCCTCTCTTCACCTCTGGCAGAGCAGGGTGGGAGGGGGAGGCAATTCACCCTGGGTCTCCTAAGCCCAGATGAGGCCTGTAACCACTGGGCAAAAAGTTGTAAGATGAGGAGCAACACCACCACCTCCTCCAGCCATTTTGTGTGGAGCAAGGCAGGCATCCAATTCATTCCCACAAGAAACACTTTAGGCACCTAAGCCATCTAACTCTAGGTGGCTAGTTCTGCTTGTGGATCACCAAGCAGAGCTTGGCAACTCCCTGCAACCTGGATTTAGGAGCCTATCCCTCTTATCAGCATCTCCCATTGGCTAGGTTAAGTGACTACATGTCTAGCTTGCTAACTTTTGTCAGTCACCATCTTAGATGCCTACCTCTCCTCATTCATTGTATAGGCACTTAACTTGGCTTTGTGGATTGCCATGTGTTCCTGGATTTTTTAGGTGCCAAGATGCTCAGCACTGCAACACCTACATCCTATTTGTGGATCCCACTCGAGGTGCCTATCTGTATCTTTAGGCACCTAAATATCTTTTTCTGAAATCTACCCCTAAATGAATAAAGAGTGAAAAACAATGCAATCACAATGTTGCCAGTTGTACTATTCTGGTAACTCAGGTCTGAATAAAAGCATAATAGTTGCAAGATAAGCAATCTGAGATACAGTAGTTAAATCACTCACAATTCTGTACTACACTGTAACCTAAATTATCAGATCAATTATTCCTAAGTCTCCGTGATACAAATTTGGATCATGCCCTCCAACATCTGTTACATAAATTGAAAATTCTGTTGATTATCTGAAAATGTATTTACCCAAACAAACTCAATCTCTCTGTTTGTACTGTATAGGATTTCCAGCTGGACTGTAGCAAACCTGACTAAGTCAGAGGCAAATGCTACTACATCTCATTCATTCACTCACCATGGGTGAAATTCAGCTTTTTGTCCTATGCACCAGTTCAATCTCACATAAACCCACAGTGTTAATTTAATCTCTTGTGCATTCACTCCTGTATTGTTGAAATACCTTCATCTCCTCAAGACCAACATGTGAGTTCACAGGAGAAAAAAAAGGAATAAGAATTAAAACAATAAATGAGTATTTACTAGAAAGTTTCCAGCAGAGTTTTTGGAATGCCACCTTTAAGTGAGGTAAGTCCCTTTTAAATCAATACAAGGCAGGCAATGTTTATTGGCAAGCTAAGGAAAAAAAAGTGGTTTCTTTCCTAACCCTAATACTATTTTTCACATGTAGCTCCCTTTTCACTTGCATTACACCTTTCTTTATGCAACTTACAATGCAGAGTAACTAGACACCCATTTTAAGTTTCTTAGCCAAAAGTAATGTGCTTTCAGTAAACAGATGCAGAGAAGGCTTAAATGTGATCAGAGAACATCCCTCTATTCTCAGCATCTTTCAACCTCCTGTAATTTAGACCATCACAGAACTGATTTGCTGATTTTAAGTGGCAGCTATAAGAAATTATGATTTCTTTATAGAATTATTCTACACTTGATATTCAATTTAAAGATGAGATAATTAACTATATGACATAACTTTGATCCCATCTGAATGATTTGCATCCAATTACAAAACATCAGTTGTTAAACTTAAATCTCGGATATTGAATTACCTATTAATGGGGGGTTGGAGTTGGGAATTGTATTGCTTGAGGGATTTGTGATGGGATATGAGAACCTTCCCTCTGAGGCCCTGATTCAGAATAGCACTTACGCACATAGTTACAAGGAAACCCTGACACAGGCACTCTTCTGCAGCCAACCTCAGCAATACAAACATGACCTGCCTCAGTTTCCCTTCAATCAGCCTGAACAAAGGAATATTGCATGTCTCAGCAGTAAATTCAAACCCTTTTATTTGCATAGATGGTCACAAGTCCACAAATCCCTCATGGTAAAAACAGTTCTTTCCAAATCACTAAAGTAAAACAAAGTTACAATGCAGTAGCTCTTCAATCTCATTAAAAGGTTACCATTCTCAGGCCACCCACCCAAGAGTTATTAACTATTCTGTCCCAGGGCCACATTCTCCAACCTATCTACCAGAGAGTTCCAGGAATCACTTCTCTCCCATGAGCTGTCTCCTGAAGCCCCATGTCAGATCTCCCACAAGAGGACTCTCTACAGCATCACACCCCCAGCCTTCTTGCCTGTAAGTCCTATCCCTGGTCTGGAGTTGCAACCTACAGAATCAGTCCCATTTTCTCGGCTATGCTTACACTGACCATGCTGGTTCTTCCCCTCATTCTTAAAAGCATCTACACAAGCCTTCCTGCAAGCTCCCTCAAGCCATTCCCCAGCTCTAGCCTATACTCCCATCAGTTTCCCTCAGAACTCATCACAAGCTGCTCACAGTTACTGTTATCCTTCAGGACTCCTGAAGCTACTCTTCTCTCATGGCTGTTCTCAAGTATCTCAACTGCCTTACTTGACTCTCTCCTGCTGGATGCACTGGACCTCACTCCATCTTAAAGGAGGCAGTCACACAGTGATACACATGCTTAACTTTAAGCCTGGGCTTAAGTTTCAGTGACTTCAGTGGGACCTAAGCACGTGCTTAATTGCTTTCCTGAACTGGGCCTAAATCACCTGTTCAAATCAAGCTCAGTTTGGTGCTGACTAGAAGTTATTACTATCTGATGGCCTTCGGTAGCTTATGTTATGCTCTCAATTGGACAACAGAGAAACCATCAAACCTATTATGTACCTCTGTAATGTCTGTCCTGAGACAAATCAAATCTGGCACTTTATGAGGTAGAATGCCAGTGAGGGACATATAGATTTTGATGCCATCCAATTGTGTTTTAGCTCTTCTGGGGTGGCAGGAGAGGGAGATGCTCTTTTCCAGACTGCGTTAAGTGGGTCAAAATCAAAGATGATTCTCAGAGGGTAGTTGGTAGGCCGTTGGAGCAGATGACCATATCACTGTAGGGAGCACTGGGGGACCATTGAGTGTGCGGTACCTGTTTAGTTAGAACATGGATCTCTTCCTTTGATTTTAATCTGTACCTTTTGATGTCTTCCATCATTTGGAGATGCTTCAGCTGAATGGTGTCTAAATTCTTTTCAGTCTTGACTGTGAGGGACCATGTAATAGCCTCAGTCCATTTCCTACTGAAGAGCTAGTGATACAACAGAACTACCACTACATTAGGCAGCAAATTAACCTTTTTTGCAGTCTCAGCAAATGTAAGATGTCAATGACTGTAGAAGCCATGGAACCTAAACTGCCTCCACCCTTAGAGTAGACCCTTCAGAACAGGGCTGAGTGGGGAAACAACTGATCTGTGGTTAAACAGGCACCATGAGGCACCTTCCAGACCATTACATTCTCATCAGAAAAAAAGCACATATACTTTTATTATTGCTTTTAGATACAGTCTAGTCAATATTAGAAACATACAACAATTAAACAATTTAAAATAACTGCAGTTTGTATAGGCTACATATCCTAAATAATTAACTCTAATTTTAGTCTTAGCAATTAAATTGAATCTTTGAAAGTTAGTTAAGTGGCTTTGATATCAAAATGAAAGATAAGAGTATCCTCTGGCTTTAGAAGTTCCAGATGTGTTAACCAGTGGTCGGCAACCTTTCAGAAGCGGTGTGCTGAATCTTCATTTATTCACTCTAATTTAAGGTTTCGCGTGTCAGTAATGCATGTTAGCATTTTTAGACGGTCTCTTTTTATAAGTCTATAATATATAACTAAACTATTGTTGTATGTAAAGTAAGTAAGGTTTTTAAAATGTTTAAGAAGCTTCTTTTAAAATTAAATTAAAATGCAGAGTTCCCCGGACTGGTGGCCAGGACCCGGGCAGTGTGAGTGCCACTGAAAATCAGCTCGCGTGCCGCCTTCGGCACCCGTGCCATAGGTTGCCTACCCCTGGTGTAAACTTTCCCTCTACTTTACGAACAGTCTGTGAAAAGAGACAAAGCAAATGCTAATGTCATCCTGGCTACATTTATTCAAGACCATATATTGCTATTTTATGATATACTCATTCCAGTTCAAATCCAGGATTGTTTGTCACAGTCATGTAATCACAATGGTAAATACATTTTAAAAAAGAATGAATTATAATTTTTGCCTTCTCAGTGTGAGGTTAATTAGGGTCAAGTGATGACACCATGAGCCTGCTCCTATTGCCATCAATGGCAACAATTCTATTAATTCCCATGAGAGCAGGCTCAGGCCCTAAGTCTAATTAAGGATATGTGCATTTGTACAGAACATCTACTTAAAAGCTCCTACAGTCACTTTGGAATTACAACCCGAATGGAATTTTAAGAATGAAGTCCTGCTTTCCAGTGGATTACTGTACTGCTCTTTTCCAGTTAACAGAAATGACTTATTTAGAAGAATGTGCAGATCTGCTAGTTATGTAGATTTTTACATTATCACACTTTTTAACAGCTGTAACGACCTCCATCACATACTTCCTGGCAGTTAATCCCCCCCAGAAAATAAGTGTATCAACAATTATTGCTTAAATCAAGACTTATTATTAACCTCTGTGATGTGTCTGTCTTGTTACAGCCTTTTCTTTTTGATACTTGAGCAGACTAGATTCCATTTTATTCAGCACAGATGAACTGATCTGACCTTTTAATCTGATTTCTGAGGTTGGAGATTTTAGGTTTGAAAACTAGGTTCTATTCCGCTCATATCTGACATTCCTCTTTTTGTGTACTCCATGAAAACAAAACCGGAAGATTTCACATTCCAACAACTGTATTTTATACCTATTGGATGTTACTTATGGCACACAGATAAGAGCATCCATTCATATTACACCTATATCTCCTTCACTGAATTTATTTCATTGGCTTGAGCCAAATAAAAATAATTAGACTGAATCCTAAAGAATATGGATTTTTAGCCCTTCCTAATGACAAAACCTCACCAATGGATGGCATTATAGTCTTTTCAGAACTATACTGAATATGCTGAGTGTCTGTGGTCTCTTGGAAAAAATATTTTCCCTCTCTCTTTTAAAGGGATTCAAAGTCATTATTTACAGCTTCTTCTCACACTGTAATTTTCTAGAACAGGAGTTAGATTAACAAAAAAAAAATATGATGGGGCACGCAAATCATGAAGTATGCTATGCAGCACGTCTAGGTCCTTAAATGTTTCCCTTTTTCTGAAGAGAGCAAAACTAACTCCTTTGGACTTTTAAGTAGCTTCTTTTCCTTTTAGTTTGTTGTTCCAAAGTTATAATGTGATGGTTCCCGCTGCACAGCGACCTTTGGAGAACTATCCTTCTGGGACAAACTCATGAACCTGTTCACTATGATTATTACGTTTTGAGGGAGCAGAGGTTCTTTTTTTTTTAAAAAAACATTTTAGACAGATTTTGATTATGTTACAAATGATAAAATCTAAGCTATTATTATTTTTTCCCATTTATTGGTTTTGTCTTATTAAAAATAACTAAGAAGAAAGGGATTCACTCTGTCAGTTTTCATGTACTCAACACAGTCTGAACGGTTCCCCCCTTTTGAGTCAGATTGTCTGTGCATGTGTGTTTTTGCATTTGTTATTTTGTTTTTTCCTTTTTGATTGACTGAAACCACTCTGGCACCCACTGTGCCAGCTCTGGTTACATTGCTGCTAGTGGATATATGGTTACAGTATCATCTTTCAAAGGAAAGCAACTGTTGTCTCATAATTTAAGAATAAACTAGACTTGTGCCATAAATTGTCTTTTTACATTAAAAACAGTTCTATTTAACTTATTTATCCATGAAAGCTACCATTTTCCATCAACCATGCAGGAAGTAAGAGAAATCAGGACAAACATCTTATCTACTGTAATCAATGGTGTGGCGGGGGGACGACAAAGAAAGCACTGAACTGTGAATGCTGATGTAGGTAAGTCTTTCAAGTTTGGGGTAAATGTAGTTTTATTTTCACTTAGGCCTCATTCCTGCAAAGACTTACACACATGAATAATTCCAATACATCAATTGATTTACTCATGTGCACACAGCTAAATCTTTGTTGGATCAAGGTCTTATGCCCCAATTCAGAAAAAATAGCGAAGACCATGCATCCTTCCTTAATAGAGACCTTAATTTGTATTTTATTATTCTATTGTCATATCATGGGCCTAATCCTACAGCAAAGTCTATGTGAGTTTTGCCATTGTCTTTAGCACAAACAGGCCCCATGTGCAGGAATTCACTCACATGGTGTGAGTGCAACGCCATTGAAGGTAGTTACAAAGTCAGGCTGAATTGGAGTCTGAATTTGGCCCTGTGTATTTCAGTGTACGGTGTCTTTTTTTGCTTAGGTTTTCTTGCTGATGATGTCTATTTTATGAGGTATTCATGACTCCCAAGAAAATCTATCTTCTACAATCTGCTAGAAAGATGAGTGTGATACGAACACTTTATAGCATTAATAATTGTTCTACAAGGCAAGAGAAACTCTTATGGGATGAGAAGATGAGAGAAATCTGTTAAAGTAGTTCAGAGAGATATAGCATCATACACACAGTAGGGCATGTTTAATTATGGCATGGATGGCATTTATTGCTGAGCACTGTATGCACCAAGGAATTGTGAAACTAATTATCAGATTATACTAAATTATGTGCATGGAAAGTTTTAACAGATCTTTAGATAACACATCAATAGAAATTATACAGACTTGTCTGGAGAAATATTAAAGACATTTTCAAAATGAGTTCAGATAAATTAAGTAACTATGTGAAAGCATGGGTTCTGGTACTATAAAGCTTCATGTCTGATTATTTTGTAAAGATTTTATCCTAAATAGTTTTATGCTTATTATATTGCTACATACTAACATTTATTTATTCTTATTCACTGGCAACTAATCCCAAAATTTGTTGGGGACAGAACCACAGCCCCAATCCTGCATTGAGTTCAATAGGTTTATTCATGTGCTTAAAATTAAGCATGTGTATAAGTTTTTGCAGGATTGGGGCCTAAAATAAGAGCATTAATATCTCATGAAACATTTTCTACAGCTGGGATTCTCCCCAAACCATGGAGTTGGTTCATCCCTGGAGAAAGACTACTGAGCTTAATGGAGTTTGTCATGGTTTTGCTCCCTCTATTGCACATCCTTGGGATGTGACAGCATCGTGTATAAAACCCTTCATCATACAGATCTGGGATGGAAACTCAGCCTTCTGGCTGGATTCTGCTGGAGCTTATCTCTTCTGAGGTTCAAGAGAAAAGAAAATGAAGAATGGAAAAACAAATGAAGAAGCTCAGACTTACCACGGGCTTACCTTCCATCCTCCTCTGATGAGAAGTCTGGCCTAATGTCCTCAGTGGGCTACTAGAAAGTGTCTTGAGGCAAACATTGGGGGTCCAGTCCACTTTTCAATCAGGGGACTCGGTCCATCTGCAGCCATATGACCAGGCTCCATTCTCAGCCAGGATCCTACTCTAAAGAGAGTATTACAAGTCTGTCTCCTCCTAGAACTCTTCCCCCCCTCCCTGTCGCCAACCTTGGGGAGTATGAGTCACCCAGCCTCCAATCTTCCATATCCAGGTAGTCATCAACACAGGTTTAAGGCCTGGGAGACTCTGCCCTCCAGAGGAGGCCCACAGGAATCTACCCCTTCCAGGGTAGTCATAGTTCCCAAAAATGGCAAAGGAAAGAAAAACAAGCTAACTAATTAAAACCGATATTCAGGCTCCCTTCTGGCAAGTGGCCTCCAGTAGTCTGTAATAGTTCAGCACAAGGCAGGGGGGAGGAGAAGCTTGCTGTGAATGGGGAGGTAGAAGGAGGGAAGCTACTGAAATTTGGAGATGAGGAGGAGCAAGCTCCAGGCTGGGAAAGGACATCCCAGAAGTCTTAATACTGACGACCCTAAGGCAGTTCCTCAGCAGCTGATGTCCAGTGCTTCACCCTTCTATCAGGAACTAGCATCCTGTATGCCAACAGCCCCCTGTCCCTCACTCAGGGGCCAGTGCCCTGTCCCTCACCCCACCAGTAGGCACACATGCTCCTGCCCCTCTCCTGGGCCAGGTGTCTGTGCTAGGATCTGCAGCGGCTGCAAGGTGGGATGGAGCTGGGTCAAGGAGTCATATAAGCATCCACCTCTCCCAGCCAGCTGGAGGCATACACTGTCATCCCTGCACAGTCCCTGCACACCTCCCTGGCTCATTCAGTCATTGCAGCTGGCCAAGTGAAAGAAAAGGGGGAGAGGTGAGATCTTCCTGTTCCCCAGCAGCTGGTCCACCCTTATGCACTGCAGTAGGCACTCCAGACCTTCCTCTGGGATCTGCTTTAGCCTCCGCACTCCAATGCATGCACACAGGAGAAGAAAAATAGCCAGGTTCTGCTCTTGCCTCCACACGATATTGTGAGGGCAGAAAACATTGTGGTGGTTATGGGTGGGGCAGGAAGATACATAGCCCCTCCGCACCCCAGGTTTCCTGGCACTAGACTACCCCAATCTCCTGGTTCTGCATCCTCAAACAAGTCATTCACAGGACTTCAAAAGCAGACATTCAGAGTCTAGCCCACCTGCTACTTCCAAATTGCTGTCAGGAATCTGTTTATGACTTTACAAATAGTTGCTGATGAAATAATTATGATGTAACAAAGAGGATTATGAGTTCATGTGGAGAATAACTTTTACTTTGTACAAATTCTTTCCCATGCAAATAGCCGTAGTAATAAAGAATGTAGACAAATGATGAAAATATAAGAAATTTACATAAAATAAGCTAGATTCCCCAGTGTGCACCAGCTGGTTTGTACCACTCTAGATTTATAGGTTTTTGAAGTTTGTGTTGCCAGAATGGTGCAAAGCAAGCAGAGCATTTTGGTGAATCTAGATCAAATATTTCTTAATACAGTAAAAACAGCAAAGAGTCCTGTGGCACCTTATAGACTAACAGAAGTATTGGAGCATGAGCTTTTGTGGGTGAATACCCACTTCGTCAGATGCATGTGCATCTTAATACAGTGTTTTCCATATTTTTGCATGAGCCATAAGTACACTACTGATCACAAAATTAAGGACAATTTGACTTTACAATTTGATTGTCCAACATGAAAATGTTTGTCTTTTTACGCATTAAATTTGAAATTTGCATAGCAACTCATAAGAAAAGTTTTAAATGTCATTTTAAATGTCTTGGATTCCCGCAACCATTTTTGAGTTTAGAAAGAATGGTTGAGAGCATTGTTACAAAAGGTCCTAATTCAACTTTCGTTGAAGTTAATAGACACATTTCCACTAATTTAAATGGGTGTTGAAACAAACCTTTGGTAATTTGTTCCTTGAGGTGCCTGAAAACCAGTCATCCCAAAATCAGTGTCCAAAAAATTAAGTGACCTAAGCTATAATTTCCCTCACCCCATTCTTCAGTTCTCTCCCTTCTCATCTACAGTACAGTCTTTCTAAGATGGCTGGGGGGTAATTTTCCTGATGAATAGCACAGATGAGTTCTGCTTTCCTTTAATTATGAACAACTCTGGCTGTTTTCCATAGAGGCTTTATAGAGTTGTGCAGTGGTTTAGGTTTAGGTTCAGTTAGTTCATGTCACCACAACAAAAAAATCCTTTTTGCAACCCATTGTGTCTCTCAAGACTCTTATGGTCTGATCCAGCTACAGCTGAAACTTTATCCAAAGACTCCCATTAATGTCAACAGGACTTGGGTCAGCCCTTTATTTCTATTTATAGTGCTATATTTACAACACAAGATCCAAAACAAACCAGTCTGTCTTGCCGGAAATCAAACAGAAAAAAGTCTCAGCCTGGGCTACTGCCTCTGGGCCCAATCCTGCAAACCTTTATGCACCAAGGCGTACCATCAAGGATTCACCTTTTGACTGACAGTTTCTAACTTATTAAATCTGAAATGTGTTTAATTTGATATTTATACTATAGATTGTAAGAGCTGTGAAGAAGATGGCAAAAAATTACAAGGGAGAAAAAGATTTTGAATAGCAAATGTGGTATCCTGGGTAGATCAAAAGGACTACTCAGCCACAAAGAGATTAGCAGAGGATTGTAAAGTGAGCTCCCCTGGTTGCACACCTCCAGTAATGGAGATGCTACCTAAGAAGAAGAAGAAATCAAAGTCTATTCTTGGGGTAAATATTCTGCACAGTAGGCTGAATTTAGCCATGTGACTGATTAATGCTAACATTGTAGGGTGAACAGCTGAATGCTTACCTCATTGCATTAAGCTGAATAAGGAGTGACATCAGTGAATGTTATGTGTGCTGAATCGTGCAATACCATAAGCACAGCAGTCTGTGCAGGGGCATAAGCACCTCTGAAACTCCCCAAATTCTTATTCTTTCTTATCTCATTGCAGTTGTTCTTCCTCCTCTCCTCTGTTTTACCTGCTTCTGAAGTTTTACTTGCTTGTGAATTCAGTTATTGAAGTTTCATGATGCCATAGTTACAGAGTGTAAAAATATTTTGGTTCTGTGAGCGACTAGTAGTGATTGTGTAATGGTACACAATCTGGTACCACTATTTTGGATGGCATATCACACCTACTACAGTCTCCTCCAATGGTTGAGCCAGTGGAATTATTCTTTTAATTTAATAGTTAGAAGCCCAGGTTTTTGTAGTCAGGAGTAAGGGCTTACCTCCTTGGTTATGATGTCATCCAAACTGCAAAATATCACTCTCTTCCTTTTCAACTCTTCCCAATTCTTTTGTGCTTTTTTGACATTTTCCTCTCGTTGTGTTGGGGCTTTTCAACCTATTAGCAACGGGGGGCAGGAGCCAGGAATTTCTACTTAGGAGGGCTATGGTGGTTCAGCAACTGGAAAACTGGGAATGAGGTTGTTTGCTGGAGAGGTTGTAGTAAGGCTGGCAACTTGGGGAGTCAGGTCACTTGTCAGAGATGGGCACTTGGTCAGGTTGCTCCCGAGAGGACAGGGTGTGAAATACTCATGAATCCCATGACTGTAGTATTTCACACTTCTTCACAAATCCATGAATATAGAGATGTTGAACTGTTACTGCTTAGGTTCTTAGTCATTATATCTACTCTTTTTGCATACAGTTGGTGGGCTGGCAACAATGTTAGCTGCATATGTAGCTGTGAAACATTGCAATGGCTCAGCAGAATAGAACTGGCAAAATACAGGTAGTGACAAACAGCAATCATCATAATTCCAGATGTGAACTGGGTGCTTAGGATAGTGAGGCATTTGGTAAGTCTTTTGAAGTAGCCAAGATTTGTCATGGTGGTGAGAGGTACAAGGAGTCTGGCAGAAGATAACAGAATTAAGGCTCCTATTACCCCTCCCCTGTAGTTTTGTATCCCTTGAAGTCTTTCTGGGGTCTCATCAAAGCAAGTCATCTCAGACAGCAGACTATGATGTCCGATTTGATTAATAAGTCTCTCTCTGTGTGTAGATAGATGTAGCATGTGTTAAAAATTAGTGGCCGCTTCAGATTCCCCAGCAAGGTTCCAGGGCACTGAAATGATTTTTCCATAACGCTGCTGCTGTAAGGTTTGAGCGGCTGCAGATTCTTTCCTGTTGACGTTTCCCCCCAGCCTTGGCAAAGCTGCCGAGCAGACCGCTCTCCCGTTACCAGTCCCAACCTGCCCCCTCCCCGTGCTGCCCCTGCCGCCCAGTCCCGCCTGCTCCCCTCTCTCCAGCAGGTGCCCACGCTGCATCTCCCCACTCGCATCCAGTCCCCGACCCACCTCCGCCTGCCGGCATCTCCCGCTGGCCCCCGCCCGCGCCCCAACCAAGCCCCCCGTCCGGACTCCGGATTGGCCCGCGCGCTGCTCCAATGGCGGCGGCGAGGGAGGGGGCTGCGCGCGGGGGGCGGCGGGGCCGCGGCCGGGGGAGGGACTAGAACTTTCCGCCGCGGCCGGGCCGGACTTTCCCCCGCAGCAGCCCCAGCCAGGAGCCGCGAGCAGAGCGCAGGGAGCGGCCGCCACCCGCCGGGAACACGGACCCACCGCCGCCGCCATGACTCACTTCAACAAGGGCCCCTCGTACGGGCTCTCCGCCGAGGTCAAGAACAAGGTAGGGGTCGGGGGGGCGGGGGGGCCGGGCGCCCCCCAGCGGGCGGGGGCGGGTTCCTCGCTCCCCGCCGGGCTCTTCCCGCGCGGGGCAGGATCCCTCATTGTCTCCCCGGCCCGGCCCGGCCCGGCCTCATCCCTCGCTGCGCCTGCTCTGCCCGCCTGTGGTGGGGCCGTGATCGCCGCCCATGGCTCCCTCCGCCCGGGTAGGGCGCTGGGCAGCAGTCGCCGCCCGGAGCAGGGTTCCCGCCGCGGAGCCGGGTGGGGCGCGCCAGACAAAGGAGGACGAGACTCCCTGACCGGCCAGGCAGCCAGAGGGGTGCGCCCGCCCCGGGCTCTCGCTCGGGGGGTGGGCGGCTGGGCAGGAGCAGGCTGGTGCGGGTGCCCCTCTGGTCTGCGCCCCGCGAGGCCGTGGCCCGCCCCGTCGCGGAGGTGGGGAGAGCGAGGGATGCTCCGGGTTACGTGGCTGGGGTCTGGCTCCTTGCTGGTGTTTGTGGCGTGTGTGCGGTGCGCCTCGGGCAGCCCCCTGCCAGCCGAGCAATGCTTAATGTGTCATGAAGGAGCCTGGGCTCATGCGGTTAGGTACCCGGGCTTAAGCAATTTTGTTTACTTTCACAACTGATGCGACGAGCCCAGGGGTAGCCGGGGCCATGAACTGCTGAGCCTAGAGGTGCCAGGGCTCAATCCTGGCAAGCCCTGGCACAAGTTAAGGACTTGACAAAATGCCTGACTCTGCCTGACCACTCAGGGCATATTCGTCTAGTCAGTAAAAGTCGTTGTCACACTGAGGAGTAGGGTGTTTTCAAAGTTAATGTGTCCTCCTAGAGTTTCCTAGGAGCAGCAGACTTGTGTAGTATGTATCTGTTTGTATCAATGTGTAATATGCTAGAGCCATCTTTCTCCGACAACATTGCGACTCATTCCTTGTACCGGGCTGCATCACTACTAGTGCCCCCCACCACATCCATGCTTATCCCTTCATTTACCACTATATCTACCTCTCTGCCCCATCCCCCAATAGGGCCTTTCCACTCTTGCATATACTCTCCCTCCCCTGTCTGTCTAGTCTGCAACTTTCTGAGGGGATGAAATTTCTGATTCACCTTTGTAACTTTTAGGGTTTTAACTCTCCATTAGATTTGCAAACAAACAGACAGTATGAAAGGTGGTGGAGGAGCAGCTGGGTGGTATTTGTCTCCATGTTAATTAGTGAACCCTTTCGTCTGGGAAACGGATGAGAAATCCCCTCTCCTCCCAATAATTCCAGCCCAAAGCTCCGATACATTCCAATCATATTACATCATGGGGTACTGAGGAGAGACCAGCCAGTGGTGGGGGCGCTGTGCACAGAATGCTCATTGTCTCCTCTGCTGCTCCAGCCAAAAGGGAGTGGGTAGAAGAGACACACAAAGGAGGACTAGGGAGGGTGAGGCTGCAGCAGCTACTGCTGCTGGGGTTTTAGTTTCCATTACTCTCCTGGGAAAGTAAAGCATTTCAGGATTGCCACCATCACATTCATCTCATTGCCTAGTGCAAAAAGGCATGCTCCAGTGGCAGCTAAGCCACAATAAAATATGTTCCTATAGTAGTACAATCATGTCAGAGACACATGGTACAGATAATATTAATTCAGCAATTGCTTCTCCTTTGATAGTGATTTTAATCTGTTTACCAAATGTGTGTGAAACTACCTCCCAGAGTACCTATGCTTTAATATTAAAACAGTTCTAACATTACTAGCATGGCTACTTCTATACATCCTTAGGCCTCTGAGCAGCGTTTCACTGGTCGTCTTCTGTTGTTTTTGATTTGGTTGTTCTCTCTTTCCCATTATTCTGCTCTGTGAAAGATACTTTTATTAGTATTCCATTAAATCAAATCTTAAATGATAGTATTCAGAGCTGAGCAGTTGTTTTGGCACAGGCAAACATCTTTTCAACACAAAGTACACTACTAATACAACAACCATGTTGTTTATTCATAACTGGTTGTTTCACTTGTTTGTAAAGTGCCAAATCCAGCCATCAGACTTGACTTAAATTCGAATACGCTGTTTCATACTGATTTATAGTCTAGTGGAATCATTGGGTGCATGTTTATTTTACACATAAGACTAGCCCAAAAATACATAGCGGATTTTACAAAATATCCAAAATATAATTTTCTTCCTTGATAGCTATTGACTTTCTAACATAATTGTGTTTAGTTACAAACCTTGGGGAATCTGGCTAAGCAGATGCCTATTTCAAGGAGTTTCTTTTAGATTTCTAGAGTTGTGTTTGTCCAGTAAGGTTAGGGTAAAATGTGTAAAACATTTGAGCACGTTAATTAGAAGAAGTAATGCCTTTCTGTCTGATTAAGTTTCTTGGCTGTTAAAAGAGAAATCATTTTACAAGTTGTGAGTTATGTACATGGAGTAGTAAAGAAGCTTTGTGTTCGTTCTTCCACTTATTGTCATCAACTTCCTTAAACTAGTGGGCCCTATGAATGTCAGGCTGCAGTCCATAATACTAAAATAGTAAATAAAACTGTGGAACCCATTTCCATAAAGACTTAAATGTTTCACCTTGCTGAGTCCTTGTTATCTGAGTAACAAACTGGTTTCTCTGCTTTCTTCAATAAGATTGTCTTTCCAAAAAGATTCCCTCCATATGCAACTTACGGTTGATTTCTATTCTGGCTTGTGGCTTCACCCAGCAACGTCTATCAACTCAGCACCAACAGAAAGGATTTTAGAATGGAGTTAATTTCTCCTTTTTGTAGCACTGGGCATCTGTTCTCAGAATTTTGTCCTTAATGCAGAGTTCAAACACGAAATATTATAGTGCAGCCAGTCTTACAGCTTCTTTCCTAAGAGGAATCTTATGAGTGTGAAGTACAGTAGAACCTCAGAGTTAGGAACATGAGAGTTAGGAACTGACCAGTCAAGCACACACCTCCTTTGGAACCAGAAGTATGCAATCAGGCAACAGCAGTGGCAGAGACCTTCCCCCTTTCCCCCCAGAAGCAAATACAGAACCATACTGTGTTAAACATAAACTACTAAAACGTAAAGAGCCGCCTTTTTCTTCTGCATAGTGAAGTTTCAAAGCTGTGTTAAGTCAATGTTCAGTTGTAAACTTTTGAAAGAACAACCATAACGTTTTGTTCAGAGTTAAATATTTCACAGTTATTCATAACTTCCATTTCTGAGGGGTTCATAACTCTGAGGTTCTGTTGTAGGTCTTCCCTTCATGTAGAGTTCCAGAAGACCAGGAAGAAATGGCTCCTACTAAGGTCCAGATGGTCCTTTCCTAAAACTTCTTGTGTTTTGAGAATGAGCTTTGTTCATCAGTTGTTTGATTCATCCTTTTTACTTTAGTGACCCAGTATTGTCGCACCTTTTCAGTCATGCTTTCTAAAAATATTCATGCACATGGCAAACATTCTTTTTCCTTAAATTTTGATACTAGTCTTGTTTTGATGGTTTTCTGAGCTGGGTAGAGAAGTCTCTTGATTTGGTTTTAGTATTTTATTTGGCATTGTAACAGTTTTAAAAGATATTTGTTACTGTTCTGTTTGTAAGATTTTTTTTAATACAGTCTTGGTGCTCCAAAAGCATTATTTGATTGTCTTTTTTTAAGTGTAATTTGGAGCTTCAGAAGCTCCATCTACTTTCTGCATTACTAAGCTCTAATTCCATATTGACTCTGAGAGAACTTGTCTTTTCCCTTTTGTTCCTAACCTCTTAGTCATTATTAGTGGGGTGCTTTGCCTCTTTTATGGAACACATTCCTCCCCTCATTCAAACAGATGTCTTTATAATTGGTGGTAGCAGAGATATTCAGAGGTCTTGTCTACACAAGAAAATTGTATGGAGTTAGTTAAATCCATGCAACCCTCTTGTGTGGATGCTTTTGTTTCAATTTACAAGTATCTTCTCTCAAGTTAGCTTAAGTTGATTACTTACTGACTTTAGTTAAACTAATAGAAAGTACTCTAAGCAAAATGAGTGCACATATAAGGGACTATAAATCACTTTATCAATTTATTTGGCCCCCACTTCATGATTGCACATTTATATGTGCAATCATGAAGTGGGGGCCAAATAAAACTATGCTCAGTCAAGATACAGACTTTGCCTGACATTTTACTTACCCCTCAGTGTACTATTACAAATGAAATGGTTTGCAGTTGGCAGGAGTCTGTGCTTCCACCTTGTGGAAAACATAAGGTGCCAGATAGCGTAGGGGGAAAGGGAGGAATTATTTTCTTGCTGGACCAGGGTCATTACCTATCTCTTTCAAATCTCTCCTCCCCTCTCCCCCCGCCTCAACAAAAAATCAAGCCTCTTCCCCATCCTCAGTATCCAAAAGGCATGAGATCTCTGGGTGTATGGGCATTTACTAATCTAAGTTTTTAGGATGTTTTGACAGACCCCAGCAAATGCCATTATCCAGATGCTATATCTGCTGCTCCTTTCTGCTGGGGGTTGTGGGTTTTTATACTTTTAGACTGTCTAATTTTTCCCACAACTGAGAAAGGAAGAATAGACACAAAGGGAGCGTGTTGAACTTATTAGGGGGTGTGTGTGTAAATTTGGCATGATATTGTGTTCCCTATGTCTTACTGCAGGGGTGACCAACTTTTTGGCCCGAGGGCAGCATCTGGGTATAGAAATTGTATGGCGGGCCATGAATGCTCACAAACTTTGGGGTTGGGGTGCAGGAGGAGGTGAGGAGTCTGTGTGTGTGTGTGGGGGGGAGGGGCTCTGAGGTGTGGCCAGAAATGAGGAGTTCAGGCTGTGGGAGGGAGCCGTGGGCTGGGACAGGTTATTTGGGTGCAGGGGCCGGGGGAGGAAGTGAGGGCTCTGGCTGGGGGTGCAGTCTCTGTGATGGGACTGGGGATGAGGGGTTGGGGGTGCAGGAGGGTTCTCTGGGCTGGGACCAAAGGATTAGGAGGGGGATTGGGGCTGGGGCAGGAGGTTGGGGCACAGAAGGGGGTCGGGGTGCAGGCTCTGGGTGGTGTTTACCTCAAGCAGTTCCCAGAAGCAGTGGCATGTTCCTCCTCTGGCTCCTATGCAGAGGTGCGGCTGGGCAGCTCTGTATGCTGCCCCGTCCGCAGGTGCCACCCCTGCAGCTCCCATTGGCCCTGGTTCCCAGCCAATGGGAGTTGCGGGGGCATCACTCAGGGTGGGGGCAGCACACAGAGCCCGCTGGCTGCCCCTACTTGTAGGAGCCGGAAGGAGGACATGCCGCTGCTCCCAGGAGTCATGCAGAGCCATGGCACATGCGGAGCGGGGCAAGCCCCCGACTCCACTCCCTGGCTGGAGTGCCGGAACAGGACAGGCCTCCACCCCTGCAAGCCGGTAGGAGGTTGAGGGCCAGATTAAAATGTCATATGGTCCCCGGGCCGTATTTTGCCCACTCCTGTCTTGCTGCTACTTTCCATACTTTGCTTGGCAAAAACCATCAGTTCCAGCAGGAAATTGACACAAGAATAGTCTTTCTGACCCATGTGAACGATACTAAGCTTCAGTTATCCTCTCTGCAGCTGTGACCTTGAAAGGGCAAGTGCAAGGATGCAGGGGTGTGTGTGAATTGTTTTAATTTTAAGTTAGAGATTGGTAGCTAAAAGAAGCTTGGAAATAAAATATCTTCTCCATTTTTAAAGTGTGCAGGAGTGGAACATTGCCTCTGCCTCTCTCCCAAGGAGAAAACTTGAAGGAGTTTAAGTGAAAATTTGGGCTGAATAATGCCAAAACGTTTGACTTTGTTTCTCCTGCAACAGCTGATAGAGAATTTTTTAGGTTGTGATGTCTTCAGTTATTGTAGGGAAAACACAACCTTGAATTCAGTTCTTTGCCCACAAGTGATCTTTTTCTGAATATTTAAACTTACAATTTTTATTTTTGTTACCTACTTAGGAGTTTCTTTTTGAAGCTTTAGGGTTAGTGATTTAGGAGTGGGTTAGAGTCTTGGCTGCCTCCAGCTGGACTGGTTGGCCCTCTTTCCTCTCCCCCACCTTCACCGAAACTCAAATATTGTTGCTCTACTTATTTAAAAGATAAAATATATGCTTTTGTATATCTTTTTCCTTCTCCTCCCACACTATATATACTTCTGCTTCCATGTTCTGTTTCAGTTGCCTTGCCTAATGTTCTTATAGCAACAGAGGATTGCATATGTGCTGCTGCACACAGTACATCTCTAGTAGCATCACCTAGAGGAGTGTAATGAAAATGAATAGCATGTAGGTTTGAGGCCTGTCTTCACTAGTGGGGGGGGATCGATCTAAATTATACAACTTCAGCTACTTGAGTAACATAGCTGAAGTCAACATATTTAGATCTACTTAGTGTCTTCACTGCGGTAAGTTGACTGACGCTCCCCTGTTGACTCTGGCTACGCTTCTCGCTCCGGCGGAGTACCGGAGTCGACAGGAAAGCGATCAGTGGTTGATTTATCGTGTCTTCCCTATTACTGAAACTTGGTGGGATAATACACATGACTGGAATGTTGGTGTGGATGAGTATAGTTTGCTTAGGAAGGATAGACGGGAAAAAGGGAGGAGGTGTTGCCTTATATATTAAAAATGTACACACTTGGACTGAGGTGGAGATGGACATAGGAGACAGAAGTGTGGAGAATCTCTGGGTTAGGCTAAAAGGGGTAAAAACCACAGATGATGTCGTGCTGGGAGTCTACTGCAGGCCACCTAATCAGGTGGAAGAGGTGGATGAGGCTTTTTTTAACAAAATCATCCAAAGCCCAAGATTTGGTGGTGATGGGGGACTTCAACTATCCAGATATATGTTGGGAAAATAACACTGCGGGGCACAGACTATCCAATAAATTCCTGGACTGCATAGCAGACAACTTTTTATTTCAGAAAGTTGAAAAAGCTACTGGGGGGAAGCTGTTCTAGACTTGATTTTAACAAATAGGGAGGAACTTGTTGAGAATTTGAAAGCAGAAGGAAGCTTGGGTGAAAGTGATCATGAAATCATAGAATTTGCAATTCTAAGGAAGGGTAGAAGGGAGTACAGCAGAATAGAGACAATGGATTTCAGGAAGGCGGATTTTGGTAAGCTCAGAGAGCTGATAGGCAAGGTCCCATGGGAATTAAGACTGAGGGGAAAAACAACTGAGGAAAGTTGGCAGTTTTTCAAAGGGACACTATTAAGGGCCCAAAAGCAAGTTATTCCGATGGTTAGGAAAGATAGAAAATGTGGCAAAAAACCACCTTGGCTTACCCTTGAGATCTTGCGTGACCTACAAAATAAAAAGGCGTCATATAAAAAATGGAAACTAGGTCAGATCACGAAGGATGAATATAGGCAAATAACACAGGAATGCAGAGGCAAGACTAGAAAAGCAAAGGCACAGAATGAACTCAAACTAGCTATGGGAATAAACGGAAACAAGAAGACTTTTTATCAATACATTAGAAGCAAGAGGAAGACTAAGGACAGGGTAGGCCCACTGCTCAATGAGGAGGGAGAAACAGTAACGGGAGACTTGGAAATGGCAGAGATGCTTAATGACTTCTTTGTTTCGGTCTTCACTGAGAAGTCTGAAGGAATGTCTAGTATAGTGAATGCTTACGGGAAGAGGGTAGGTTTAGAAGATAAAATAAAAAAAGAGCAAGTAAAAAATCACTTAGAAAAGTTAGATGCCTGCAAGTCACCAGGGCCTGATGAAATGCATCCTAGAATACTCAAGGAGTTAATAGAAGAGGTATCTGAGCCTCTAGCTGTTATCTTTGGGAAATCATGGGAGACGGGGGAGATTCCAGAAGACTGGAAGGGGGCAAATATAGTGCCCATCTATAAAAAGGGAAATAAAAACAACCCAGGAAACTACAGACCAGTTAGTTTAACTTCTGTGCCAGGGAAGATAATGGAGCAAGTAATCAAAGAAATCATCTGCAAACACTTGGAAGGTGGTAAGGTGATAGGGAATAGCCAGCATGGATTTGTAAAGAACAAATCGTGTCAAACTAATCTGATAGCGTTCTTTGATAGGATAATGAACCTTGTGGATAAGGGAGAAGCGGTGGATGTGATATACCTAGACTTTAGTAAGGCATTTGATACGGTCTCGCATGATATTCTTATAGATAAACTAGGAAAGTACAATTTAGATGGGGCTACTATAAGGTGGGTGCATAACTGGCTGGATAACCGTACTCAGAGAGTAGTTGTTAATGGCTCCCAATCCTGCTGGAAAGGTATAACAAGTGGGGTTCCGCAGGGGTCTGTTTTGGGACCGGTTCTGTTCAATATCTTCATCAACGATTTAGATGTTGGCATAGAAAGTACGCTTATTAAGTTTGCGGACGATACCAAACTGGGAGGGATTGCAACTGCTTTGGAGGACAGGGTCAAAATTCAAAATGATCTGGACAAATTGGAGAAATGGTCTGAGGTAAACAGGATGAAGTTCAATAAAGATAAATGCAAAGTGCTCCACCTAGGAAGGAACAATCAGTTTCACACATACAGAATGGGAAGAGACTGTCTAGGAAGGAGTATGGCAGAAAGAGATCTAGGGGTCATAGTAGACCACAAGCTTAATATGAGTCAACAGTGTGATACTGTTGCAAAAAAAGCAAACGTGATTCTGGGATGCATTAACAGGTGTGTTGTAAACAAGACACGAGAAGTCATTCTTCCGCTTTACTCTGCGCTGGTTAGGCCTCAACTGGAGTATTGTGTCCAGTTCTGGGCACCGCATTTCAAGAAAGATGTGGAGAAATTGGAGAGGGTCCAGAGAAGAGCAACAAGAATGATTAAAGGTCTTGAGAACATGACCTATGAAGGAAGGCTGAAGGAATTGGGTTTGTTTAGTTTGGAAAAGAGAAGACTGAGAGGGGACATGATAGCAGTTTTCAGGTATCTAAAAGGGTGTCATCAGGAGGAGGGAGAAAACTTATTCACCTTAGCCTCCAATGATAGAACAAGAAGCAATGGGCTTAAACTGCAGCAAGGGAGATTTAGGTTGGACATTAGGAAAAAGTTCCTAACTGTCAGGGTAGTTAAACACTGGAATAGATTGCCTAGGGAAGTTGTGGAATCTCCATCTCTGGAGATATTTAAGAGTAGGTTAGATAAATGTCTATTAGGGATGGTCTAGACAGTATTTGGTCCTGCCATGAGGGCAGGGGACTGGACTCGATGACCTCTCGAGGTCCCTTACAGTCCTAGAGTCTACGAGTCTATAACCCCCGCTGGATTGATCGCTCCGGAGGTAAGTGTAGACATGCCCTCACTGTGCTCATATTGTTGTCTCTCTGGATGAGTGTGTGCAAAGGCATAGGAGATCTTCTGCAGAGGTGATCTAAAAATGTAGGATTTCTGCAGTCTAGTTTGTCCCTCCATTGTGTGAGGTAAATGCGTATGTTAACACCTATAAAACATGCAAACGATCTGAATATCTGAATTACAATGTTAAAATTCAAACATTTTCAGTTTGAATTATAGACCAAGTCTTTTTGTTTCCTTTTTATGGAGAATAAATTAAATCTGCCATCATAGTAGAACTCTTTGTAAAAGAGATTACAAATTGAGTGCAATATTCCTTTATAAAACCCAACGATATTTCAGAGTATGTAGTGATGTGATGTTCTTATGATCAAATAACTGGAATCAAGTCTCATTATTTTCATCTGACAGTAGCTTTTTAAATGGATAAACATTTACTAGTTACTCACAATCAAACTGATGTTTAATATTAAAAAAATTACTCCTTGTCTCAATTCTGTAGTTTGTTTCCCAAGGAACTATGAAACTCTCTGGATCCATGTGTGAAAGGAATTGAAATACTTAAACTCCAAACTTTTTGGTAATAGGGCATTACGGTGGAAATAATTCTGTGGCTGTAAAGTATCTTTGTGATTTGTTAGGTGACTTCTCTAAATCTAATATTCGTATCTATTAATGGTGTGTCTCTATTTTGTCCCTAATATTTGTATCTATTAATCGTAAGTGTCTCTATATTGTCCCTATTAGCAGTTAACTCCTAAGCATTCTCTGCGTTAACTGATACATAGGGATTATGGAATATTGACCAGAGCATTTTTATTCACTTTAGTGGAAGTGTAGCAGTGTGCAATATTTGAGTGCAGTGAAGGAGTGATGCAGAATTATAAGCATATTCTTAGAGAGAATGATTCAGCAAGAAATCGGTTACAAAATGTAAATATCGTGGTGGTATAGTGACTCCATAGTTAAGTTTGCATTCTATTAATGCAGTTAGCTGACACTGTCCAAAGTATGTGCACTAATTATATACATTTACATCACTAATGTTAAAAGTTCGTGTATATTTTCTGACTTGACGTTAAGGTGAATTTCCACAGGTCCATGTAGCTAAACAAATGAATTGTCAGAGTAATGTAGCTTACATAGAATATCCTAACTAGTCACTTTCACTCTTTCTATACTTAGGCTGTGTACACACTACAGCTTAGGTTGGTATAAGTTACATCGCTCAGGGGTGTGAATAAGCCACCCCTCTGAGTGATGTAAGCTACACTGACCTAAGTGCTGGTATAGACAGTTCTATGTTGGTGGGAGAGCTTCTCCTTTTGACTTAATTACTCCAGCCCCCTCAAGCAGTTGTAGCCAAGTAAACGAGAGAGCTCATTTCTGTTGGCTTAGAGCAGGGGTAGTAAAAGTTTTATTGGAAATTGGGGATGATTTAGAACAGTAGGTCTCAATCAGGGATATGGATACTCATGGGAGTATCCAGAGGTCTTCCAGGGGATACATCAATTCATCTGCATATTTGCCTAGTTTTACCACAGGCTACATAAAAATCACTAGTTAAGTCAGTACAAACTAAAATTTCATACAGATGACTTGTTTATACTGCTCTATATACTGTACACTGAAATGTAAGTCCAATATTTATATTCCAGTTGATTTATTTTATAATTATATGTTAAAAGTGAGAATGTAAGCAATTTTTCAGTAATAGTGCACTGGACACCTCCCCCTGCACAGCAAGCAGGAGGCTCCCAGGAGCAGCTCCAAGGCAGAGGGCAGGAGCAGCGCACAGCAGTGTGGGGAGGACAGCTGAGCTGCCCGGCAATTGAAAGCCTACTGGGCGGCTGCCACACAGGGAATTTAGGGGAGCTGGGAGCTGATACGGGGGCTGCCGGTCCACCCTGGTTCCAAGCCCCCACCAGCTAGCTCCAACGGGCTGCTTTTTCTGCAAGCAGTGGACAAAGCAGGTGACTGCCAAACCATGTTATAAAGGAGCATTGCGCAACTTTAAAACTAGCATGTTCTCTAATTGATCAGTGTCACGGAGTCCCCGGGCGATGCTCTGGAACTGCTCCCCACCAAGCCAGTCAGGACTTTGGGGAGCCTCCTCTCCCTTGGAGCAGACTTGTTCAGGGCAAGAAGCTCCCACGGCTTCACCTCCTGGGTCTCTCCTTGGAGCATTCAGCATCCTCTGCCCCTTCGTGCGCTTCCCACAGAGAGTCCACCCCAGCGGGGTCCTGGGGAAGCCACCGGGTTCTGCACCCCCACTTTGCAGTCAGACGTGACTCTCAGCCAGCCAGTAAAGCAGAGGTTTATTCGATGACAGGAACAGGGTCTAAAACAGAGCTTGTAGATACAGCGAACCGGACCCCTCGGCTGGGTCCATTCTGGGGGGCAGTGAGCCAGACCCCCAGGTCTGCCCTCCACCCTCAACCCCAGCCAGCTCCAGACTCACAACCCCTCCCAGCCCCTCCTCTCTGCTCAGCTCCTTTCCCGGGCCAGGAGGTCACCTGATCCCTTTGTCTCCAACACCTTCAGCTGGCACCTTTGCAGAGGAGGGGCCCAGGCCATCAGTTGCTAGGAGACAGAGGGTCAGGCATTTAGGTGCACTGGCCCTTGGCTCTGCCAGATACTTAAGAACTGCCATGGGGACACTGAGGCACCAACACAGTATTCAGAGAAAACATTAAGAACTTTCCCAGTTTGTCACAATCAGCAATGTAACAGCGTTAACCAGGACGACTTTAAGTGAGGAGTTATTGTATTGCTCAGAATGATGGGAAGTGATATCAGTGACCTATCCATTGTCAAGTTTTGCATAGGCAGCACAGCAAAGGAGAGTTTTTAATTGTAACGTCAACCTTTGCTCCATTCAGTTTCTAGTTTTTACTGCCCATCAGTCAGCTTTTCCTTTGTACACTGTTGTGCTTTTTCTCATGCTGCCCCTCATGTATAGGAAATTCCTGGGGAAAAAAAATGGTTCAGACACTACTTTACTCCCCTTCAAATACTTCCTTAAAACTCACTTCTGCCCACTATGCTTACAGAAATCTTCCTGGTGACTGCAACTTGGCAGGTGATGAGAAACGACCACTCTGTCTGCTGCCTTCCTTTATCTTAATCAACTACTACTACCTCCCCTGCTCCTGCCATGCCGTTTCATTTCACCCTTCACTTTACCTCCATTAGAAAGAACCCCACATTGGCATGATTTCATTAGTTACATGTTTTGTCAATCTCCACCATGTTCCTTTGCATGGATATCTCTGACTCCAACCCATTGTCTATTCTTGTCTTTTTTAGATGTTCCAGAGAACTTACCAGATGGCCACTTTTTGCTGGCTACTGTCTAAATACAATGGGACCCCAATTCTGAATGCCTTTGGGTACTCCTATAAATGTTTAATACTAGAATGTTAATATATGAACCAGACCTACTATAAAGTACTGAGCCAGTTGTAGCAAAAGCTGGTTGGCGTTCAGAGTTGATGACCCATATTTGTGATTACACTCGTGTTGTGACACCCTACTGTCTGGCCAGAGCAATGCAGCAATGTTTGTGCTGAGCCAAAGACTAATCTCATTTGAAATGAAATAAATAGGAACTTCACAGATTTGAAGAGTACAAAGAGCCTTATTAGTATCACACCCTACATTAATTAATAGAATTATCAAACAATTCCTGAAATTGTTGAGGGACACTTGAGTTGGACATAGTAAAAATGGTGACTGTAAAGTTCTTAAGGTTGCCAGTATAGGACAGACAATCAGAATTAAGTTTCTAAACAGTTTGATTTTTCCCAGAAAGATTCAGCCAATCATTGAATAAACCACAGTTTTGGTGTCATGAGGTTTCCTTAATTAAAAAAAAGTCTCTTGAAGAACTGACCATTTTGAACTCCTATGGACTCTGATTTGAAATACTGAACTCCTTACTCCTTTAGATGACCAATATGTACTTAAGTTTTAACAAAATAATTACTCGTCCAATAAAAGAAATGTAAAGTTTATTGCAATAACTTAACTATTCATTTGACTAGTCCCTCAAAGTCTTTACTGAAACTGTCAGTAATGGAAGAATATGAAGCTTGCTGAGGTCATCATCCAATAATCTAGTAACATGTACAGAAAAGTTAACTGCATGACTTCACACTTATTGTATGCATCATAAGACTGTTTGAATTAAGAATGCGGGAAAGACAATTTGCCTGAGTCTTGGTTGAACCAAGCTGAGGACGTGGGATTGGGGGTCTCTGAATTAAACAGGTTTAACTTGCATTTCAGTAATGGTTGCTTGCTAAAATGTACAGCTGAAGTTGTTTTGAATGCAATGTCAGTGTGATTTTTATTTTGAAATTTTAGAGAAAATTTTGCTACATTCTTGATGCCATATCAATACCATAAGGGGATGACTAAATCATTCATTGTTTCATGCCAGTGAAGTTTCAGTGAATTTGATTTTCTCTCACCTTTATCTGTGAGCATCTTAAGTCAAAAGACATCTCTTAATTTTTTGTGGTAACCTGCCTTTGAATATAAAGGATAGAAGCTTTTCTATATTCAGAACTGTTCGCTTCTGTAGCTATGTAATGCCGTATACAGAGTGCATCTAACATATCCTTTTAAGGAAAATTTTTTAGAGAGATTCCTATCCCCTATGGAACTGTACAGGAAAGGCTTCCAATAAAACAGGCTGGAGGCCAGGACACGTAGGGCAATTTGAAACAGATTTTTTCTAAGTGAGATCATGTGAAAAATCACTTTCTTCCCTTTAAAAGCTTTTTGCTAAAAAATACTTTACAAGTAGTTCATTCTAAACACTGTACACTGTTCTGCCTCAACCCGACCTCTTGTGTAACTGTTTGAGACTATAAATTCACTTTTGGAGTTTTGATTTTTTTTAACAGTATGTTTTAAGTTTGTGTTGTGTGACAATATGTTCACTGACCAAATAATCTGATGAAGTTTCTCTGCAACAAAATACATTTTTTAAACTCTATAAATATTTAAAGCTGCACTACAGTTTGTTGCAATTTCTGAAATCAATGCAGAAACTTCTTGTATAGCAGATACTAAAACCCAATAATCTTTGGTTGTTTCCACAAAAGCTCATTTTATCTCTAGCAGACATGACTAGATTTAACATTTTATAATAGATACCAAAACATAAAGGTTTTAGTTATGCTGAAGGAACTTGGCAGTAAAGAGTTTTCAAAAGAGCATTATGTTGAAGAATGAGTAAATTAAACTTCAAGTATCGTATACAGATTTTAATTCCACCCAGAAGATGTAGTCTGAGCATACCTGACTAAATGGCTTTTTCTTCTGTTGTGAAGATTTTGTTTTAGGAAACTTTGTATTGCAGCAGTGGTCTAGTCTAAATACAGTTAGTGAACAGGGGTGATTGTCTTCAAGAAAGTAGATATTAAAATAAGATAAAAGATCATAATGCTACTATATAAATCCGTGGTACACCCAAACCATGAATATTGCATGCAGTTCTGGTCACCCCATCTCAAAAAACCTATTAGAATTGGAAAAGGTACAGAGTAGGGCAACAAAAATGATTAAGGATGTGGAACAGCTTCTGTATGAGGCGAGTTTAAAAAGACTGGGATTTTTCAGTTTGGAAAAGAGATAACTAAGAAGGGATATGAAAGAGGTCTATAAAATTTGAGAAGGATGTGGAGAACATGAATAAGGAAGTGTTATGTACTCCTTCACGTAACACAAGAGCCCTGGGGTTATGCAATGAAATTAATAGGAAGCAGGTTTAAAACAAACCAAAGGAAAAAGTACTTCACATAATGCACAGTCAACCCGTGGAACTCATTGCCAGGGGATGCTTGAAGGCCAAAACTATAATGGGGTTCAAAAGAATTAAATAAGTTCATAGATAGGTACATCAGTGGCTATTAGCCAAGATGGTCAGAGACTCAACCCCATGCACTAGACTCTGATTGCCAGAAGCTGGGAGTGAACAACCAGGGGATGGGTCATTTGATGATTACCTGTTCAGTTCAGTAGCTCTGAAGCACCTGGCTTTGGCCACTGTCGGAAGACAGGGTACTGGGCTAGACAGACCATTGGTCTGACCCAGTATGGCCGTTCTTAAAGTTAGAAAAAAGACTTGTATCCTGTTTCTCAATCGTACCCTTTTAAATAAAAAAGGGTACCCAAAGCACATTAGATGAAGTATAAAAACGAACATTGAAATGCAACCCTTCTCAAATAGAATGCACTTTAACAGCAGAACAGCCAGTGACATCAGGTTAGGATGAAGTAAAGAGCTGTTTTCTTGAAAGATGGGGAAATTTGGAAGGCAAAATGTAACTAATTAATGCGGCGTTTGGCCAAGATACTACCCAGCACACATTTAACCCTATAAAAGGGATCATGAAACTTTCAGAGGACAAATGGTGAGGGCTTTCATTTTATACTTCATCTGAAATATGGCACTACCATGAGTGTAGTGCTTTCTACTATATTGTTTCAGAACTGTTGGGTTGAAGAGTGCCACTGCCTGCAGCATATGGGTTTTTTTGGGCTAAGCATGCCCAACCCCATAGGATTAATGAAGATGGTTTAATGTAGACCAGGGATTCTCAGACTTCATTGGACCAAGACCCCCTTCAACAACAAAAATTACTGCATGACCCCAGGAGGCGGGACTGTAGCCTAAGCCTGCCCAAGCCTGCTGCCCTGGGTGGGGATGGGCAAACCCTGAGCCCCACCAGCCTGAGCTGGGGGCCAAAGCCATAGTCGAAGGGTTTTAGCCCCAGGCAGGAGGCCTGTAACGTAAGCCCAGCTGCCCAGGGCTGAAGCCCTTAGGCTTCAGCTTTGACCCCAGGTGGTGAGGCTTGGGCTTTGGCTTCAGCCCCAGGTGGTGGGGCTTGGGCTTCGGTTTTGGGCCCAAGAAAGTCTAAGCAAGCCTTGGTGACCTCATTAAAATGTGGTCCCAACCCACTTGAGGTCCTGATCCATAGTTTGAGAACCGCTGAAGAGACTATATACAAATAGATAGCGTCAGACTACAGATCATTGTAATATGAAATCAGTGATATGGTGAGGCGACAGTGACTACTGAGTTGTCATTTATTAGGTTGAAAAAGATCAGTATCAACTTTAGAATTCCTAGTGCTTTATATAAATCCATCTAGAGTAGATTCTACTTATTAACAGTAGATTCTACAGTAGACTCCACTTATTAACACCCCCTTAGTGGATGGTTAAAAGTTGCCAGTAATAGGTAGTTGCTAATAAGTAAAAAGCAGATTTGCCAGTTTGTGTCCAGGGTATGAAGCACTAGGACATGTCTTCCATGGCTGCAGCAGCGCAAACTGCTTGCGGCTGCTGCATGGCATGTCCCAGGGCTTCCTTCTAGGTTGCAGCTAGAGAAAGAATAATTGGGGCTGCCTGGTACCTCTCTCTCCCTGCACTCTGTGTTTTTATCATGTGTTGGCACATAGGGCCTGGGCTTGGCAGCTCCCAGTGCTTCCTTCCCTAGCTGCAGCCCCGCATACCTGCTTTACAAGGGAACGGGGGATTAAAGCCAGGGATGGAAGTGCTAAGATGCATGGAGTCCTGGCTCCTGGTGCTAGCAGAGGATGCAGCCTGGAGAGCCCAGAGATACCATTCAGTCCCATGGGCCTCCAGTGCCCCCACTCCTTGTAGAAAGCCCTGGCATCAGGGTAACAGCCCCACTCCCTGCTGCTGCCCTGCCCAGAATCTACCCTGGGGCCTGGGCTTGGCACATCCTGGTGCGTTCATCCCTGGATTTAATGCCACAGACCTACCTGTGGCCATGCTTTCCACATGGAGTGAAGGAGCCAGGGACCCAGAAAGCTGCATGGCACATAATAGAATTGCCAATAAATAGCAAGCATGTTACCAATAACTAGACCAATTAACATTCTAGTCAGTTGGATAATTCCAGGCAAAATGTTTCTATTGAAGGAAAGTTAATAGGTTGCTGTTCAGTGGAATCTATTGTATAAGTAAAGACAGGGTATCAGCAAAGGAAAATAGTTTAAAATACAAGTAACTAACTGTATACAAGTTACTTCAACTGTTTTCAGGAAATCTTTGTCCTGGGAAGCAGATGTTGGTTATTCAGAATCTGTCAGATGATGCATAATCCATTATATAAAAGGAATTATTGTCCCAAAAATTAAGTGATGAACTATAATTAATTTTACCTTACTGGTAAGAGACCCTGCTGGTGTCAGTCTATTTATTTATTTATTTATTTAAAAGTAATTTAATTTTAGATCTTCTTATGACTGTGTTAAGAGAGCTTTCCTGGATGCAGACCTAATGATGTACTGTAATGGGCAGATCCAGAATATTATCAGGCACTGGACAATGTCTTTAGGGACAACAGGGTTAAGAAAACACTTCTTTTCCATTTCCCCCTATTCTTAAACCCTACAGGGATTCACCATGGGATATAGCCCACGTCCAGACTAACCCGCGGCATTGGCGGGTTAAAATCGATTGCTCGGGGATCGATATATCGCGTCTAGTCTGGACGCGATGTATTGATCCCCGAGCGCGCTTACATCGATTCCGGAACTCCATCAACCCGAACGGAGTTCCGGAATCGACACGGAGAGCCGCGGACATCGATGCCGCGCCGTCCAGACGGGTGAGTACCTCAATTTTAGAAATTCGACTTCAGCTACGTTATTCCCGTAGCTGAAGTTGCGTATCTAAAATCGATTTTAATACCTAGTCTGGACATGGCATTAGGATATAGAGGCAGAAGCAGATTCTTAAGGTGGCAGGGGAATATAGCTTCCCAAGTCTGTCAGGTGCTGAGGGAGCAGAGGGTGGAGCAAAAAGTATCATAAGGGTCTGAAGCAGCTGATGGATAAGCTCTTCTCACTCCCTGGAGAAAGGAGACTACATATCTTGGACTTGAATGGGCAACTACACTCCCACCAGGAAACTGGCTGAAGAATGGAGAAGAGGCTTGGTTGCAGGGAATTTCTGTGTATGGAGTTGAGGGTTTTCTCCCAAAACCTGCATGGAGAGAGGGGAAAGTGTTCTAATAGACAACATTTCTTTACTGTGTCACACCATCTCTTCTAGCTTCCTTGCAGTCCTGACCTGTGGAGAATTGCTGTGGCCCCAGCAGTTAAATTGCTCATTCCTCTATTTGGTGGACTGGTTTGTGTTTTTCTTCCCATCTTTTGGATTCTAGAAGGGGGTGTGTTCTTGACACAGACAGTGTTGCAGCAGAGGACTACCAGCTGCCTGGGAGCTGCCTTGATCTGCCGTTTATGTGCAGTCATCCAATCTTTCAAGCAGATTGTAGGGGCATGGTTTCAAGACAGGAGGTCAAATTTTAAGAACCCTGACTTGGGGTCTACGGTGCGGTTTTTCCTTTTTTTTTTTTTTTTTTTTTTTTTTAAATGGCTATCATATGTACCTCAGTTTGCCTGCTTGATTTGTGTTCTGTGTGACTGCATGGAGTTAAATCAAAGGAGGATGTTAGAAGGAAACAAACAGGAAATGAAATTGACAGAGACAAAGCTATTGTCAGTGAGAATTTTATTCATTTGCTCCACGTTATGTACCCTTTTGGTGAATAAATACCTGTTTGGAAGAAGGTGTGTCTTGAGTCATTTTAATCAGCTGTTATCATTGGGTTCTGGATGAAAAGGGATTACAGGTGCCAAACACCATTGGGCTTGTTGTGTTGTCATGGTTGGCATATAGGAAGAGATTTGGGGAAATTCAGAAAAATGGGGATATGAGCTATGGTGAATTTGTAACCCAAATCAGGGGTTACAAGAAGAAACGATTGGGGAGTTACTGTTGGTGGTAGTTTTCTAGAAGTCAGGTGAGCACAATTTTTAAATGTACTGCTAAAGTAAAGCACACAGACTCAAGGGGGCTGGTGTCTTGGACCATTTTATATTAGTAGGGCTGTCAAGCAATTAAAAATTAATCCTAATTAATCATGTGATTAATTGCACTGTTAATAAAAAATATTTAAATGGTATTCTGGATCTTTTCTGCATTTTCAGATATATTTATTTCAATTACAACACAATACAAAGTGTACAGTGCTCACTTTATATTTTTTATTACAAATATTTGCACTGTTAAAAACAAAAGAAATAGTATTTTTCAATTCACCTAATACAAGTACTGTAGTGCAATATCTTTATCATGAAAGTTGAACTTACAGATGTAGAATTATGTACAAAAGAAACTGCATTCAAAAATAAAGCAATGTAAAACTACAGCCTACAAGTTCACCCAGTCCTATTTTTTTGTTCAACCAATGACTCAGACAAACAAGTTTGTTTACATTTGCGGGAGATAATGCTGCCTGCTTCTTGTTTATAGTATCACCTGGAAGTCAGAACAGGCATTTGCATGGCATTGTTGTAGCGAGCATTGCAAGATATTTACATGCCACATGTGCTAAAGATTCATATGTTCCTTCATGCTTTAACCACCATTTCAGGGGACATTGTCCATGCTGATGACAGGTTCTGCTCGATAACAATCCAAAGCAGTGCAGAGTGATGCATGTTCATTTTCATCCTCTGAGTCAGATGCCAACAGCAGAAAGTTAATTTTCTTTTTTGATGGTTCGTGTTCTGTAGTTTCCACATTGGAGTGTTGCTCTTTTAAGACTTCTGAAAGCATGCTCCACTCCTCGACCCTCTCAAATTTTGAAGGGCACTTCAGGTTATTAAACCTTGGATACAGTGCTGTAGCTACCTTTAGAAATCTCTCACTGGTACCTTCTTTGTGTTTTACCACATCTGCAGTGAAAGTGTTCTTAAAATGAACAACATGTGCTGAGTCATCATCCGAGACTACTATAACATGATATATATGGCAGAATGTGGGTAAAACAGAGCTGAAGACAAAATTCTCCCCCAAGGAGTTCAGTCACTAATTTAATTAACACATTATTTTTTTAATGAGCGTCATCAGCATGGAAGCATGTCCTCTGGAATGGTGACCTAAACATCCGTATGCCCCTTCATGTTTCGAACATCTGGCACATAAATACCTTGCAGAGCTGGCTACAAAAATCCCATGCGAACGCAGGTTCTTATTTACAATGTTACCAGAAAGTGACAAGTGGGCAGGATTATCTCCCATAAATGTCAACAAACTTGTTTGTCTTAGCAATTGGCTGAACAAGAAGTATGACTGAGTGTACTTGTAGACTCTAAAGTTTTACATTGTTTTATTTTTGAATGCAGTTTTTTGGTACTTAATTCTACATTTGTAAATTCAGCTTTCACGATAAAGAGATTACGCTGAAGTACTTCTATGAGGTGAGTTGAAAAAATACTTTATCATTTTTACAGTGCAAATATTTGTAATAAAAATATAAAGTGACCAGTGTACACTTTGTATTCTGTGTTGTAATTATAATCAATATATTTGAAAATGTAGAAAAATATTTAATATATTTCAATTGGTATTAACTGTGATTAATTTTTTTCATCGCAGTTAAATTTTTTTAGTTAATCATGAGTTAACTGAGCTGCAGTAGCACTTCAAAAATGTAGGCCTGGTCTACACGGGAGGGAGGGAAGGGGTGTGTCAATGTAAGATATGTAATTTCAGCTATGGGAATAGCGTAGCTGAAGTCGACGTATGTTATTTTGACTTACCTCCCATCCTCATGGCACAGGATTGACGGCTGTGGCTCCCCCCCATCGACTCTGTTACCGCCACTTGCTTTGGTGGAGTTCTGGAGTTGACGGGAGGGCGTTAGGGGATCGATATATCGCGTTTAGATGAGATGCGATATATCAATCCCCGATAAATCGATTGCTACCCGCCAGTCTGGTGGATAGTCTGGACGTACCCATAGAGGCTTCCTATGCCAGTGGGAGGGGTTCTCCTGTCCATTGGTAATCCTCCTCCTCCTAAGAATTTTTCTGTTATCTCAGTGCTGTCAACATGGGGACTTAAGTCAGTTTAATTGCACAGCTTGGGGGTGTGGAATTTTCCCAGCCGATGTAGCTAATCTGACCTGATTTTCTAGTGTGGATCAGACCTCTGTGTACAGGAGTGTTTTAGCATTAGACTGATTCTGAATGTTTTCTATCAACATATTGAAACATTTCTGTTTTTTTAGTAAAAGAAGTGTTCTTGAACCGTAGCTTGCTTCACTTTATGGTTGCTATTTTTTTTTGTAAAATACCATTTTTTTCTTGTTGGTTTTAATCAGAGGTCAAAGGGGGTTGTTACAAGGTGACTCTGACATGAGTGCCCTGTAGCCAACCTCAGTAGCACAGGTATTACTTATTTCAGTTTTCCCTTCATCTGCCTACAAATGAGAATACAGTCCCAGCAGAAAATTCAAGCCCTCTTTATTCATATAAAGGCCCCAGTCTACAAATCCCTCAAGGTAAAAGCAGTTCCTCCCAAATTTCCAAAGTAAAATAAGGTAACACAGCAGCTCTTCAATTCTATTCAGAAATTAGTACTCCCAGGTCACTCACCTGAGAGTTATTAAACCAGTGTTTCTCAAACTATTGTACAGGTCACCCCTTTCACATAGCAAGCCTCTGAGTGCACCACCCCCCCAAATTAAAAACCACTTGTTTATATATTTAACACCATTATCAGTGCTGGTGGCAAAGCAGGGTTTGGGGTGGAGGGTGACAGCTCATGACTGCCGTAGGGGTCCCTGTAGGCGTGTGTTGTTGGGGTCGCCTCTCGGGTGGCTGGGAGCCAGACCGCCTCACTACACAAGTCCGGTGAGTCGGGGAGTTAGCCTGGTGGGGCAGGAAACAGTCAAGGGCTCAGGCGCTCAGGCTGGGGCTGAGCAGAGAGTTCAGTAATAAGCCCAGGCCTTCAGTCAGCGTGGGGCAGCGAACAACAGTTCACGAGCAAAGCCCAGGCTCCTGGTCCTGAGCATCGGGGCAAAGGGGAGACTGCCACCTGTGAATGGGGTGGCAGGGGGGGATGCAGGCCCACCCACTCCACTGCATCCCAGCTTGGGGCCCTGACAGCGGCAGGCGACCTGCTGCTGTTTCAGTGGGGATCCTGGCCGCAACACACTGACATTGGCTCTGGGTGGGCCACAGCCTGACTAGAGTCGGCTGCCCCTGGGCTACTTCTGACCTCCCCCTCTAGCAGTACCTGCGTCTGGTCGGCATTTTCCATGGCATCAAGCACCATGGGCTCCTTGGGGTACTCTGCGAGCGGCAAGCTGGGCAGTTCCTCTGGGTCCCTTCTCACCAGTAGACTTACTGGCTTCTCCGGCATCTGATCGGCATCCGTCCTCAACAGGTAGGGCCAGTCCTCAGGGCGGTCACAGGTGGCAGGAGTCTCCCCAGTGGGAGCTAGGGCACCAGTGTCCGGCCTGTCTGGTGGCCAGGTAGCTTCTGAGCCCTGGGGTCGGGCTTTTATGCTTCCTGTCCTGCGTCTTGACCTCTGGGTGGCGGGCGCAGGCTCCAGTGGCTCTGCTCACTTTGGAATCCGGAGAGGCTCGTCCTTCTCTGGGGCAGCTGGGAGCCAGACCACCTCACTACAGTCCTGTCCTGACCCCCAATTTGAGAACCCTTGCATTAAACACTTGTCCTGTTCCTTTTGCTCCCTGTCAAGGGCCCCACTCTCTAGCTCATCTACCGGAGGGGTCCAAGGTATGCTTCTCTCCCCAGCATTTTCTCCTGTAGCCTCAAGTCAGATCTCCCGTGAGAGGTCTCCTTGCAGTGTTCTACTCAAGAGTCCTCCTGAGCTGCAAATCCTATCCCTGCTCCTGGGGACCTTCCTCCAGAGTCAACCCTGTGCTTCTGGGCTCAGCTTGCACTGACCAAGGTCTCCTGCAATTCTTTCCCTCTGGCAACTCTAGTGTTCCTTATCTCTCCTCTCTGTTCTCAGACAGCACTCACTGCTCCCACTAACTCTGTCTCTTCTTTATTTGGCCCAGGTACCTTCTCTTAAGCCCAGTTGGGAGGCAGCTGATGAAACACAGGTGCTCTTGACCTTGCCCCCTCTTAAAAGGGCTACTCTTGCTGTGACAGGGCATTGTGGATAAAAGACATGACAGATCTTCCTTTCTTTTTCTCCCTGCTCTCTATTTTGAAATTCCCTTGTAGGCTAGGGGAGGATTGTGCTGATTTTGCTCTCAGAATCATGCAGTTGCTTAAGAAGTTGAATCTTTATTTTACTTTGCCGCTCGTACATTGTGGTGTTTTTAAATGTGCTGTGATACATATGCAGGCAAAGTAGGCACAGATGTGGTCTTTTGCTGCTGTTGGTGCAGAGTGGTGGAGTACAGCTTTTCTCTGAGTTTTCATTCCCTTCCCTCCCTGGGTTTCTCACCCTGAGGACATTGTTGCTTCTACACACAATAGATACTTAACCAAACTGTAGTAGGAAACTCACTAAGACTTAAGTTTATAAGCAACTGCTGCTACTTAGTTAGTGGGTAATATCAAAGGTGGGGCAAGAAATCCCAGGAGACTAAAAGGGGAAATTAGTATTAATTTTAGGATAGAATGTACATTGAATTTCTTGAAGCTGTCTATCTGAAGTTCACTAGATTGCTGGCTGAAAGGAAACTATTAAAACAACCACTGACACCTGATGATTTTAGTA